>NW_006782612.1:593666-711832 GCF_000442215.2 Lipotes vexillifer | reverse complement strand
TTTCTTTTTTTTTTTTTTTTTTTTGCGATATGTGGGCCTCTCACTGTCGTGGCCTTTCCCGTTGCCGGATGCGCAAGCTCAGCGCCCATGGCTAACGGGCCCAGCCGCTCCGCGGCACGTGGGATCCTCCCGGACCGGGGCACGAACCCGTATCCCCTGCATCGGCAGGCGGACTCTCAACCACTGCGCCACCAGGGAGGCCCTCTGCCTATCTCTTAAATATTGATTTATCCATGGTTTTGAATCTGACGGTTTCCTTCTCTTCCTACACGTTTCAAGTAATCTCTTGAACCTCTATGTCTTTACCTACCACTTACATAATAATGTAAGCCAAGATCTCTCTCTCTCTATTTTTTTTTTTTTTTTTTTTTTTGCTGTACGCGGGCCTCTCACCGCTGTGGCCTCTCCCGCTGCGGAGCATAGGCTCCGGACGCGCAGGCCCAGCGGCCACGGCCCATGGGCACAGCCGCTCCGCAGCACGTGGGATCCTCCCGGACCGGGTCACGAACCCACGTCCCCCGCATCGGCAGGCGGACTCCCAACCACTGCGCCACCAGGGAAGCCCAGATCTCTCTTTCTTAAACCTCATAACCATATTAAACCCAACTATATACTGAACAGCTTTGTATTCACATTAAATCCAACTCTACACTGGACAGCTTTACCTAGATTTCCACTAGCATTTTAAACTCAATGAGTTCAGTTTTAGGCTTCACTTTCTTCATTCAAGCTCCACTTTTTCTTTCTCCACCTTTGAGAATAATACTATAATCCCTCCAGATGTCAAAGTTATCATTGATTCTTTCCTTTCCCTCAGCACACATACAAGAGTCACAACAAGCTATGACTATCTTATATCTACTTTTTATCCATAGCCACAGTTTTATTTTAAGCAAGATCATGTGCATTATGTGGAAGCCTACTAAATTTTCTTGTCCCCAAGCTCGATCCTCTTTTAATACACGTCTCTATTGTCAACAAAATTTTGTTCTAAATATCAAATGTGATTATGTCCCATCCCCTTCAAAAAAAACTATGTTTCCTTATACCAACAACAAATAGAAGATGAAGTTTTTTGAAAGCATACAATTTGGAATATAATTTAAAATATCAAATATCTAAAAATAAATATTCTGAATAATGTGCAATATCTCTACAGAAAAGAACATTATTTAGAGAAAAGAGCTAAGACCTAAATAAACTGAGGGTATACTATGTTAATGGGTTGGAAAGTTCAATGCTTTACAAATGTGTCATTTCTCCCCAAATTGATCCATATTTTCATATAATCCTAATCAATACTCTCAAAGTTATTTTATGAAATTTTACAAGGTGTTTCTAAAATTTATGAAAGTGCAGAAATTCAAAAACAGTCAAAGAAATCTTGAAGAATATGTCAAGATGAATTGTTCAACTTCTATTCAAGACTTATAGAGCTATGATAACAAGACAGTGGAGTGTTAGTCAAAGGACAGACAGGTATACAAAGATTTTTCAGTGGTGGAAACACTTTCATTCTCATTCTTGATATTCGTTGTAATTGGTAGGGAATTTTTGTAATTTCTTGGGAATTGTTTTATAGTTCAGCACATGACCAATTTTGGTAATTGTTCCATATGCTGCTGAAAAGTGCATACTGTCATTTCTGCGTTCAGTGTTCTACACATGTCAATTAGTCAAAATGGTTAATCATGGTTTCAGACATTTATATACTTAGTGGTTTTTTTTGAGGTTGGTCTATCAGCTATTGAGAGAGGTGTATTTAAGTTCATCACTATATGAATTTATCTTTTCTCCTTTAAATTATATCAATTTTGTTTCTAAAGCTATAACTATCAGATACATACAAATTTTGAATTGTTTTTTTCTGTTTACCTATCCAACCTTAATTCCATCTGCTACCTTAAACTCCCTTTTGTTTTATATTCCCTAAAGTCCACTTTATTTCATACTAGTAGAGCTACACATGAAATATTTTTTTTCCATCCTGTTGCAATCGTTTTATGTCCTTACATTTAAAATTTCCATCTTGTAAGGAGCATATAGTTTTGGGTTGTTTTCTTATTCAGTCTGAAAAATCTTGGCCTTTTCATTTGAGTACTTAGTACATTAATAATGCAATTATTGATATATTGCTTTTATATCTACCAACTTACTATTTGTTTTCTATTTGTACAACTTATTTTATGTTCTGTTAATCAAATATTTTATTATTATAACTCTCCCTCTATTATGTGAGATATATAGATGTATATATATATACATCTATATATTTAATAAATGTATTTACATATAAATATATATTTATACTTATATGTATATAGAGAGATATAGTTATACTATATCTATCTATACATATTTTATATTATATATATATATTAGGGATTACAATATGAACCCTTTGCACACTTGACTTATTATCACCTCATATAATAGTAGTTTCTACTTAACAACCCATGATGAAAACTTATGATTTTCTTCACTTCTTTTAACCCCCTCTGACTTTTTATTTTATCATTGTCATGTACTTTAATTTGACACCAATGTAAACATTATGAAATATTTTATTTTTTATTTAGCATTATTTTATATTTATACATGTATTTACCAATACCACTGATATTTTTCCTTCTTGAATTTTTTGTTTTTCTGTTAGGCATTATTTTCTTTCTATCTGAAGCACCCCTGTAATACTTGCTGTAATATTTACTCATGGTGAATCCTCTTTGTTTTTGGTAATCTGGAAAGTCCTTATTTCCACTTTCAATTCTGAAGTATATTTTCACTTGGTAGAGAATTCTAAACTGGCAGTTACTTTCTTTTATCATTAAAGATGTCATAACATTGTCTTCTGCCTTTCATTATTTATGTTAAGGAATCAGCTGTCCATCTTATATTTACTAGTTTAAAAGTAATGTGTCTTTTTATTTTGTGTACTTTTAATATAATTTTCTTTCATTTTCAGCAGTTTGATGTGCCAAAATGTGGTTCTCATTGTATTTACTCTGCTTGGACTTTATACACTTCTTGACTCTATCACTTATTATCTTTGGACAGATTTGGAAAATTCTTGAAAAAATGTTCAAATATGACTTCTTCCCCATCCTCTATCTCCTTCCCTTGTGGAACCCCAATTTCTTATATAGAAGACCTTCACTGAAACATCTTTTAAAAGATGGGCTTCCAGAAAAGGAAATGAAACCTAAAGGAAGAACTGCAAAGCAAGAACCAGTGGTAGATAAAGGAACAGACAAACATCAGGATAAATATAAACAAGAATTCATTGCATAAAATATTATTATAATTATTATTTACAACTTAATTGAAGAGTATAAAACAAGTTAGAGCTAAAATAGGGAAACACTAGACCTGAGGAAATGTGGTAAGTATTTAAGTGTTCTAAGAATTTGTACTTTTCAGGATAATTATATTGATTAACATTGGACTTTTCATCTACAAATAACAAATGCTGGAGAGGGTGTGGAGAAAAGGGAACCCTCCTACACTGTTGGTGGGAATGTAAGTTGGTGCAGCCACTGTGGAAAATAGTATGGAGGTTCCTCAGAAAACTAAAAATAGAATTGACATCCAACAGTACCATTCCTGGGCATATATCCAGACAAAACTATAATTCAAAAAGATACATGCACCCCAATGCTCACAGCAGCACGATTCACAATAGCCAAGATATGGAAACAAGCTAAATGTCCATTTACAGATGAATGGATAAAGAACGTGTGGTACATACATGCAATGGAATACTACTCAGCCATAGAAAGAACTAAATAATGTCATTTGCAGCAATGTGGATGCAACTAGAGATTATCATACTAAGTAAAGTAAGTCACAAAGAGAAAGACAAATACCACATGATATCACTTACATGTGGAATCTAAAATATGACACAAATAAATCTATCTATGAAACAGAAACAGAACCATGGACATAGAGAAGTGACTTGTGGTTGCCAACGGGGAGGGGGTTGGGGGAAGGATGGAATGGGAAGTTGGGGTTAGCAGATGTAAGCTTCTATGTATAGGATGGGTAAACAACAAGGTCCTACTGTATAGCACAGAGAACTATATTCAATATCTTATGATAAACCATAATGGAAAAGAATACTAAAAAAAGAATATATATATATATATATATATATATATATGTATAACAGAAATTAACACAACATTGCAAATCAACTATACTTCAATAAAAAATATTGATAAAGAATTTAAAAACTGGACTTTTCAAAGTAATGTGTGTTTGTAAAATTTAAGACTATTTAAAGAAGAGAATGAGAATATAAAACTTTCAAAATATTATTGGAGCAATAGGATTCTTAAATAAAACTTGATCTACTAAAAGCTTGAATGGAGGGAAAAAATGGAGCATGGGAAAAAACAGGATAAACGAAAATCACAAAATGGGATGGCAAAAATGGATGATGAATGCATCAGTTTAACTGAGTTTGACAGTTAAATAATAACTAAGGTTGGATTAAATAAAATGAAGCAATATTCTGTTTTAAAAAGACACACTTAAAACATAAGCATACAGAAAGATTACAAGCAAATGAATAGTAAAATAAATACTACTACACATGCTGTAATCTAAAAAATGTTCTATTGCAGGGGTCAGCAAATTTTTTCTGTAAAGGGTCAGATAATATATATTTTGGGCGGTATGTCACAACTACTGAATTCTGCCATTGTAGTAAGAAAGCAACCATAGACAATATCTAAATAAATGAGCATACATATGTTATAAGAAAACTTTTTCACAAAAACAGTTGGCACGCTATATTTAATCAACAGACCATGGTGTGCTGACTTTTGTTCTATTGAAAGGTCATAATCATGGGCCTAACAGTTATGCAAAGGAATACTTTAAGATACAACACGATAAATTAGGACATCATGATTTTGTAGGAAAAGTCAATCTCAGAAGCTGGAATAGGTATTCAGTAAGAATCGAGAAGAAATTGGACAAAGATGGTAGATGACTTGATTTTTTACTTCCTTATCCGTCATTAACTCATCACTTCTTTCTTTTTCCCTCACTCCCACCTTATACCAGTTCTAGACAAGATAAAAATTAAGACATAGGCCTGGGAGAGTGATTTCAGGTAGCAGATGATCCAGAGTTTATGAGAATAGAATCTCCAGAAACTGCGAGATGGAAAAGAAGTGATCTTATAGTTACGTTATCGGAGCCACTCTTCTGTAGGCACTTTTGCTATGAGAGTGAAATAAAGTATGGGATCACTGCTTGTGATAAAAGAATTTCCTGAAACTAACTGATCCCACTAGAATTTATGTATAATTATTTAAGAAATTATTAAAGGACACCAATTACCTTTTATACTTAGCATTTTAATCATAAACTGTAAAATGTCAATAGCATGTAAGTTACTTATTATCTCTTAATTATAATTCTAACCACTAGGTGGCACTCATCTTAATTTGTATCTACCCAGAAGGGTGACAGGGAGGTTGCAAACTGACAGGGTCTGACTCTGGCCCACGTGTGTTTTGATTGGCCAATCATGTTTTCAAAGTTTTGTATTACTGGTTAATGTTTAAGATTAGAGAATTCCACATTATAAAACTATTTCTTGCTTCTCTTGGAAAAAATTAATTTAATACTGAAATTATTTCAGAAATATAGAGGCAAAGTTAAAAGGGAAGAAATACAAAAGGAATCAAGATCTTCTTTCTACATTATAGAATGAACCTTGAATTAATGAAAGTAAAGGGGCCTTAGAGCAAGATAAACAGCGCAGTATAAAAAGGTAAAAAATAATAATGTCCAGCAAATGTCAGTTGACTGGGTCCAGCACTGGGTTAAGCACTTTCTGTAGATTCATGCATTAAATTCTCAAAATCATTCTATGAGGTGTGTTGTTTCCATCCCATTATACAAAGATAAGAAAAGGGAGACTCAGGGTTGAATAGCTTTTCCAAAGTCATAGACCGTAAGTGGCAGGACTGTGTTTAACCCCAAGTAGGTTTGAGGCAAAGTCCAAGTTTTAGCTTCCACTCTAAGGCTTTTGCTACAGAGAGGTTATTTGGTGACTGTCTTGAGATGTAGTTTGGTTTGCTTTGCATTCATACCAAATATTTCAGAGCCCTCAAGTTGCTTAGTCCTGATTTTCCCTGTTGAGTGAGAAGATAATTTCTGCAGGGAGACAGTAGATGAGCACTTCTCTTCCTTCTCCATTGTGATGAGGAGAGAAGTACTGGTTCCCTCTCAGATAGTGGCTTGGTCCATACAGACTTCAGTCATCCTTGTCCTTCTCTCCCTAGGATTCTCCTTCCTCTGAGAACATCAAAACTCCCCGGGATGCTTACTCCAACCGAAGAGAACCAGAAAACCTGCTCCGTCAGTGGCAGAGGCCATTCTTTTTCACAGTTGCTGCCACACGGTGTCACTGTTGAAACGTAGGGAACAGAGCCACCCAGGTAGGGTCCCTGCCTCGCACTGTTGTTGCTGAGCCCCAGGCTGGTACTGTGGCTGGTGACCACTGCAGAGAGCCTTGGTGACCTACAAGCACCGCTGCCATCCATCATTTATCTGGCAGCAGTTTCTCCACAGGAAGAAGAAATCTCTCCGTGGTGTCATTGTCAACTATGGTAGTTCTATGCAGGCCTGAGCCTATTTCAGTCTACATTTACAGCCATTTCTGCAAGATCCATATTTAATCCACAAAGTGGCCGAATTTGGAAGGATTTTCAGTCTCAGCCATGCAATTGCTCAGAATTGCCTCTCCTCCCTCCCATCTTCTTTAACCAACCTCCAATGTGAAAGAACTTCCTCTCGATCTCTGACCCAGTGACCATCCCCATTTTTATTCAAGGAAGAGTAACATTTCTTTGTGACAACACCTAACCTTACTGCAAAAACAAGCTACAACCTTAATCCCTGAAAATCTTTCTACACTCAGAATTACTCTGCATGGGTTAAGACACCCTGTAGGATTAAAGCAGTACATTTTGGTTTCAGAGACTTGGATGTGGACTGACTCTGTGAAGCATACTCAGCATCTCATGTCAAGAGAATGCTCCCCCAAATCCCTTCTTGTTAAAAAATAATTAGTGTCATTATTATGCTAGGGATGCATGCAATTGAACAATAAATGATATCTAAATAAAGTTTCAAATTCAGTAAAAAAGTCTGTCTTTTAATTCCACCGTATGCCAATGTTCTCTCTTATGGAAATATTTTCTGTATCTTTAAGTAGAGATTTGGGATGAAGAGTAAATATGAAGAAAACGCTGAAGATGGATTTGAGGATCATGACATGATCATACCAGAAACAACACTGATAAATTGTCCATTTTGTCCTGGACATATAGTATTATAGATATATAGTCAACTCTCAACTAATTAGAGAAGAGAGAAGTTCACAACCCAAAATCAAAGCTGAAATAAACTATGCATCATCTTCTATTGCTTCCCAACTGCCTGCCTTCCAGCATCTTGTAAGCAGCCTTCCCTGAGGTTTGGTTCTGGTTATCCTAACCCTACCCTGCCAGCGCCAGCCCTCTGGAGGAGTGGGGAAATTGTTCTAGTGAACGTCAATGGCAACAAGTGATGGCTATTACCTGATTTCTGAGTCCTGCTGCATTATTACCATAGCTAATTAGGGATTTGATTTACTCTACCCCAGGGTGATTGAGGAGTGCCTGTATCTTAGTCTCTAAAATCTTCCAGGAAGTAGAATTGCACATCCTTTCTTGTCAATAAGTTCTAGAGGTAATTAGCCAGGAAACCATTTTTTTTAACTAGTACAGTGTTGATTAATTTCCCTATAAATTAAGAAACATAATTTCTGAGAGGTTATTTATCTTTAAAACGGAGGGTATTAAGTAAGTAATAATTTTTACATCAGTGATGGAATCCCTTCCAAAGCAAAAAGGAAAAGTTTAGAATTATAGAAAGGTCTATAGATCATGAGATTCAAGCTTCTGATTTTTTTCGCTGACGTATAAGGAAGCTCATTGCATTCAGTATTAATCCTCTCATTTGTTAAATGAAGGACTCCAAGTGATTTGATCTCAGTTGAAGAGTTGGTTACTTGGGTGGGGAAAAAAGCTAAAATTCATGTCTAAGGCACTTTCTATTATCCCATACTGCATTAAAACTAATCAGTCACTGTCTTCTAAAACCATTCCCTCCCTCTCCCTCCCGAAATGAATGATATTCCACATTATAATTCCAGGATACAGCTTTTAGAACACTTGGCTGGAACTAAGAAGGAAAGTTGCTGGAATTGTGGCTATTCTCTTGTGGTTTAGAGGCAATTCAAACATCAGTTGTGTGTTGTTATACTTCAATTCTCAAAGACTGTGATGGGATCCCATGTTTTCGTATGCTTCAAATAAAAACAGAGAGACCTCCTTTCTGAGGCTGTGGGATGACACGCAGTTTTGTGCCACTTCATCAGAACTCGGTCTTTTGACCAGAGAGTTTATTACAAAGTGCAGTAAAGCAGAACAGAACCACAGAGAAACATTAGAGCTCTCCCTCCCTTTCTGAATTAGTCTGAGGAGAGGATTTTCCTTCAGCAACAACATTTCTGCCTCAGTACTCACTATGCCAATAGCTCGGTCTCACTGGATGAATTTCCCATGGGACTTTACAAAGAAGATACCTGAGTTTGGGAACTGGGGAAATGCACATTTTATAGCCTCTTTCATTGAATGTCTTCCCTTCTTTGAATGGAAACTATATTATCAAGTTATCTTTGGTTGTGGGAATTGAGAGGGCAGAGGAGTATTCAGATTACTCCCAACGAGTGAGGTGTGGGACAGGATATGTAAATGAATGTGTCCTTTGAGCACTGTAAAAAATAAATTGAGCAAGACTAAAATTTTGGAGTTATAAAAACTGAAACAAAGGAATTTTTGTGTGTGGAGTTAACTACATATGCAGACAAGGGTTCTAAAAGTCCATCCCCAGCTTTCTAGTCAGTTCCTGTTATCCTCTATTGGTTGGGGTTCATCTTGTTACCATCCTATTGGTTTCATCTCCATCCTTTTGTGATCCTGAGATGGTTAAGGTGCTGAGAAGGATTTCAACTTGATTTTTTATTTTCAATCTTTATTTTCCCTTATTCTTTAAAAAACAAACAAGCAGATATTTAAGTTGGCTAGAACTTCTATTACATAGTTGCCTGAGGTCTTGTTGGAGCTGGAAAGTTGTGCAATAAGTCAAAGCAAGCTGTGCTCTTGTGTTTCTGAATAATTAAACACATCTGACTGGTCACACAGTATCTTTTCTCTAAATGTATATATCATTGATTGAGTGACAGAGTTTGGTGTCAATAATTTGGAGGATACCTCATTCTATCAGAAGGCATGTTTTAGGCCCAATTCAGCTAAACTTTGCCAATGGGATAGAAAATTTAAGTACAAGGGTTGACTTTTTAAAAAGCTTACACCAATATAGTACATAAACCAGAAAGAAAATGATGTGTTTATGATGCTAATTACTGAACTTCACCAGCCCAGTTCAAGATATATTAAAAAGTTGCTTAGACGGGCAATGGATCTTGTTTCAGTTGTTAAGCTTTCGCCTTATTTCCCTCTAAGGTCAGAGCACCAATCTTGAAGGAATGGCCTAGAAAATCCTAATAATATTATAAAGTGATCCAAAAATAAAAGAACATTATGATGATTTCTATTCTTTTGGGATCCTAAGGTCACATGCTTTTGAGGTTGAAAAAAGTTCATGAAGATAACAGACATGTAACCAAAACAGAAACAGGGTACAGTGTACTCTAGTTTCTGGATGAGTTGTAGGTGATAATATTTAAGGCTACAATGGAAAACCAAGATAAACTCTAATAATCTGCTCTGGAAGAAAAATCATTTAACTATTTTCTTGTTGACATTTTCCAAAGACCTTTTTGTGAAAATTCTACGATTTGCATACTTTTCAGATTGGGAAATATAGTGGTTATCCACAGTAGTTAATGAGAATAGCCCAAGATTTCCATTTTTTCCACAGTGCTTCAAAACTTCTAAGCTAAGTCATCCTCTTTGACGTAGCTTTAAACACTGTACCTAGTATCAGATTATTCCATCACATAGCATTTTGTTAAAATATACTGAAGCAAGTATATAATATGATACTTCCTGTGGTACAGTATTCCCACCTTGCAAATATCCCCACCAGTGATTGCTCATAATCACATTATGTTTGAGGGGTGATTGAGGGCATGTCTAATAGATTAGCTTTCCCATTCTTCTGCATAGTCAGCTCTCCCCAGGCTCCCATAGATTGCTGCTTTTAACCAGATTTCCCTTAAATAATAAGATGAAAGGGGTGGGAATCAGAAAAATTGTGAGTCAATAACCACTGTGCTGCTTTTTACCCCAGTACTGATCTGGGGCATTGATGAAGAGATAGTTAAATGTGGTAGAAATAATCCTTTGGGTCTTCATATTCTGTCCTTAAGCCCAAAGACCAGACTGGCTCAGCTTAGGCCTCAGAAACATAGATTCCAATATCGTGTACTCTCACCACAACCTTCCACTTCTCAGAGGATCTCCTCGTCTTTACCCCACAGACCTCCCTCCTTAGTTCCTCATCTCCCCTCACTCGAGCATATGTGCCTTGTACCAGCAGCTTTACTACCTACCCTGAACCTCAGGCTTGATGTGCTCTCCACCAGCACTTCAGTTTACTTACACCCTATCCTCCTGCCTCACCCTCTACGCATATTCCCTGACCCTTGGATAAAAGACAAGGAATAATCCACCTTTTTTCTCCTACTCTATGCAGGGGACTGGGCCTGCTGGAGCAAGACACACAACCTCGCAAACTGATGAAACCACACTTTGAGACTCTGGCTTCATAAGCCACGGGCACCTCCTAACTGCACTCTTGCAAGCTAATGGAAGTTTTCCCCTCCATTCCATTCAATGACTCTGTAAATCTAAACCATAACTTCTCTGCCATTAAATTCACAATCCAACTTCCAGTTTCCCAGCTTCTTGTTCTCACACATCTTCTCAATGTTACTTTCTACTGAGATTGTGCTTAACATTTTCAGTGGTTTGTTTGCTTGTTAAAGTGTGTTTGTTTTCATTTTGAACTTTCTACCCTATCTAGAAATATATTTTCCACCGGTCCATTTTTACCTTATTTCCTCTGGTCTAAGTTCTCCCTATGTCACGTGTTGACACAGCCCTTGAGCCTTCACACTCCCTTCAATCATCCACTGTCTCCCTTATAAGTGTAACCTCTTCTGCCCTACTTCTTATTTAACTGCCCTTCCCAAAACAAAATAAGAACAGATACCTTCCCCTGAATTGAATTCTTCAAGAGCAACATTTTACTCTCTGAAGTTCAGATTAATAAGGGAGAAGAGACCAGTCTAGACGAGTTTATCAAGCATTTGTACTTCATCTGTTGAATTAATGGCTCCCACTCTCAGGACTCCACTGAAGTTAGTCTTCTTAGGGTCCATAATAACATTTTCACCAAATTTAATAGTCATTTTCAGTTGCTCTCTTACCAGATCTCTCCACTTTACTTGGCATTGTTCATCCCATTCTTTTAGTAACAGGGAAGAGCCAGATCTGACTACATGTTGGATCTGTTTCTTTTACTTTAACCTTTACTTCCCATTGTTCTTGTTCACTAAAAGGATACTGTCTATACATAATGGCCTGCCTTGGGGGACCCTGCCCCTTTGTTTGAATGTTAAACCAAAGTGCCTTTGTTCAGGGAAACATCTGGACCCTGTCTACCTGTGGATGGCTGAAAGAAAGAAGAAATTAACACACCTCTCCCCGAGGCTGCCCATTCTAGGGGATATTTGCAAAATTTATGGCCTTTTTCCTTTATTTCCTCATCACCTTCCCCTTTCTGTGCTATAAAAGAAACTGGCATCCAAACCCCAATAAGATGGTTATTTTGAGACATTAGTCTGCCATCTTCTTGGTCTACCAGCTTTCTGAATAAAGTCATATTCCTTGCCTCAACACCTTGTCTCCGATTTATTGGCCTGTCGTGCGGTGAGCAGAGCGAGCTTGGACTCAGTAACATTTTAAACATTTGTTCTGCCCTTGTTATCCAAGACACACTATTTTCTTATTTCTATTCCTATAAGTGAATAGGAATAGAATTCCTAAAATAGGAATAAAATCGAGTAACAATAATTTCTTACTTGTATTTCCATTTCTATAAGTGGAATCTCTTTCTCTCACATATTTTTAAATTTTGGATTCTTCTCTCAGTTCTCTGCCTTCATCACAGACCAACCAAAAATATGTAAAATTATGTCATTTTAAACTATCATCAGCATGCTTTTGACTTCCAAATTTTTATTTTCAACTCAATTCCCTCCCTTTCTTGAGATCTGAAGACATGTTTTCACTAGCTGGCTGGATCTGATTATTAATTTTTGAGAGGAACTTAAACCCAGTATTTCTAACTAGTTTCTTTCCACTACCCTGCATCTCTTCCCAAAACCCATATATACACCTGTGATATTATGATGTATAAGAAAATATATTTGGTTATTCCGAGTACCAAAATATATATCTCATACATGTTTGGTCTTTGTCCACAGTTCCTGGCTCACAGCTCCCAAAATGCTTAGAATTTCCTAAGTGTTGAGAGTGATAAGGGTGTCTTTTGTCATGTGAATGAAGTGACTTTTGGAGGCACCTACAGATGGGGGTTTGTGCCAGGAGAACCAACATGTGATTAGAGGGTTAGAACTTTCAGACCCACCCCACCTCCCACCTCGGAGGAGAGGGAGAGGGAGAGGGGCTGAAGGTTGAATCAATCTCTAATAGTGAATGATTTAATCAATTATATCTATATAATGATGCCTCCATAAAACCCCAAAAGGACAGGGTTTGGAGAGCTTCTGGGTTGGTGAACATGTGCAGATTGGGGAGAGTGGTGTGCCTGGAGAGGGCATGGAAGCTCCGTGTCCTTTCCCCATACCTTGCCCTATGCATTTCGTTCATCTGGCTGTCCCTGTGTTATATCCTTTCATAAAATAGTGGTCTAGTAAGCGAAATGTTTCTCTGAGTTCTGTGAAGAGCTATAGTAAATTGGTTGAAACCAAGGAGGAGGTTTTGGGAACATAATGCACAGCCAGTCATTCAGAAGTACAGGTCACAACTGGACTTGTGACTAGCATGTGAAGGCCAAGAAAGAGGTCCGGTCTGTAGCTGGCTGGTCAGAAGCACAGGTAACAACCTGGGCTTGTGATTGGGGATCTGACGTAGGGGGTGTTGGGGCAGAAGACGGGCAGTCTAGAAGGAATGAACTCTTAACCTGTGGAATCTGATGTTGTCTCTGGGTAGGCAGTGTCAGAATTCAGTTGAATTGTAGGACATCCAGCTAGTGTCTGGAGAATTGTCGGATGTATGGTGAAACCCCCCATCCACACATTGGAAATTGGTCTCAGAACACCAAAAAGAATGCCCAATATCCATTGCCTATTTAAACAACCACCTTAACTAAAGCTTGAAATTTGGTGTCTCCTTTTAGCTCTCTACTCCCTCACTGTTTTATATCACACCCTTAACTTAGTCATTGGTTATATCTCAAATATTCTGGTCTCTGGAACCTTCATCTGCACTAAAACTGCCAGGCATCAGGCTGCCATCACAACCCTCTTGGAGATACAAAAGATGACAACAGGGCTTCCCTGGTGGCACAGTGGTTGAGAGTCCGCCTGCAGATGCAGGGGACACGGGTTCGTGCCCCGGTCCAGGAGGATCCCGCATGCCTGTGAGCCATGGCCACTGAGGCTGCACGTCTGAAGCCTGTGCTCTACAACGGGAGAGAGGCCACAACAGTGAGAGGCCCACGTACCGCAAAAAAAAAAAAAAAAAAAGATGACAACATACTCTCTCTGCTGCTGCTTTTGTCCCATAGAATTCATTCTCCACAAAGCTCCCAATCACTCTTCTTAGATGAAGAGTGATTACATCATGCTTATGTTTAATACCCACCAATTATTGTCTATAGAATAATGTCTGGGCAACTTATCGTGATACTTCTTTATGATCTAACCCTTGCCTACCCTTCAGCTATAAATGTCACAATCCCCTGCCTCAAACTTGACGTTGCTACAGCACCATGGAATGGATGATATTTCCCAGATTCTTAAAACTATTTCTCCCCTAGTTGCCTTTGCTCATGCAATAACTTTTCCTTTTTTTTGTTTTTGTCTTTGAAATGGAAGCTTTAAAGGGGGAATATCTGGTAGAAATTGTGATTGTGGAAGCTTTCCATAAACAGTGAGAGTTAGAGGTAAATCTCCTCTCATAATATTTTCCCTTTTTCCCTCCAGGATTCAATAATATAGAAGCCCTGTTACTCTGTTATTCTTTTTCTATAAAATGAAGCTATTCAGCAAAAATTCACCCATAGTTTTTGTCAAAGAATAATTTCCCCTAGTGGATATATATATATATATATATATATATGTATATATATATATACATATACATATATATATTCTGTTCTGAGATGTCTGGCAAAGTCCAGATCCTTTAGCAGTTGTGGGAAGATGCTGAAAATCACAAGGAGTAAAGAGCTAAAGGAAACTACGGGAGACTTTCAAGGACAAAGTCCCTGCTGTAGGTGAAGACAGCATGTGCTACTAGCGACCCCCACATCACCCTATCATGGTCCATTTTCTCACTGCCATGTTGTGAATTATTACAGTGTTAGGTGGATTGTGAAATTAGAAGCCAATGTCAAAAAGGGGCAATGGGAAGAGGGTTTTGGGTGATGTTTATATAGCTTTGCCTAAAATGTATTCCCTTCAATCAGGTTTCAAGTATTGTGAGGCCCATTTGAATGTCATTGTTCTTGTAAAGCCAGATAACAGGTAACGGGAAGCGGGATCTGTCTTTGCTTTTATTAAGTTCCTCCTGTGTCTCACAAGGACTATGACTCCGGAAGGAGTCTGTCTAACATCTTTTGCCTGAAATTTCCTACCTCCTTTTCTGTATCATATGCCACTAGTGCCTGTCTTAGACCTTCTCAGTCACACCCTTGATTCCATGGCTGTAGCAAACAGCTCTCTGAAGACTTTGTCTCATGTCATACTAACATAACTAACACTTCAAGTGCCCATGCTCTCTGCCCAGGGTTTCCTGTTGCTGCAGCACGGGACACAGAAGACCACTCTGCACACATGCCTCTGCAGCCTAGAAGCTCTGGAGCTTTAGCAAACAGTGGGGGGAACCTGAAGCAATGGGGGTCAGGAATTGATGGATTTTTGCTTCTCCTACTGCTCCTCAGGAGGCTAATCCTGAGAGGCATCTACACTTCCTTAGGGATCCAGCCCCAGTAACTCATGGAGATGGACCTATGCCATTTGAGCAGGCAGCAGTAGTATCTGTGCAAGAAAGAGTAGTGGGAATTTCTGCTAAGAATCAGGTTGGTGTCATGTTGGCAAAACATAAGGAGAGTGGGAAAATCCCAGCACAAAGAAACTAGCTTTGAAGAAACAAGAAATGTCCCTTCCTCAGAATCAAAAGAGAAAGACTGTAGTAAAAACATACTATGTCCACAGAGGGCTAAAAGGAAAACACAAATAAAGATGAGCACACAACCTGTAATCACCATATACTTGAGGAAAAACTATAAAGTAATAGAGGTAATAGAGCAAACTAAATGAAGCTATAGAAAATGTATAAATGGAGACACCTCCCCTGCAGAGAGGTTCAGGAAGATTTTGCATACGTCAAAAACTCTAAGAGATCTACAAAATTTAAAAATTGATCCAACTCTAGAGATTGGATTAACAGTAAAATAAACAATGCTGAAAGACAAATAAGTGAGCTGAAAGATTAAGCTGAGGAGTTCTCCCTAAATGAATTCTAAATGAACCAAGTGACAGAAAACATGGAAGAAAGGATAAGAGACATAGCAAGCATGTCCAGAATTTCCAGAAGCAGTTCCAGAGGAAGAGCACAGAGAGCAAAGGGTGGTACATAATATAAATAAAAGAAAATTAAAGAAGAAAGTTTAGTTCTAAGAAAATCCTAGAACTAAAAAGGGCTTGGTGTAAGATTAAAAGAAACTGCTTAAGTGCTAAACAGAGGAGATTAGAAAGAAATTATATAGAAAGCTCCAACTTTGGTATACATTAAAGAAAAATATCAAAGCATCAAGGAAAAATTCTAAAATGTAGAAAAAAGAAAATAAAAAATATTACTTAAAAAATGATAAGTATTAATTTTCCTAGATGTAATGAGAGGCTTGTGGATAATAGAAGACAACCCTATTCTTTTGAAAAGTATGTTAATATTAGGGATGAAAACTCATGATGGATGCAACATATTTTCAAATGGTTAAGCAAAAGAATGCACACACATATAGAGAGGGGAATATCATGCAAATATGGCTAAATGTTTATCTTGGTGGCAGATACGTGGGTATACCCTACACCATGCTTTCAACTTTCCTATTTGTTTGAATACTTTCCTACTATAAAGTTGGGAAAACTTCTCAGGATCTTGCTGACTGGCAGCTAACAACCAAAAATTATCTATACACTAACAGGTGTCAGATTGAAATTAGGTATCTCACAAGTAACACTAGATACCAGAAGATAATGAAGTGCTATCTTCTAAGCCCTTAGAAGAATGTCTTTTGACTTTCCCAGATCCAAAAACTATTATGTAAACTAAGTAACTACAAGTAATAAAATTTACTAACTTCAAACTGCATTTAATATAATTACTAAAGGATATATTCCAATAAAATTACTAAATACAAGATGAATCCAAATTAATTAATTCCAAATATATGGAATCAGTCAACTGTTCATCTAATCGCCCTCCTAGAAGTAACATTAAAGAGAAAAAAGATGTAAACTAACAAATGCAAAGAGAACATGAAAAGGGGGACAGCTAGAGGAAGAATCTCAATTTCTAGAAAACCAAACATATATGGATTTAATGATGCTGAGGAAGCCACGGTCACAATGAATGAAGAGTGATAGTTCACATGCCAGGACTAGGAGGGGCTCAGGACTAGAACGTGCAAAGTACAGAGGAAAGTGATGAGGAGGCACAGGGCAAAATTGAATTTTTGTAGACAGTACAAAAATTGTATACAACTAACTCTTCCACCCTCCTTCCCACACTATGCATGGAAGAGTGATAGCTAAGCTCCTCCCATCTCTCACCATGGGAAAGAGATTGGCAGTTTCTTTTCTGAAGAACTTAGTGGTTCTTGGGATATACCTCTACAAATGGTATTTGCTGAAATAAGCAAGAGAGTCAATTAATGACCAGTCCTTGAGCTAAACCACACAGCTTCCAATCTGCTTTTCAGAGTCTCACTATGAAATATTAATGGAAATTAAATGTTATGAGAGATTTGAGAAAAATCTCCCATATGTAAGAAAGATATGAAAATAGGAAAATACAGCCCTGGGTGTTTTTTTAAGGTTTTCTTCAAAACTATTATCTTTAATTAATATCCTCAGGACAATCAGAGAAGATGTTGCATCTATAAAACAAGAACAGAGTGTTATGGAAAATTAACAATTGGAGAACAAAAAAGGACTCTTAGAAATATAACTTTTTAGGGGTTAATACAAGGATTGAAAGATAAAAATTAAGGAACTCTCCCCAAAAGTATGACTAAAAACCAAAGATGAGTGGGAAAATGTGATAGAAAAGATTCAAGAGGTCCAATATCTTATTAATAACAAGTTCACAAAAAAGAGTAGAGAAAAATGAAAAGGATGAAATTATAACAGAAGTAATGCAGTTAAATTTCCTGCAGAGATTTTCCAAATCAAAATGGCCTACAAAGTGTCTAGCATGACAGGTGGACTATTATTTACTTTATAGTTTATATTCAACTAATATTTAGTTAATATAAAGAAAAAATATTTACTAAATTCAATAAGTAAATTTGAATCACTCTTTGTAACAAATGTGCCTGTGTCTCAAATTTGAGGATTATGGTATTTCAACTTTTAAACATCAAAAAATTTCATTAAACAAATCTTTAATAGAGTTGAAAAACTACAACCACAGGCCAAATCCAACTTGCAGTTTGTTTTCATATATCCTGGAGCTAAGAAGGATTTTTACATTTTTAAAGAGTTACAAAAACCAAAACAAAATAAACATACAATAGGTGACAGAAACCATATATGGCCCGCAAAGCCTAAAATATCTGCTATCTGGGTTTGCTGACTGACCATACTAAGCAAACAATGAAAGTTATATGCTGTCCTTCAATATGCTGCTCTTCTATTATGCTAATCCTCTTTCAGAGCATTAAAGCATTTCTAAAAGACTCCATCATTAAGAAACTGGGAAATGGAGGGACCTCAAAATCACAGAACAGTTTTTGACAAGTGGTACCTTATATCACAAGGAGTTCCAACTCAAAGGATTTGGTTCCAGGCTGGTTACTTACATTAAGGTAAGAAACCAACCAGGGTTGTACGATGCCCAGGAGCAGTGGAAGGGGCCAGTGAGGAACTAGAGAGAGCATGCTTGAACTAAAGACGTTCCTATTGAAAACACAGAAAAATGTGCTCTTTGTACAAATTTGTGTGATCTGTACTAAAATCACTGCAGGATGGATGAATATCATGTTCTAGAATTTCTGCTGCTTCTGTAATTTTATCATTTTCATAGCTATCTAAGAAACAAAATTTTGCTTATATTGAGGCAATCTCTTCTCTCTTCTGACATGTTTACAAATTCCTTGGCTTAATGTATTTTAGTCCAAAGATTTTCTTGAGATGTGGTAGAAAACAGAGAAATCTTAAGGCAAAGGGGAAAGATGCTTCTGGGTTGATGCCTATAGAGACCTTGGGCCATAAATCAACTTCCAGATGACCCCCAACAATCCCTGCCTCCTGGTATCCACACCCTGTGTAATGCTCTCCCCTTGAGTGTGGGCTGGACCAAATGACTTGGGTCTAATGAGTAGAATACTTCCATTGATTAGGTTACAACAATTGTGACTTCTGTCTTGTTAGCAGACTCTTTTGTGGGCCTAAATGACATGCCTGAGAGGCCCACGTGGCAAGGAACTGGGGGCAACCTCTGGCCAATGGCCAGGGGATACTAAAGCCTTCAGTACAACAGCCAGTGAGGAACTGAATCCTGCTGGCAAGCACCAAATAAGCCTGGAGCAGATGAACCACTGAAGAATATTTAAGTCCCATTATACTATATTTTGACATAAAAACGTGAGTTTGTTTTTCAAGAAATTTTCCTACAGTTTGCTTTTGTATTGTTTTGTGGGAAATTGTGTTGATTCATTATTTGTTTGCTCTAGTTAAACTTACTCATCACCCTTGTAGAGTCAACCCACTGTCTGTGACTTCATTTATGTTACTATAAACAATACAACTGCCAATACAAAAGCACTGTGAATTCTCTTGGAGTTAAAAGAAGCATTTATAAGCTTTTTCTTTCTTGTATACGTTATGGCAGATTTATTTTTGAAATATAACATGAATTCTCAAACTTTTCATCTCTGCTTAATTACTGACTTTCTTAATAAATTACTAGCTTTCTTAATAAATTATCTGGGTTGGTATACTGGTCCACCATATACTCTGTGGTCATGGGAAAGCCTCTTTGCTTTTCTAAATCTGCTTCTCCATAAGTAAAATGGAAAGTTTGCTCTGATTTGAAAACAGTTATATGGCATAGCAGCATAAATTTCTTGATAAGTGCTCAAAAAACCACCATTTCTTCCCTTCATATAAAAGGCAGATTAATTTTCCTTTTATTTCTACAGAACAGTTTTTTAAAAACAAATAATAACAGCGTTTCATAAGCAATTACTTACAATTCTCATTTAGTTAAAAGATACTGATTGGGGGCTCCTGGTGGCGCAGTGGTTGACAGTCCGCCTGCCGATGCAGGGGACGCGGGTTCGTGCCCCGGTTCGGGAGGATCTCACATGCCGCGGAGCGGCTGAGCCCGTGAGCCATGGCCACTGGGCCTGCGCGTCCAGAGCCTGTGCTCTGCAGCGGAAGGGGCCACAACAGTGAGGGGCCTGCGTACTGCAAAAAAAAAAAAAAAAAAAAAAAAAAAAAAAAAGATACTGATTGGGCAATTCATGATGATGATGATATTATTATAGAGGATGAGGCAAAGGGGAAATTTCAGTGTTGCAAATCTGAAAAATCATCCTCCTCAAACTTAGAAAAGATTTAAGATCTCACCTGGATATTCCTCACTTAAAAGACATGTTTAGTCAATGGGATAGTTATTTCCAAATGCATGTTATGATATTTATAAATTGAGTGCACTATTATTTTCCTTCTCCGAAATATTTCCCCATGTTTGCTCAGTGTTTCCAAACTTGCCTGATCATGAGATTCTTCTTAACTTAAAAATAGATGTTCGGAGCCCTTCCCCGGAGAGGCTGATGCATTGTGACTGGGGCAAAAATCTGTACATTTAACTGTTGCCCCACGTGGTTCTTATGACAAGGCAAGTATAGAAAAAAAGTGCATCAGCTGATCTATCCATTTTGCTGATTGGGAGAAAGTGTATACATGCAAGTTAACCACTAAAATTACATTTTTCCTAAGTCATAACATGCTTAAATTCAATAATTTTTTCCTTAGAGTTAGGAGTTGGTTAGTAGCCTGCAGGATTGAAAAGTTAATTACAGTGAAGGTTGAGAAGGTGATTTTGCCACACGGCGTTTTTGCGGCAGGATTACATTTCAGCGTTAATCTGTGTGTTTTCCAAATAATTCCTTCCCCACCCCACTTTCTCACTGGTACACTGAGGATGTCTATTCCTCCCGCCCACCTTCCTTCCCTCTTTCCTTCTAGCCAGCAAACACCAAAGCAGAAATAAAGACTGAAAGAAGCTGTCTTAGTCATATGGGCTGCTACAACAAAATACTATAAACTGGTTGACTTATAAACAACAGAAATTTCTCTGTCAGTTCTGGAGACTGCACATCCAAGATCAAGGCACCAGTAGATCTGATGCATGGTGACAGCCCCTTCCTCATAGACAGCCACCTTCTCACTGTAACCTCACATGGCAGAAGGGACTAGGGATGTCTGTGGGGTCTCATTTATAAGGGCACTAATCTCACTCATGAGGGCTCCATGCTCATGATGAAAGCAGCTTCCAAAGGCCTCACCTCCTAACACCATCACACTGGGCATTAGGTTTCAATGTGAATTTTGGGGAGGACACAAATATTTAGTCTATAAAAGTGTCTTTGGGTTCAGTGTCAGACAGTAAGGGTGGAAGACATGCTTGCCAAGATCAACATAGAAGGAACAGAGGAAAACAGAAACCAAAATGGGGTGGGGGAAAGGAGCGGTGGGCTGAGGGGCACAGAACATATATCCTCCCTGTCAAGATCAATTCATCCCTTCCCTCCATTCAATAACATGTTTTATGCATCAATTATCAGTCTGATTGCCCCATATCAGTAACATTTGTGTGTAGAGTTGACCCTTGAACAACATGGGTTTTACCTGTGCTGGTCCACTTACATGTGGATTTCTCCAACAAATACATACTACAATACTACACAATCCACAGTTGGTTGAATGTGCAGATACAGAATCTCGATATGGAGAGCTGACTGTAATTATACATGGATTTTTGACTGCCCTGGGGTCAGTGACACTAACCCCCTTATTATTCAAGGGTTAATTGTAAATGCCATATGTGTGTTTTGGCAAAATGCTAGATAGCCCTAAGGGACATACTGCATCTACTATCACTGTACCTATCCTGCTACTTGCCAGAGGACTTGGCACATAAAAGACGGTTTAAAAACTTTAAAGGATTATACAAAGTGATTCACAGCACTAAATATGAGATACAACTGTTAATGATTATCTGTACCTACCTGGCTTCCAATTTCTGTAATCCCCTCTCTACACCTGACCCCAATATTATAGTTCTAGAATAAATCCTAGCCTTAGCCACAATGCCTTATCTCTTTTGCTAACTGCTTTGGCAGTAAGTTATCCTTGATCTCAGTTTCATTCTGAGCTTTTGTTCTGATTCTTATAACTGGACTTCTGTCTTGTTCTTTGTTCTTTATAACATTTCTAGGTAATCTGACCACTACTACTCCAGTACCTCTACAACTGGGTTTAGTCATTGTTATGGGTTGAATTGTGTGCCCTATAAAGATACACTGAAGTCATAACCCCCCATACTTCAAATGTGTCACTTCCAAATGTGACCTTATTTGGAAACAGGGTTATTGCAGATGTAATTAGATGAGTAGGATGGGTCCTTAATCTAATATGACCAGTTTCCTTATAAGAAAAGGAAGACAACTAAAGAGAGACACACAAGGAAAACACCATGTGATGACAGAGGCCAAGAATGTAATGATGCCACTGCAAGCCAAGGAATGCCAGGGACTGTGGCCACCACCAGAAGCTATATGAAGGCAAAGAAGGATAGTCCCTAAAGCTTTCAGAGGGAGCATGATCCTGCTGACACTTTGATTTCAGACTACTAACCTCCAGAACTGTGAGACAATACATTTCTGTTATTTAAGGCCACTTAGTTTGTGGTACGTGGTTAAAGGAGCTATAAAATTAATGCAGTCTTGTTGCCAGTGACTTTCCAGATATTATAGACAATTTCTTAGCATCAGCAATCACTACACCTACCTCACATACACACATCAGAACATGCAAGACTAATGAAATTTCAGTGAAAAGCTCAAATTTGTAGGTATACTAGACATCTACTGGTCAAAATATCTTTTCTACAACTTCCACATGATTCTATACTCCAAGTATCTAACAAATTCCATGGCAGAGAGGTCAAATTCTAAGTCCTATAAAATATTAAAATAGTGTCTAACCATGTGTCAACATATTTTTCTTTTAGTTTGCTAATCAGACTAAATGTTCCAACCAAAAGACACAGACTGGCTGAATGGATATGAAAACCAGACCTGTATATTTGCTGCCTACAAGATACTCACTTCAGATCTAGAGATTTATACAGACTGAAAGTGATGGGATGGAAAAAGGTATTCCATGCAAATGGAAATGGAAAGAAAGCTGGAGTTGCAATACTTATATCAGAGAAAATAGACTTTAAAATAAAGACTGTTACAAGTGACAAAGAAGGACACTACATAATCATCAAAGAATCAATCCAAGAAGAAGATATAACAATTATAAATATATACGCACCCAAACATAGGAGTACCTCAACATATAAGGCAAATGTTAACAGGCAGAAAAGGAGAATTTGACAATAACACAATAATAGTGGGGGACTTTAACACCCCACTTACATCAATAGACAGATCATCCACACAGAAAACCAATAAGGAAACACAGGCCTTAAGTGACACATTAGACCAGATGGACTTAATTGATATTTATAGAGGATTCCATCTGAAAGCCCAAGAATACACATTCTTTTCAAATGCACATGGAACATTCTCCAGGATACACCACATGCTGGGCCACAAAGCAAGCCTCGATAAATTTAAGGAAACTGAAATCATATCAAGCATCTTTTCCAACCACAATGCTATGAGACTAGAAATCAAGTACAAGAAAAAAAACTGCAAAAAACACAAACATGTGGAGGCTAAACAACGTGCTACTAAACAACCAATGGGTCACTGAAGAAATCAAAGAGGAAATTAAAAAAATACCTAGAAATAAAGGAAAATGAAAACTAGACAGTGACATGAAAATATACAAAAATTTAAAGTAAAATATACAAAAATTTAAAGAAAATATACAATCCAAAACCTATGGGATGCAGCAAAAGCAGTTCTAAGAGGGAATTTTATAGCATTCTAAGCTTACTTCAGGAAAGAAGAAAAATCTCAAATAAACAACCTAACCTTTATGCCTAAAGCAACTAGAGAAAGAAGAGCAAACAAAATGCGAAGTAGTAGAAGGAAAGAAGTCATAAAGATCAGAGCAGAAAGAAATGAAATAGAAACTAAAAAACAACAGAAAAGATTAGTGAAACTAAAAGCTGGTTCTTTGAGAAGATAAATAAAATTGATAAGCATTTAGCCAGACTTATTCAGGAAAAAAAAAAGGGGGAGAGGGCCCAAATCAATAAAATCAGAAAGGAAATGGAGAAGTTACAACCAACACCACAGAAATACAAAGAATCATAAGAGAATACTACAAGCAACTATAAGCCAATAAAATGGACAACCTAGAAGAAATGGACAAATTCTTAGAAAGGTACAATCTCTCAGGACTGAACCAGGAAGAAATCGAAAATATGAACAGAACAACTACTGGGACTGAAATTAAATCAGTAATTTTAAAACTCCCAACAAGCAGAAGTCCAGGACCAGATGGCTTCACAGGTGAAGGAACACTTCTGAACTCATTCTATAAGGCCACCATCACTCTGACACCAAAACCAGACAAAGATATCACAAAGAAAGAAAATTTTTCATCAGGCCAACAGCAGTGATGAAAATAGATGCAAAAATACTCAACATAATACTAGCAAACTGACTCCAACAATACATTAAAAGGATCACCCACCATGATCAGTGGGATTTATCCCAGGGATGCAAATATTTGTCAATATCTGTAAAGCAATCAACGTGACACACCACATTAACAGATGGAAGAATAAAAAGCATATCATTATCTCAATAGATTCAGAAAAAGCTTATGATAAAATTCAACATCCATTTATGATAAAAACTCTTCAGAAAGTGAGCACAGAGGGAATATACCTCAACATTATAAAGGCCATATATGACAAACCCACAGCTAACATCATACTCAACAGTAAAAAGTTGAAACCATTTCCTCTAAGATCAGGAACAAGACAAGGATGCCACTCTTGCCACTTTTATTCAACATAGTTTTGGAAGTCCTAGCCACAGCAATCAGAAAAGAAAAAGAAATAAAAAGAATCCGAATTGGAAAAGAAGTAAAACTGTGACTGTTTACAGATGACATGATGCTATGCATAGAAAATTCTAAAGATTCTACCAGAAAACTACTAGAACTCATCAATGAATTCGGTAAAGTTGCTGGTTCTATACACTAACAACAAAATATTAGAAAGAGAAATTAAGGAAACAAGAGATTATCATACTAAATGAAGTAAATCAGACAGAAAAACACAAATATCATATGCTATCACTTATATGCGGAATATTAAAAAAAAGAGACGAACTTATTTACAAAACAGAAATAGACTCACAGACATAGAAAACAAACTTATGGTTACAAAGGGGATAGTGGGGGTGGGGGAAGAGATAAATTAGGAGTTTGGGATTAACATATATATACTCCTTTATGTAAAATAGGTAAACAATAAGGACCTACTATACAGCAAAGGGAACTATACTGAATATCTTACAATAATCTATAATGGAAAAGAAGCTGAAAAAGAATAAATAAATAAATAAATAAATCTGAGTCACTTTGCTGTACACTTGAAACTAACACAACATTGTAAATTAACTATACTTCAGTGAAAAAGACACTAGACAGTGACATGAAAATATACAAAAATTTAAAGTAAAATATACAAAAATTTAAAGAAAATATACAAAAAAATAAAGCTCTCTGGAAAAGGTAAATATATAGACAAATACATAATCCTCAAGTACTGTAATGTTGGTACATGAATCACTTTTATTTCTGGAATAGAATTTAAATGGCAAAAGAATTTAAAATAATTATAAATCTATGTTATGGATATACAATGTAAATGATGTAATTTGTGACATCAGTAACAGAAAGTTGGGAAGTATAAATGTAAAGAAGCAGAGTTTTTGTATGTGATGTAAGTTAAGTCGTTATCAGTTTAAAATAGATTGTTATAACTTTAAGATGTCTTATGTAATCTCCGTGGTAACCATAAACAAGACCTATAGAAAATCTATAAGAGGAAATGAAAAAGGAGTCAAAGTATATTACTACAAAAAATACACAAGGAAGGTAGCAAGAGAAAAAGAGACAGAACAGCTGCAAGACATACCAAAAACTATTAACAAATGGCAGTAGCAGGTTCTCCCCTACCAGTAATTACTTTTAAAATGTAAATAGATTAAAATCCCCAACCAAAAGACATAGATTGATTAGAAAGATTAGAAAAACACCCAAACAGATCCATCCAAACGCTCTCTTCAAGAGACTAACTTGAAATCTAAGGGCACATACAGGCTGAAAGTGAAAGAATGGAAAAAGACATACCATGCAAACAGTAACTGAAATAGAGCAGTGGTGACCATAATTGAACAGGCAAAATAGACTCTGAGTCAAAAACTGTCACAAGAGACAAAGAAGGATATTTTATAAAGATAAAAGTATCAACTTACCACAGAGACATAACAATTATAAATATATGTGCACCTAACATCAGAAATCCCAAATATACAAAGCAAACAGAATTACAGAATTGAAGAGAGAAATAGACAGCAACACAATAATAGTAGGAGACTTCATTAGCCCAATTTTAATAATGGATAGAACAACCAGACAGAAGATCAATAAGGAAACAGAAGACTTGAACAATAACAATACTATAGACCAATTAGACCTAACAGACATACAGAACATTCCACCCAACATCAGCAGAATAGACACTCTTCTTAAGTGTACATGGAACATTCACCAGGATATACCACGTTAGGCCACAAAATAAATTTTAACAAATTTAAGAAGACTGAAATTATACCAAATATCTCTTCTGGACACAATGGGATGAAAGTGGAAATCAACAGCAAAAGGAAAACTGGAAAATTCACAAAATGCAGAAATTAAACAACACCCAAGAATAAATGAGTCAAAAAAGAAAAAAACAATATCTTGAGACAAATAAAAATGAAAAAAAACCCCAACATACCAAAACTCATGGGGTGCAGTGAAAGCAGTACTAAGAGGAAAGTTTATGGCAGTAAACACTGAAATTAAAAAAGAAGAAAGATTTAAAGTCAGTAGCCTAACTTTACATATCAAGGAACCAGAAAAGAACAAATTAAGTAAAAATTTAGCAGAAGGAAGGAAATAATAAAGATTAAAGCAAAAATAAATGAAATAGAGAATAGAAAAATAGAAAAATCAACAAAACATAAGAATTAATTTTTTTGAAAAAAACAACAAAATTGACAAACCCTTAGCTAGACTAAGAAAGAAAGAGAGGACCCTTATAAATAAAATCAGAAGCAAAATAGAAGCTAATACAACTGATTTTCCAGAAATAAAAAGGATTATAAGAGACTACTATGTAAAAATTAAAAATAAAAAAAGAGACTACTATGAAGAATTATATCAAACAAACTAGAAAGTATATAAGAAATGCATAAATTTCTAGAAACATAGAACCAAACAAGACTGAATCTTGAGGAAATTAAAAATCTAAACAGATCTATAATCAGTGAGGAGACTGAATCAGTAAACAAAAACTTCACAACAAAGAAAAGCCCAGGACCAGACTGCTTCTCTGCAGAATTCTACCAACATTTAAAGAAGAAATTACCAATACTCCTCAAACTCTTCCAAAAAATTGAAGAACACTTCAAAAATCATTTTATGAGGTCAGTATTACCCTGATCCCAAAGGTAGAGAAAGATACTGCAATAAAAGAAAACTACAAATATCCCTGATGGATATTGATATAAAATCTTCATGGGGTTTCCCTGGTGGCGCAGTGGTTGAGAGTCCGCCTGCCGATGCAGGGGACACGGGTTCGTGCCCTGGTCCGGGAAGATCCCACATGCCGCAGAGCAGCTGGGTCCATGAGTCATGGCCGCTGAGCCTGCGCGTCCAGAGCCTGTGCTCTGCAACGGGAGAGGCCACAGCAGTTAGAGGCCCGCGTAAAAAAAAAAAAAAAAAAAAAAAAAAAAAAACTTCATGAAAATAATAACAAACTGAATTCAACAGCATCTTAAAAGCATCCTACCATGACCAAATGAGGTTTATTCCTTGAATGCAAGGATGGTTGAACACTACATTAATAGAATTCTTTATATATTTTGGATGTATCAACACTACATTAATAGAATGAAGGAAAAAACTACATGATCATCTCAATCAATGAAGAAAAAGCATTAACAAAATTCAATACCTTTTCATGATAAAATCATGCAACAAACTAGGAATAGAAGAAAACCAGTTCAACATAATTAAGGTCCTATATGAAAAGCCTGCAGCTAACATTTTACTCAACATAGAAAAACTGAAATCTTTTCCTCTTAGATCAGGACCAAGGCAAGGATGCCCACCCTGATCACTTCTATTCAAATAGTACTGGAAGTCCTAGACAAAGCCATTAGTTAAGAAAAAAAGGCAACCAATTTGGAAAGGAAGAAGTAAGATTATCTCTGTTCACAGATGACATATACTTATATGTAGACAACTAAAGATTACATACCCACACCCACACAAAACTGTTTGAACTAATAAACAAATTCAGCAAGGTGCAGGATACAAAAACAACAGGTAGAAAACAGTTGTGCTTCTATACACTAACAATAAACTACCTGAAAAGGGAATTAAGGAAACAATTCCATTTACAGTAACATTAAAAAGAACAAAATACTTAGGAACAAACTCACTCAAAGCACTAAGGAACAAACTCACTTAGGAACAAGACTTATACACTGAAAACTACAAAACACTGCTATAAGAAATTAAAGAAGATAAAAAACAAATGAAAAGATATCCCATGTTCACAGATTGGAAGACTTTATATTGCTGAAATGTCCATACTACTCAAAGCAATCTACAGATTCAATACAAACCCTATGAAAAACCCAATGACCTTTTAAAAGAAATTGAAGGGCCATCCTAAAATTTGTATGGAACCTCAAGGGACCCCAAATAAATCTTGAAAAAGGACAAAGCTGTTGGCCTCATACTTGATTTTAAAACATTATAAAGATACTGTAATCATAAAAGTGTGGTACTGCCTAAAGACAGGTATATAGACAAATGGAATAGAATAGGGAGATCAGAAATAAACACTCACACATATGGTTATATAATCTTGGACAAGGGTGCCAAGACCACACAATGGGGAAAGGACAGTATCTTCAACAAATGGTGCTGGCAAAACTGGGGATCCTCATGCAAAAGAATGAAGTTGGATCTTTACCTTACACCATATACAAAAATTAAAACAAAATGGATTAAAGGCCTACACATAAGATCTAAATCTGTAAAACTGTAAAAGAAAACATAGGGGAATAGCATCATGACAATGGATTTGGCATTGACTTCTTGGATATTACACCAACACACAGGCAAAAAAAGGAAAAAAAGACAAATTTAAAAACTTCTGCGCATTAAAGAAGATAATCAACAAAGTGAAAAAGCAACCTACAAAACAAAAGAAAATATTTGCAAATCATATATATAACAAAGGGTCAATATCCAAAATATATAAAGAATACAACTCAACAATAAAAAAAACAATTTTTAAATGTGCAAAGGACTTGAACAGACATTTCTCCAAAGAAGATATCCAAACAGCCACCAAGCATATGAAAAGATGGTTTATCATCACTAATCATTAGAGAACTGCAATGAGATATCACACACACACACACACACACACACACACACACACACACAGATATATACTCAGAAAATGGCAAGTGTTGGTGAGGATACAGAAAAATTTGAAGCCTGTGCACTGTTGGTGAGAATGTAAAATGATGTATCACTATGGAAAACGGTATACAGGTTTCTCAAAAAAAAAAAAAATAGAATTACCATATGATCCAGCAATCTCACTTTTGGGTATTCATCCAAAAGAATTGAAAGCAGGTTGGAAGACATTTTGCACAACCATTTTTATTGTAGTATTATGCACAGTAGCCAAGAGGTGGAAGCAACCTAAATGTCCATGGAAAAATGAATGGATAAAGAAAATGGAGAATATCTGTACAATGGAATATTATTCTTCCTTAAAAAAGAAGGAAATCCTGTCATATGCTACAACGTGGAAGAAACCTTAGAACATCATGTTAAGTGAAATAAGAAATAAGTCAGTCACAAAAAGGCAAATAGTATATGATTCCACTTATATGAGGTATCTAAAGTAGTCATATATACAGAAGCAAAGTAGAATCGTGGTTGCCATGGGTTGGGGTGAGGGGGAGATGGAGAGCTGTTGCTCAGTGGGTACAGAGGTACAGTTTTGCAAGATAAAAAAGCTCTAGATATCAGTTGCACAACAATGTGAATATAATTAATACTACTGAATGGTACACTTAAAAATGGTTAAGATGGTAAATATTGTCTTAGACGTTTTTTGTTTTTTTTAAAAAAAACACAGTTAAAATAATACAAAACTCCCAGGCCCAGAGATCATGGAGCCATCTTACAAAATTACATTACAGTTAACACCTTTCCTACCTGCCTCCCATTCCATCTCTCTTTCTTCCCCATTCCCCATCCCTTTAGCTTCAACTTCAGCAGGGTCAAAATCACTGCTATAAATTTTTAAACAAACTAATTTTTTAAACAGAAAAAAATACCTCACTAACTCTATCAGTTACTGGTAATAGTGAATGAGTTCACTAAGAACAAATACTGAGCATTATAGTGCTGTCTGCTTGTATTCCTTTTCTCTTTTAAAAAAACACTTTTATGGATAGCGTAATTTTATGGAGAAATTTTACATCAGCATGGTGCTCCCAAAAGTTAAGAATTACTAACAATGTTTTTACTTGAATTCCTTTTTTAACATAGAAAGAACATCAGATTACAGAGGCTTACAAAAAGACTAAGAAAACCCTGAAAAGTCAAAAACGCAATGTGGAAAACTTTCTTTGAAAATAATTAATGATAATAGCAAACATTGTTTTCCTCAATATTCTGCCGTTATTTTGGCCCTTCCTCACATGCTACCACTAGAATCTTATAGAAGCTGATTCTTGCCAACATAAGCATTGTGTGAAAACTTTACAATAGCTGGGAAGAATAGACAATAACCTCTGTATGACTTCTTAGTAACTTTGCAAGACGAAGGCCTAATTTGACATGTGGATTTGGTGGTTTGACCAGCCTTGGCTAACATCAGGTCCACATGTAAGGGGGGGTACAGTGGTTCCCTACTCCAGGGCACCAACTCAGTCTCATGTGCTGTGAGTCACAGTGGCAGAAGAAAGCCTCCTTCCTGGCTGTCTTGACTCACTCGGGAGCAGAAGAGGATGCCCATTGGGGTTGTGGTCCTGTGTTACATGAGAGCATGGTGAGCTAAACGGCTTCACCAAAATGCAACCAGATCCCTCAAATTAGGAGAGAACAGGATGAGAATGAACAAATTCACTGATGTTTTGGGTTGGCAAACTTCTATGAAATTCTAACATTAGCTCTGGTCTCATAAGTTGGGTTTTACTTAGTCTTTTAGACTTCTAATACTTAAATTCCTGCAGCTCAAGTTGTCTTTTCAATAAATTCAATATGAATTTACATTCTGTTTTAAAGTAAATTAATATTTAAAGTCTATCTTGGATCAGACCCAAATGTCCCAAGTTGCCCAGAACCCATGTCACTTTATGTGGTATAGATACTGCCCTTCCTAACAGGTATCTACTATTTCATTCTTCTCCAGGATTGGTGTGCTTTTCCTTTTTTAAGTTGAAATCATCTATCCCAGGTTTTTCACATTTTTATTTATATGGTAGTATTACTTAGTGGGAACTAAGTTGCAGTGTGCATCAGTGATTTTGAAACCAAGCAGGACTTTGCTGAACCTTCCTGGGGACAGACCCCCACATGCCTCCCACCTCTTGTTTGTAGAAAAACTTTAGCCTCCTAGGCTTTTCCCAAGTTCCAAAGAGTAAATTTAATCAGAGAAGCAAAAAAATGCTGAAACAAACAAACAAACCAAAACAGTCAAGCAAGACAAAATAATAATTTACCCATAAAACAAAGTCAAAGACTTTTAGTTCCTCCTCAAGGGCCACAGATAATATCCTGAGCCATATCCTCGAGTTATTTTACAGATACTAAACCTCCGCCAGGCAGAAGAAGTTAACTGCATGCTGACCACCAACAGGTAGACTGATTCCAACCAGGTGGAATCAGAGTTTGATAATTCATATTCCCAAAACTTCACTCTGTTACCTCACCAACAACCAGTCAGAGAATTGTGCATGAGTTGATCACACATCCTATGACCCTCTCCCTCCCACTGTCTTTAAAAACCCTTTCCTGGGCTTCCTTGGTGGCGCAGTGGTTGTGAGTCTGCCTGCCGATGCAGGGGACATGGGTTCGTGCCCCGGTCCATGAGGATCCCATGTGCCGTGGAGCAGCTGGGCCTGTAAGCCATGGCCGCTGGGCCTGCACGTCTGGAGCCTGTGCTCCGCGACGGGAGAGGCCACAATGGTGAGAGGCCCACGTACCACAAAACAAAAAAACAAACAAAAAAAGACTTTCCTGAAAGCCACTGGGGAGTTCCAATCTTTTTAGCACAAGCTACCCATTTTCCTTTCTTGGCACCCTGCAATAAAAACTGTACTTTCCTTCACCACAACCTGGTGTCAGTGGATTGGCTTTGCTGCACTTTGGGCAAAGAGACCCAAGTTTGGTTTGGTAACAATGTATCTAATTATTAAATTACTAAAAGGATTGTCCCTTTTGGACAAACTCCTAAGATTATTTTAGCTGCAAACTAGTGATAAAGGAAATATAAGAAGAATTTTAGGAAAAAATGCGTTAATCCCTCCTTTCATCATATTACCAACCATAGGCCCTCTCAGAAACTTAAGTGACTTTTCAATTTAGATAATTCAGAGACCTATAGTTTCATGTACCATTCAGTCATGGCTACCCTCAAGGTTACTCACACATTACTGCTGCCATTTCTCTTCCTATAACGCTTGTCCTCCATCTTCCACTTATTGTCTTACAGGTTTATATCACTTATATCCTTAAAAATCCAAATTACAGGGCTTCCCTGGTGGTGCAGTGGTTGAGAGTCTGCCTGCCGATGCAGGGGACACGGGTTCATGCCCCAGTCCAGGAAGATCCCATATGCCACAGAGCGGCTGGGCCCATAAGCCATGGCCGCTGAGCTTGCGCTCCGCAACGGGAGAGGCCACAACAGTGAGAGGCCCACGTACCGCAAAAAAAAAAAAAAAAAAAATTCCAAATTACAGTTTGTCTCTTTAAGTAAATATTTTCATATTTTTAAGACCACTGCAGTACCTGGGAGGGGGCTGGTCAAGGGCAAGTAAAAACACCCAAAACCCTTCTACCATTATAAAGTTGCCTTCTCTTGATTCAGCACTTGCTTGGTTGTTTGAAACCTTTGCCTGTTTTCCTGACTTCTGGCAAAATTGATTCTGACTGTTTCTGCTTAATTTTTCAAAATTTCTGTGGAGGGATAAGCCATTGAACGTGTGTACTCTGCCATTTTCACCACTGACATTCAAAAATAATTTTCTTATGGTGCACAGTGCTATTCTAGCCTGAAGTTCACTAAAATAATATTATTCACACCTGTCAACATGCTCAACCCATTTTGAGCTATAATTGAGTATATATGATATGGTATCAGACCAACTTCCCACCATGAATAACCATAGGGCTGGATTAAGTTTGAAAAGGAAACAGTAGCATCTCAGGGTATCCAAAGCAGCCAAGAAAGATAGCTTAGGTATCTCATCTTAGATAGCCTGGTAGTGATTTCTGTCACCAGGAGATCTGTTCTAAAACTTAATAAAGAATTAAATGATTTCAAATTTAATCCCAGAAATGCAAAAAGCAATGAAAAGCAAAGTAAGGCATTAATATAAGGATAAATCTAAACTAATATTGTCTGTTTAAAATAAATAATATTTTTTGGGTTTTAAAATGATTAAACAGAATGAAAATAAGTGACAACAATTGCACAAAAATCAGGAATTGGGTAAATGAAATTAAAGTGTTCTAAAGTCCTTGCATTGTCTGGAGACTAGGGAAAGTATTAACTTGCAGAAGATTCTAATAAGTCAAAGATTCATTTTTCAATGAAAAAGCCACAGAGTAAGAAAAATATCCGCAATACAATTGTCTGCCAAAGAATCATATCTAGAACATAGAAAACCTCCTAGAAATCAGTAAGAAAAAGACAGATAACCTAATTTAAAAATGGGCAGACGATTTGAAAAGGCATTTCACAATATCCAAATGATATATAGACACATGAAAAGGTGCTAAACTCTTTTTGTCATCCAAAAAATGCAAATTAAATTCATAAGGTGATAGCCTACAGATGCATCAGAATGTATAACATTACCAAAGGTCCTCCGTGCTGTTTTCCATAGTGGCCGCACCATTTTAGATTCCAACCAACAGTGTACAAGGGTTCCAATTTCTCCACATCCTTGCCAACATGTGTTTTTTGGTTAATATCTTTCCTAACTGATGTGAGGTAATATCTCATGTTGGTTGATTTGCATTTCCCTGATGATTAGTGACATTAAGCACCTTTTCATATACCTGTTGGCCATTTGTATGTCTTCTTTGGAGAAATGTCTATTCAAATCCTTTGCCCATTAAATTGGGTTATTTGGGGGTTTTTGCTAAAGAGCTGTAGTTCCTTATAAGTTTTGGAAAGTAATGCCTTATTAAATATATGGTTTGCAAATATTTTCTTCTACTTTTGGGTTGCCTTTTCACTCGATTTTTTCCTTTACTGTGCAGAACCTTGTTGGTTTGACATAGTTCCACTTGTCTATTTTTACTTTTGTTGCCTGTGTTTTTGGTGTCATATCCATGAAATCATTGCCAAGCCTACTCTCATGAAGCTTTTCCCATATTCTTCTAGGCGTTTTATAGTTTCAGATCTTTTGTTTAAATCTTTAATTCATTTTGAATTGATTTTTGTGTATGTTGTAAGATAGGGGTTTATTTTCATCCTTTTACATGTGAATATTCAGTTTTCCAAACACCATTTGCTGAAGAGACTATCCTTTCCCCACCGTGTATTCTTGGTGCCCTTGTTGAAGATCAGTTACCGATATGTGTATGGGTTTATTTCTGAGATCTCCATTCTGTTCTATTGGTCTGTATGTCTGTCTTTATCCCAGTATCATACTGCTTTAACTATGGCAGCTTTGTAATATATTTTGAAATCAGGAAGTGTGATGTCCCCAGATTTGTTCTTTCTCAAGGTCACTTTGGGTATTCTGGGTCTTTCAGTGTTCCATATGAATTTTAGAATCGTTTTCTATTTCTGTAAAAAAAAAATGCCAGTGGAATTTTAATGGGAATAGCATTGAATATATAGATTCCTTTGGGTAGTCTGAACATTTTAATAATAATAAGTCTTCCAATCCATGAACACAGATGTCTTTCCTTTTATTTGTGTTTTTTTTTAATATCTTTCATCAGTTTATTGTAGTTTCACATCCTTTGTTAGACTTATTCTTAAATATTTTATTGATTTTGATGCTATTGTAAATGAGATTATCGTCCTATTTCTTTTTTTGGTAGTTCACTGTTAGTGTATGCAAATGCAACTAAATTTTGTATATTGATTTTGTATCCTGAAACTTTCCTGGATTTGTTTATTAGGTCTAACAGGTGTGTGTGTGTGTGTGTGTGTGTGTGTGTGTAATCTTTAGGGTTTTCTATATATAAGATCAGGTCACCTGCACATAGGGACAATTTTACTTCTTCTTTTTCAATTCGGATGCCTTTTCTTTTTCTTGACTAGTTGCTCTGTCTAGGACTGCCTATGTTATACATTGAATATAAGTGGTGAGAGTGGATACCCTTGCCTTGTTCCTGATCTTAGAGGTAAAGCTTTCAATTTTTCACCATTGAATATGATGTTAGTTGTGGGCTTCTAATATTTGGTCTTTATTATGTTGAGGTACATTCTGTCTATACCTAATATGCTGAGAGCTTTTATCATGAAGGGATGTTGAAAATTATCAAATGTTTTTTCTGTATCTATTGAGATGGTCATATGATTTTCACCCTTCATTTGTTAATGTGGTATATAACACTGGTGGATTTGTATATGTTGAACCATCCTGGTATCCCTTAAATAAATTCCATTCGATCATGGCATATAATACTCTTAATGTAGTGTTGAATTCTGTTTGCTAGAATTTTTGTTACAAATTTTTGCATTTACATTCATCAGAGATATGGAGCTGCAATTTTCTTGTAATGTCTTTTTCTGGTTTTGGTATCAGGGTAATATAGGCCTTGTAAAATGGATTTGGAAATGTTGCCTCCTCTTCAATTTTTTGGAGAAGTTTGAGAAAGACTGGTGTTAAGTTTCTTTAAATGTTTGGTAGAATTCACCAGGGAAGCCATCTAATCCTGGGTTTTTCTTTGTTGAGAGGTTTTTTTTACTACTAATTCAATTACTTGTTATTGGTCTGTTCATATTTTCTATTACTTTTACCATCTGATCCAGTAATTCCACTCCTGGATATATACCCAAAAGAAGTGAAATCAGGATTTTAAACAGATATCTACATTACCATGCTTATTGCAGCATGATTCACAACAGTCAAGATTTGGAAACAACCTAAATTTCCATCAACAGATGAATGGATAAAGAAAATGTGGTATATACATACAACAGAATGTAATTCAGCCTTAAAAAAGAAGGCAATCCTACTGTTTGGGACATCATGGATGGACCTAGAAGTAAATATTATGTATACCTCTACATTATTATCAAAATTAATTTTTTACTTAAATGCCCTTTTATCTAAGTAACAACTGCTTTGACTGAAGCAAAAGCTAAAGTGCCAGTCCATGTATTTCTTGCCTTTCAGATTCAGTTGGGTGACAAATAATTGCACCATCGAGTTCTAATTGCTTAAAAGGCATGTGATATAGATCAGTTGCACAACCAGAGACAACTTCTTACTCTGACATTTCTTCATTCAGTTCAATCACCACTTTCTCTTTACAGCATCTGTATTTTCTAGATAATTCCTAAAGATTTCTGGAATACAAAATTCAGGGCTAAAACCTCTCATGGGCTGCTTCAGCAGCTGTGGTGTCCCGAAGCCCAAACCTGGAGTGAGCAGAGAAGTTTTTGGGCTCAGGCGCCTGGCCTGGGGGAGTGTGAGGTGAGGGCTGAGTTGAGCTGTACTTGGGGATGGGGAGAGGGAGACCTGCAGTTGTAGCAGCACCTCTTACCTGCACACACGTGGCCCTCTTATGGCGCCAACCATCTGAAAGGCAGATACCAAAGTCCAGCCTAGCCCACGGCTCACACAAAGTTCAGAGGGAGGAGCTGGAGATGCAACATCATCATGGAAAACATTAGGCCTGGAAATAAGTCAGTCACAGAATAACAGATACTGCATGATTCCACTTAAATCAAGTATTTAGTACAAACACATAGATGCAGACAATAGAATGGTGGTTGTCAGAAGATGGGAGAGGAAAAGATGGGGAATTTTTCAATGGTTATAAAGTTACAGTTATATACAAGACTAATAAGCTCTAGAGATTTGCTGTACAACACAGAGCCCATGGTTAACATAGGTTGTTGTTTACTTAAAAACTTAGGACAGTAGATCTCTTGCTATGTGTTCTTACCACAAAGAAAAAAGCAAGGGGACACAAGAAATATTTTAGTGGTGATGGACACTTTTTTTTAAAATTTATTTTACTGAAGTATAGTTGATTTACAATGTTGTGTTAGTTTCTGGGGTACAGCGAAGTGATTCAGTTATATATATATATGTGTGTGTGTGTGTGTGTGTGTGTATTTAAATACACACATATATAAATTTTTTAAAAGATTATTTCCCATTATGGTTTATTACAGGATATTGAATATAGTTCCCTATGCTATACAGTAGGACTTTATTTTTTATCCATTCTATATATAATAGTTTGCATCTGCTAATCCCAAACTCCTAATCCATCCCTCCCCCTCTCCCCTCCACCTTGGCAACCACAAGTCTGTTCTCTATGTCTGTGAGTCTGTTTCTGTTTCATAGATAAGTTCATTTGTATCATATTTTAGATATTACACATAAGTGATGTCATATGCTATTTGTCTTTCTCTTTCTGACTTACTTCACTTAGTATGATAATCTCTAGGTCCATCCATGTTGCTGCAAATGGCATCATTTCGTTCTTTTTTATGGCTGAGTAGCATTCCATTATAGATATATACCACATCTTCTTTATCCATTCATCTGTCAATGGATATTTAGGTCATTTCCATGTCTTGGCTATTGTAAATAGTGCTGCTATGAACATAGGGGTACATGTATCTTTGTGAATTAGAGTTTTGTCAATGGATATGTTTATTACCTTGTTTGTGGTAATGGTATCACAGGTCTATGCATGTGTCCAAACTCATTAAAATGTATCCATTAAATCTTTGCAACTTTTTGTATATTGTTTGTCTCAATAAAGTTGAAAACAAAAAACAACAAAAAAAGATGAACACAAAACTGAGAATATCGAGTGCTGGCAAAGATGTGGAGCTACTGGAATTTTCATTCACTGCTAGTGGAATGTAAATTGACAAAACCAAAAAACTATTTGGCAGTGTCTACTAATACTGAATATATGTACATCCTGTGGCACAGTAATACTACTCCTAGGTATATATCAAAATCAAATGTGTAACTATGCACATCAACAGACAGGTATAAGAATATTCATAGCAGCAGCAGCATTTGTAGTCAATGACTACATATTCATCATTTGTAGTCACCCCAAACTTTAAACAACCCAATGTTAAGCAATATTAGAATAGATAAAGAAATCTGGGGATATATACAAGTATGAAAATGAATAAACTACTACTATATTCTTTACTATGGATCAATCTTACAAACATATTATTGAGTGAAAAGAGCCACACAAGAGTACATACTATGTGTGGCCATTTATAACCATTGGAAAGCAGGCAAAACTAATTTTGGTGATAAAATTCAGAACAGTGACCATTTCTGTATGGGTTGCAATGACTAAGATGGAGCACAAGGAGAGCTTCTATATTGCTGGTAAACATTTAACATCTTGGTCTAGGAGGTGGTAATACACGTTCGTTTACTTTGTTACCAAGATACGTGCTCGGGATTATCGCACTTTTGTACATATGTTATCTCTTAACAATTTTTCGCACATCCATTCAGAAAATTTAAAAAATTATATTTCATCAATTTTGGCGAGGGTGCAGGGAAGGGGTGCTCATTTATTTACGGTAGTAATGTTAGTTGTAACAGCTACTTTGAGGAGTAAATAGAGGGAAATCTACTACTGAGATTGAAAATGTGCATACTCTATCCAGCGCACCCACGTTAGTATCTCTACCTAGAGAACACTTGGATATATGTGCAAAAAGGCACAAACACACGTTGAAGGTAGCAACGCTTCTAACAAAAAACCGAAAAAGAAACAAACTATGGATACATGTCCGAGGGTAAGGGAATCATAAATTAAATCTATTGGTTCTGAGAACTACTACGTAGTATTTTAAAAGAATGAGACAAATTTATATAGAGATATGGAAAGATCTCGAGGATATAATGTTGATTGGGGAAAAAAATTACATCTACACATATTTAGATGCAGAGGAACTAGGAGTCACCATATAGGGACTGGTTTGTAATTCTTGCCTGAAAAGGATTAGCCTAATGTGTGATGTTTACATTTATGGTTATGTGTAACTTAACGTGAATTAATATCAGCAACCCTGACTCAGGCACTGACTTCAACAGGCGAACCGAGTGCCTGAGGACCTGGAAGCGGAATGAGAACGTTCACTCTGTAACCTCCTATTCCCTCCTGTATTTGAACGATGTAACTGTAGCAGCTATTGGAAAAAAAGGCTCATTAAAATATAAAGATAATGTGAAGTCAAACAATGATTAAAGGATGCCAATCTCGTGCGAAAACCGATACAAATATAACTGAATGTGACTACTATATTAAGACTGAGGTGTTATGCGATAGAGCGCAGAGAAAGGGTGTGTCCTAAGTCTGGAGGGGTCTGAGGAGAAGTCAAAGCTGAGGTGACTCTTGAACAGAAAAACTGAAACGTCCTACTTTTTCATTCCTGGAGAGCCCAGAGGCCCTGAAATCCTGTCCCGTGATTATTTTCCAGAGCTGAAGCCTAAATCCCCACCGAGAGACTGGAGGAAGGCGGAAGAAGAATGGTTGAGAAGGGAGAAGCGACGTGTCACAAAACGGTGTGGTACGGGTTTGTGGCAAATCCAACCAGCCGGAGTTCCAGATTCCCACTCTCTCCTCAGGGCAGGCCGGCCCGCCCTCTCCCGCCTTCCCGCGACGCTTACTGGGCAGTAGATTATTGACAGAGTCACTCACCAATCGCTGCTCCGCTACGGGGGGCCACTCAGGCCCTCAGCCTGGTCTTTGGTCCCTCGGGCGAGATGCAGCCTCTGTGCGTCGACGTCAGCGTGCTGACGTCACGGACCGGGTACTGGAGGAGCCGGGGGCCGCTGTCCGCGGGCGGTGGGCTGCGCGACGTCTGCAGGGCTCGATTCCCGGTCCAGCCCCGCCGAGCTCCGCCCCTCCGCCCGCGAAGAGTGCAGCGGGCGCAGCCACAGAGCCGCTGTCGCCGGGCCAGCCTAGGGCGGCCGGCCCGGAACCACCCGATGAGGTAGGCTGGGTTTCTCGTCACCCTATTTGACAGATTGGAAAACTGAGTCATCCGGGATCAGATGATTTGCCCGGGACTCACTGGAGACCCGCGAACGGAGGCCAGAGCCGAGCGTTCGGTTGTGTTTGTTGAGCCCTCGCCGTCCTCCGGGGAGGAGGAGGGGCTAGGCAGGCTGTATTTATAAAGGGTACAAAAGTGAAGTTGCAGATTGCGGAGCCCCTTTTCATCCAGGGTTTGGGCTGGGATTCAGGGGGTGGATGCAGGTAGCGAGGTCTCCATTCCTTAACCCTGCGGACCCCGAGGAGCCCTCTGTGGGGTCCAGACTGGTGCTGGCCCCTTGGGCCCTACAGAATGACCAAGAATGGTTACTGGGGTGATGCGTGGATTATACAGACAGGGTCGGTTACTGACCTCTTTTATTCATCAAGAAAAGCTGTGTTCGAAACAAAATTGAAAAATTAAAGCTCAAGTCCCGAATGTTCTGGCTGTGGTTTCAGTTCACTGCTTTGCCCACTCATGGTATCTGGCCATATTTTGAAATCTCAGTAGCATGCTTATTTTTGTTTTAGGATTAGAAAGGGATTCTCTCTCTCCCTCTCCCTCTCTCTCTCTCTCTCTCTCTTAGTTCAAACATGAGTTAACATTGTGGACCTTTTCTTATCACTCTCTTCATGTGCCAGTTGTTCACCATGTCATGTGTCTTCTATTTCACAGATGGAATCACTGAATTCATCACTTGACTCAGTAATAGTTTGGATAAGTTTAGCAAGGTAACAAAGTAACAGATCGAACCTCTCAATACTAATACTGGAATTAGTTGTTTGTTTCTCAGAATTCTTTGTTGAGAAGGGTTCTGAAAGATAATTCACATATATATATATATATATTTATACACACACACACTGTCTACCCATACACCCTTACAAAACAAAACAACTTAGGGTACCGTTGCTTTATTTATGGGTTCTAATAAGGTGGGGCATAATTCACGCTCATAAAGTGAAGATGTGTACTATAGGATATATGTATCCATATGTAGTATTTTGTACTGTGAAGAATTTATTCTCTTTAAATCTTGCTGTCTCAGACATTGACCTTTTAAGACTGCATTATTGCATAAAACTGCATTAAAGAAGTGAAATTAAAGCCGCTTCAGGGGACTTTTCCTTACTTAGGTTCACAGAAGAATGGTTATTATCATTTGACTTTAGTCTTTGGAAAATTTATCTGATGAGTGCCTCATCTATGCCATGCTTTGTTTTAGATGTTGGGGATTGAATGCTGAAACATTTAGATAAGGGTCCTGCCCTCAAGACCTTCCATTTTGGTGGAGGTACTATAAATATATAAACAAAAATGACAATTTTAGATAATGATAAATGCTAGAAAAAAATATTACAGGGGAAGGGGCTGGAGTGTGACTGGGATGTGGACGGAAGTTTAGATGTGGGTGATCAGAGGAGATTCCTTGAGGAAGTTTGGAGGAGACCTGAGTGTTTAGAGTGAGTCGGCCATGGGAAGATGGCTGGGAGTTTTCAAGCAGAAATAACAGTGCAAAGGAGCTGAAGGAAAAAGGAGCTTGGCATGTTCCAGGGATAGATGAAAAGCTGTGGGGTTGGAGTGAGGTGAACCTAGGGGAGAGGGAGATGGGGAGACACGGGGATGAGATGACACTCAAGAGGTAGGCAGGGCTGAGGTCATCTGAACCCCAGGTAAGAATTGCAGCCAGACAAAGGAAATAGGATTTAGATATAGTCAAAGCTCTCCATTTTTTTTTTTTTTTTTTTGCAGTAAGCTCTCCATTTTTTTAAGTGACATTCATAGAAGCTAACCAGCTCGCTGCTTTATATTGGTTATGAAATCACTGTAGTAAATCATTATATGTATATATTTTTTACTGATGGTCCCCTTTCTTAATGGAAAAATGTCTTCTTCCCTCAAGCACTGTGTCCCAAGCTGTTTCTTTCCTGTTCATTCTTATTACTGGCAGGACTCTGAGCATCTGCTTATCTTCCACTCCCTGCTTTTATCCTTCCTGCTCCCAAGCACGAGTCCTCTCCAGTGTTGATGTGCAGACACTAAGTCCCTGCACTTCCCCACACGGAGTTCTAGGAAACTGCATTGTCAAGTGGATTACTGTTTTCCATTAAAACTTTTATTACTGACCAGAGACTTAACGTCTGCCTTTATTTAGTGCCTACGATGTACCAGGTGCATTATATACATTCTGATCCTTCTAACCTTCTACTGCAAAGGTAAATCTTATCCCTTCTTGGTGGAAGAGGAAGCTTCTGCCTCAGGCCAGCCAGCTGGTACTGAGGGAGCCCAGGTTTGCAACCAGTTAGCCTGCCCCCAAAGCCCATTCCATGCTACTCTACCTCACCGCTTCCCAAGTACATAACAACTACAAACCTCTGTTATTTGAAATTAATATTTTATGAAATAGCATGTTAGGGATCGTGATTCAGTCCTCTTAGTTTAAAGGTGAGACTGTGGAGGCCCATTGATATTCGGTGCTTTTCAAGGCAGAATTGGCACCAGATTCTCGCCCTGCTGATTCTCAGCCTAGTGTTCTTGTTTGCTTGTTTGTTTGTTTTTCTGCTATACTTACTTCATGAAAGTCCCTTCACAAGGAGTTTCTGTATACACAAAAATATAATATTTTAGCATCATGAATTTACTGTCCATAAACTCATACAAGGCAATTTTTAAAAGATGAAACAGTGCTGCTTCTTGGGCTAAAATAACCGCTTGTTTTATTTTACTTCTCTTTTTCAGCAGTGAGCAGGTGTAAATATTCTGGATGAATCTTGGTTCTCTTAGTAGAAAGTGTTTTCAAAATGACTTTAAAATTTAAGTTTTAACTTCACAAATCTTTGTAAGGGAGTTTTAAATTTACTGTTTTCCCAGCTCTAACCATTTGCTTACAAGTATGGGAATATTGCCGAGTGTTTGCTGGCTCATAGTTTCTGCTGGCAAGTAGAGTTTCTTCCTGTAATTGAGGAAGCTGTTGGGTCAGCTCAGGAATACAACTTCTCTTTCTTAGTGTAATATATTATCATTTTTAAAAAATGAGTAAAAATCAGTTCCTAAATTATATGGCTGGAAAATGGGCTACTTTGTTTCTACAATTTAAAAATACCCATTCTTTATTTCTAAGGTTTGCTTATTTTATTAATTATGATTGGGATATGGTTGATGAAAAATAGTAAGTTAACAAATAGCTAAATTTACTTTCTGGTGGCTTTTTGACTCTCCTATAACTTAGTGGAGATTGTCTTTTCTATTAGTCAAATCAGAATAATGTTATTAGAATTAGTAGCACCTTCTTTCTTAAATGTTGGAAGATATTTAAATTTAGCCAAAAGAGAGCTTTTGCTCTTTAAGTCATCTACGGGCTGTTTTGACTGAGTATCTCTATCCTTTAAGATTGTTCATGCAACTGACCTCCACCTTCTGAAGGTCCAGGCTGTCATGATTTGGACTCAAATTATAGTGCGTCCTTCCAGCATGAAGTCAGTGCCCCAAACTGGACTCCTGGCCTTTCCAGCTTTAGTGCCATTGCTTGTGCTCTACCTACAGCCTGGTATGTCTTCTAGATGGACAAACCCAGGCAAAGTTCTACCTGTGCCTCTGTTTCCATCTATGCTCCTTCCTCAGTGAGATACTTCCTGTATCTCTTTAATGGAAGCCTTCTCTTTCACAGCATTTTTGGTAGTCTTTCTCGTGACAGTTTACCAATCTTGCTATCTTTGGTAGTACACTATATTGTATGTAGGTATTCAAATATATGTTGACTTGAGCTTAAAAGGGACTTAACAATTCATGTTAGAAAGGCAAAGTTTTTTGTAGATTATAGAGCCCTGTAGTTTAGTTTAGCTCTTTTAGATTTGTAGAGCTTTTATTGCCTCCTCTTTGCGGGAAGCATTGTTATGCTTTTCTTGGCTTTGATTCAGTAGAACCTCTTTCCTGTTTTCAGTTGAGGGTCTGACTGCTACAGCTACCAAAGAGTCCCTTGAGAGGAGCTCACCACTTTGGGCTGTAAATATTGATGACACATTGTTGCATATAAAAATCAGTGTTCTCTGTGTTTATGGCTTGGGAAAAAAATAACAGTAATTCCAGTTTTTAATAGTGAAGATGAGAAAACTGAAGCCCAGAGGACTAGTCAGGGGCTCCTGTAGTGCCAGGCAGGGGAGCCTGGTCAGCCCTCCTGGTTCACTGGGGCGGGGGCCAGTGTGGGCCGGCACTCGTGCCGATGTTCTGCTGCAGAATTCCTGGTAGCCTATTAAGAGTGTATCAGGGCTTCCCTGGTGGCGCAGTGGTTGAGAGTCCGCCTGCCAATGCAGGGGACACGGGTTCGTGCCCCGGTCCGGGAAGATCCCACATGCCGCGGAGCGGCTGGGCCCGTGAGCCATGGCCGCTGAGCCTGTGCGTCCGGAGCCTGTGCTCCGCAACGGGAGAGGCCACAACAGTGAAAAAGATTGTATCAGTACAGCTTAGACCTTTTCTGGATTGTTACACTTGCTTTGCTAGTGAATTGCCCTGGATCTGGGAGACACCTCTTGTTGTGGCTTACGGTCAAAGCAGGACCTCTCACCAAGGATCCCAGACTGAGCTATTTAAGCCCGTGGGATCTTCCTGGGCAAGCATTGGCTGGTATTGGGTTTGGCAGCCTCTTTAGTTTAAAACCTCTCTCTTCTACTTCCCCTCTCATCACAGTTTTCCAAAAAATGTCTTGGGACTGGTGGGCACCCTTTGTATTAAACTTGGAGTTTGGAGGAATTCAGTCTAGTGCCTTCTAAGTTCCATGTCCCATATTTTCCAGGACAGCTTACTTTTCAGACACTGTGCATTGTTGCTCACTAGAGCATGTTCTTGTTTGCTTTTTGTTTCAGGAAAATGTATTCTCATAATTCTTTTACTTAATCAATCACTTGCTGAATTAATGATGTAGAACCAGAGAATTTCAAGTTCATTTTCCTATCGGTATGGTATGTTAAATTCTTCCAAAGGAACACAAGGGGCTCTTGAGAAATTAGAATTTTCTCCAGCTGAGGTTGGAGCACCAGCCAGGACTTGCTTCTCTTATTATTAATAAAAACTGACACTTAGGGCTTCCCTGGTGGCGCAGTGGTTGGGAGTCCACCTACCGATGCAGGGGACGTGGGTTCATGCCCCGGTCCAGGAAGATCCCACGTGCCGCGGTGCGGCTGGGCCCGTGAGCCGTGGCCGCTGAGCCTACGTGTCCGGAGCCTGTGCTCCACAACAGGAGAGGCCACGACGGTGAGAGGCCCGTGTTCCGCAAAAAAAAGCAAAAAAAACCCTGACACTTAGGGCTTCCTCTGTGTCAGGTGCAGTTTTAAATGCTGTGGATCAGGGTTTCTCATCCTCAGCACTGTTGACATTTTGGGTTGGATAATTTTTTGTGGTGGGAGCTATCCTGTGTGTCATAAGGGGTTTAGCAGCATCCCTGGGCTCTATCCCCTGGGTACCAGGGGCCCCTCCCCTAGCTGTGACAACCGAAAATGTCTCTAGACAATGCCAGCTGTCCTGAAGGGGGTAGTGAGCAGAGTCCTTCGCTCCACAGCCCAGACACCTTGAGAACAACTGCTTTATATAAACTAATTTATTCCTCTCAACAGCCCTCTAAGGTGGGTCATATTATTGTCCTCATTTTATGGAAGGAGCAGCTGAGGCATAGAGAGGTTAAGTAACTTGTCCGAGATTACACAACTAGTCAACAATCTTACTGGATGTGAAACCAGGCACTGCTCTTCGTGAACCCTGGCCCAGCGCATCCAACAGACTGGGCACAAACTGTTAGGGATCAAAAGACCCATGTAAACCAGGGGACAAAACAGATGCCAGTGGCATCAAGCAGGGCTGTGAGGTGGCTGGAGTGAACTGGGGAGCCTTGCCAGAATTGCCTGTTTTTCAGGAGAAGCTAGAAATCTGGATTTTATTTGTGTGAAAAAATTCTTATCTTTTAATATTGGCAATTCAGTGTTTACAAAACATCGTGCAAGCCACTAGACAGGCAAAGAGTATCACCTACATATGGACAAGATTTGGTCCCAGGCCATTAAAGTTTGTGGTCTTTTTTTGTGGAGACTTTGCAGCAATATAACATTATAGAGAATTGTATATTCATTTGATGAGGGACAAGGAGGTAGATTCTCTGTGGAGAGCAAAAGTTTCCCTTCTTGGAAGGCTCTGAAAATAAGGATGGGTGGGTGGAGCTTCTAGCTAGAAACGGTTGTCTTGCTTTCTTATAAGCCAAAAGAGTGCGAGACTTAGGCTGGCCATCCGTCACACTTTGTAATTTTAACGCTTTGCTGCCCAGACTCAGTTTGCAAGTTCTGTACTTTTATGTCCTCCAGCAGCATCACTCATAACAGTTTCTTTTATGACCTCTGCTTGTCCAGGTGTTAAAACTCATATCTTATATGACACTGAGAAAACATAAATTCTGGAATTCAATGGCTATATCCTGGAGAAATGAACCACAACCATACCTTACTTTTTTAACAGCCAGTAAGCAGTTGAGTATGGTTTCACTCTCTAGGTAAGACCAGGCTGTCTGCCTGCTTTAGTAGCAGATGAAATTCTGCTGGCCTTTGCAGCATTTTCCTTGAGCCTGTGTGCCATCATGCCCCTGCTCTGGTGTGAAAAGCAAACTCCTTTTCTTGTGCTGACTTCTCATGGCCTCCAGATCTGTCCCGTCCTTCAGTCCCCTGTACCTCCTAAGACTCCCTCATGAGGGCCCCTCCCCCACTGTGTATGGCCCAGTCTCCAGAACTTGTTCCTGGTCCTCCTTCGTTTTTAATTTCCTCCAGTCTGCCTCTTTCTTGCTATATGTCACCTTTTCATTTCTTCTGAAGCTACATTTTCTAGGCTGAGGGGATCCAAGAGAGATGGGAGGCGGGTACCTTTGCCCTCTGCTCCTACAGAGACCCCTCCTTTCCATTTTTTTTTTCTTTTTTTTTTTGCGGTACACGCGCCTCTCACTGTTGTGGCCTCTCCCGTTGTGGAGCACAGGCTCCGGACGTGCAGGCCCAGCGGCCATGGCTCACGGGCCCAGCCACTCCGCGGCATGTGGGATCTTCGCAGACCATGGCACGAACCCATGTCCCCTGCAGCGGCAGGCGGACTCTCAACCACTGTGCCACCAGGGAAGCCCCAAAGTCAGGTTTTTCATCAAACCTTTTCTAGCCACAAGAACCTAAAGTTTGGTCCTTTAGACTTATAGCTATCTTAGGCTTTAATTTCTAATTATTTGTATAAGCATTTTACCTCCTTTATAAAACTGTATTTTACTTGAGAATAGGGAACAGTCTTTCCCATCTCACTTTTTCCCCATGGCATCTAGGGTAGTGTTTTACATAGGGTAGATACTTAATATGTTTCAGTTTATTCACTGGAGTCTGGTAGGTTCCCACTCATACAGTGATCTCTTCCCTTTTTTTCCATATATTTGTATCGGTTTATATAGTGTGTTGTTAGAGGGACTTCACTAAATAGAATTCAAAATATGTAGTAAAAAGTGATGACCAAATTAATTTGGGGAGGTTGGAGCATCTTTATTAATTACATTGTCAGTGCTAGTAATCAGAGATGAAATATCCTTGGTTTATTTAGTATAATGTATTAGAGCTCCAGACAACTGTGTAAACTTGTCTAACTTTAGGTAACAAGCACCTAGACTCCATACTTTTATGCAGTGATATTTGTAATTCATGAATTTAACAAACAAATTGAATGCCTAAGACATGGCCAGGCATTTCCCTAGGTGCTAAGGGCACAGAAGGGTCTTCTTGGAGCTTTTGGTGTAGTACTGAGAATAAGACATGTAAACAATATGTGAAATAAATATGAAAGATTAGAAGTGCTGGTAAAGAAAGATAATATATCAGTGGGATCAGAGAAGATTTCATTGAGGAAGTGATCCTTAAGCTTCCTTGAACAATGAATAGGCTTCTATTGCTGTTAATCATTTGGCAGTTGGAGGGAAAGGCACTCCAGGCAGAAGGAGTATTAGGACAAAGGCACGGATAGTGCAACCACCTCATGGACAAGGGAATCAACAATGAGTTAGTACATCTAGAGCCCTGGGTGTGAGGGAAATGGAGTTTTAAGTAGAGGGAGTAAATGGTTCATTCAGGCTTTCATTTTAGAAAAACTAGCATGAGAATGTTTTGCAGATAGTAGACTGAATTACAGAGTAATGTGGATAAATGCTGATTGGGAAAACCATGGAAAAGACTGATGAGAGCTATTAGAAGGAATGACACAATCACCAGTTAAGAATATAATGTTTGGAAGATAGAGCCAGCAGCAGAATCACAGTTAACACATTATCTTAATACAAGGTGTAAACGAGATCTTACTGATTATTATTGGTTAATTTTTCTTACCTTAAACATTTGTGAAGTATTTATAGGTAGTGTATATATATTATACATCAATGTCAGTATTTTAAAGTCATTCTTAAAATTTTCTTTTTTGATTTTATAATTGTTTATTTCTTATTAATTATCTGAGAGCAAATAATTAGAGAGCAGTTTTTTGGAGACATGCTAGTTTCAAACCTCTACTGAGAACCTTGTGAGCTTAAACAGGTCTTACTTTAGTGATATCCTCTGACTCTGTAACATGTGTTCCCAGCCCATTCTCATTATTAGGCTGTAGTTCATACTCTCTTTTCTGGATATATTAGGTTGTAGTTGTATTGACTCTTATAATTAGTGGTCTTTGTTTCTGTGATCCTGTTTCCTGAAGCACAAGCTAGATTGATAAAGTCCTCTGATGCTGATCTCTCAAGGCTCTGTGTTCCTTCGTGACTGCCTAAAAAGTCTGATGAAGAAAGAGGAAAGGGTACTGGTTTATATCTCAGTATCAAGATTTGAGATTGACTTTCCTTACAAGTCACATGCACCAAGCTTTGAACCTCAAACCTTGACTTACGGTAGAGATTAGTGATTTTTTTAAAGAACTGTGTTTTACCCATGTCTCAAAGTATGGGAGATAACATATGTAACTTCTGCCTGTTGGTAGATACCCCCGCGCAAACATGCAAGTGGCCTTCCCTTTTATTGACTTGCTCTAGTTTGTGAGATAGGAAGTTAGCCTCAGGTAACTCCGGGTTCAGTTGATGTTACGTCTTCCCTAGCATTGCTATTAGTGTGCCACTTGTACCAGCTGTAGAGCCACTACAGAAGCAGTGAGTAGAGGATGGCTCTGACAACTAGAGCGACACTTGCAGGAACCCTTATCCTGCCAGAGAAGGAGTCTTGTGTTGTTGAATAAAAAGAAATGCATCTTGCCTCTAAATATCCACCTTGGCTTTGCTGTTTGCTCATCAGCTGGCTACTTATAGTTTAGCTTCTGTTTTCTCTGCATAGAGAAGATAGGTCTGGGGAGGCCTGCTAAGAATGTGTTCATCACACGTTCTTAATTCTAGTCTTTGAGATGAAGAAAGACAGTTACTAAAACAAGTGTACACCTTTAGCTACCTTCCTATGGTTCCTAGGAGAGCAGTGAGCTCACTGCCTTGAGATATTATTGATTTTCAGATCTAGATCAATAAGATCATCAGTTCCACCCTGAGAATTGAAAGCATTTGTTGGAAAATTGCTTGCAGTAAGTACTGAAGAAGTGGCATTACATAGTGCAAAGGCGTCCTTGTATGCACTGGAATATATTCCAAGTTTCTTAACTGAGGGACCTTCATCTGTCTAGATAGTATAGTAATATGACTGTTGATTCCATTATTGCCAAAGCTGGCAACACATCTCTAAGAGGAAGGTTTAAATATTCATGAGAATATATGCACTAAGGAGCAACATGGTTCCTCTGAATTACTGTCAGCTGATGGTTGACTGGTTGACAGTAATAATGAGGTTAAAATTGGGAAAAATAGTGGTAACTCCAGAATAACCATTCAGTATTTTTGTGATTTTTAGGAAAGCTAAAAATAGATTTCGTTCTATGGGAAGAAAAAAAAGTCCTGGAAAATGATAGGCAGTCAGCAACCAAAAAAAAATCAGCAGTCTCTTGACTTGTGGAAAAGACTGACTCATGAAGGAAAATGAGGTTATGTGTAGCTTCTGTGATTGGGAAGATTAAGACAAAGGAGTTTCTAGGTAAGCTGTGGCGAAAATATTTGAGTGTAGGAGTTAAAGCTGAAGGTCAGAAAGGGGAACAAGCTGCAAAGTCAATTTGAGCACCAGAAGAGATCTATCAGGAGGAGAATCAGAGGTTGGAGGACGCTGGAGGAACGTAGCTATAGTAACTTTGTTGTTCCAGTGATTCCGGGCCACTTGATAGCAGCTTCTGAAAAAGATGAGAGACAAGTAAAATAGTGTTCTTGTTTGTCAGAGGCCATCTTGAGAGAGACTTTTGAAAAATGGTGAGGTGTAGCTATAACATTCCAGCCATCTGACTCAACCAGTGCTGGTGACATAACTGGCTACCGAGTTGTTGAGCCCTGCAGGGTGATCTAACAACATGTACCACCCAACATGACTTTGACCACTGTGCGGCCTGTTTTCATTTTGCCAACCTATGATCTTTGGAAGAACAGATATACATTGTCAAAAGACCTTCCTCTGTCCAGCTGGCCCATCCTCCCCTGGACCAAGCAACATCCCACTGGCATGGTTATTGTCAAGAGTACACACTTGATTTCTTTCCCTTCTCTCCGGTCGCTCCCTTGTAGTATTTATATATCTGCTTCCTTGACTGTTTGGAAGTTTTTGTGAGAGCAGGGAAACTCTTGCATTACCTTTTGGATCCTTTAAAATATCTGCTTGGAGTTTTACATTCTGTAGGTGTTCAATGCTTATTATTTAAGAAAATGAGAACTCTTAGAGGATTTAAATAGGGCCTGCCTCATAATTATTTTCTGTTCTACAAATAGATGCACTTTCTTTGTTTTTCCCCCCCGCCCTCTTCTTTTATGGAGAGAAAGGAGAACATTCTGATTTCTGTTGTATCTCATGGCTGTTAATAATTTCCATCTGAATGCTGTTGACTCCCTTTCTATTTCTCTCTCAGACCTCTCCCCTGAACTCCTGACTCATATCCAACTGCTTACTTTTATTTCCACTTAGATATTAATAAGCATCTTATACTCAATGTGTCCAAAGTGAGCTGATGTTCTCCCTCAGAGTCGCCCCTCCTCTAGCTTCTCCCTTTCAGTAAATAGTGAGTCCGTCCCTTCCTTCCCACAGGCTATAAATCTGGCAGCTCTCCTTTAGTCCTCCCTTTGTCCTGTATCCCATCCCCAACCCATCCCCTCCTGCTTTTGGCTCTGTGTCTGGAACCAACCACTATCACCACCCTCATCTACCAAGGCAGTATGTCCTCTCTGTCCTGAATTATTGCCATAGTCCCCTAAAGGGGCTCCCCGCTTCTGTGCTTCTGTCAGCCAGAGCGTCTCCTAAAGCTTAAGCTGCATCAGGCTTCTCTTCTACTGAAAAGCTTCCAGTGTCTTCCTATCACATTCAAAATCTTTACTGTGGCCTCTGACGCTCCACAAAGCCGCCCTAAGTTGTTGACTTCTCCGTTATCACCTCCCGCTGCTCTTCCATGCTGTCGGCTCCTGCAAAGCTGGAAGCTAACAACCTGCTCAACTTCTGCCTGGCCTGCGCCACCCCATGCTCAGGCCCGTGCCTGTCCTGTTTCTCCACCTGCCCTGCTCTTTCTTCTGACTGCGTGTGACATCTCTCCCTTATCTCCTGGTAGTCCTTGCTCCACCTCTGTTCAACCTGTAAATGACCTCAGTGAGGTCATCCAGACCAAGCAGTGTACGGTTACAGGGCTCCTTTGTTTATCCTGTGTCCCTGCACTCGAGAAGGTAAGCTCTGTGAGGGGAGAAAATTCCTTCGGCTTTATTCATCGCCGCATCCCCAGTGCTCAGAGGAGGACCTGATATGTTTTTGGTAGTTCAAAGCCTATTTGTGGAGTAAATGAAGTAGATGCAGTATATTCTCGGCAAACTTTGAATTTTCAAAAATTATCAAGTGCAGTTTTAAAATCTTACAGTATACATCCAGGTTCAGTTTCTTAATAAACGTTTTAGATTTGCCTCATAAATTATGAAAACATCAATATGTATTTACCCAGCTATCTTTAAATCTTAATATTTCTCTCTATGTTATATGTCAAATAAAAGTTCACTAATATTTCTAATATTGCTATAGAAATAGGTCACTTAGAAATTAAGTTGCCATAAGAACAGGTTTGGGCTTGGGAGATAAATTAGTGTCTGTGAGGGGAGTCACTTAAAAACACCATCACATACTTGTTCTGCTTTAATTCTTCCAAGTCATTGATGCTAATTTCTAAATAAATTTGAGTCTTGAAACATGCTGTCAAAAAGTTAAATTCTCTTTATGCACACACAATTACTTTTATCTGTTGATATTAACAGAAATTGTTAAATGAGATGAGACTGCAAGAAGTGACATAGAGCTTGATTAGAGAGCCTTAATGTGTGTCGAGGGGGAAGAGGGCAGAACACATAGCAGCAGAGTGAGCAGACTTATCAGGATGGAATAAAATGTTTCATTACCTCCCAAAAGAATATGAACAACAACAGAAAATATGACACCTGGAACATAAGTATTCAGAATAAAACCATGGAATTAATACATAGAGATATTACCATGGAGTTGGAGTTCTAAATTCTTGAAGAAAAAGTAAGAGAAAGAAGGAAGTGCTGTTGAAATGTAGGTCCCAGTGGAATAAGTCAGCTGCATGAATAAAACAACACATGGTGCCCCCAAGCCTCGGTGGATGATGCTTTGTAAAAGATCCATCTTTCCCCAGGTGTCTGGGAAGAGTATAAGTACTAACATATGGAACAAGTGAAGGATAAATTTGGCCATTAAAAGCTTACAGTAAAGTTATGTCTTGTGTACATTTTCACTAAAGACCGGAGCAAACTTTAGACCCCAAACTGTTGCATGGTGTGCACTCCGTTATTTCATTTAAGCCTTGTGACGACACAACAACAGCAAAAGACTGTTATTAGGTATTTGGTATTGGCTCAAAATCCAGACAGAATGACTCCTGTCTGCAGTCACAAGCACTTTAGAAGTGTTCATCCAATCTCCATTTGTGTCCAAGAAATTTGATAGTTTTCTTAGGGGCAGGATGATTTGAATGCCCAGAAATCTTATATAGGTTTTCCTTTGAGTCTATCAGTGTGTCTCAAATTGTCACGTACATAGGAATTATTACACAGAGGTATGTGTACAAAATCCACATGCATTCTCTTTTATAGAATGATTTATGAAGTTTTCTAAGATGATTCCAGTTGCTTATTCTGCTCTTAAAGGTAGCTCATACTTACAGTAAAGTTAATTTAATGATTTTTTGCAGTGAAAATTTGTCTTTATTCATGTTTATATAAACACACACAAAGCATACACATATGTATACTACATACTTATTATGTTTAAATATATTTATATCATATATACATGTTTATATATACTGGATGGATTGATAGATAGATAGAGCAACTCTATCCCCAAACATCCTTATGTCCTTATGTTTTTCTGAACTATTCAGAGGTTAAGAATTTCTAAGAATAAGGGAATTCTCCTGCATAATCAGAATACTAAATTATAATCAATTTTCCAGCTGTCTTTTGTAGCATTATCCTTTGGATTTTTTTTGTTTTTGTTTTAATTCAGGATTCAGTCTAGACTTCTGCGTTGCATTTGATGGTTGTGGCTCTTTATGCTTTTTTAAGTTTGAAGAGTATCCACACCGCTTTCCTACCTTTTGTTCTTGTTTTGGTTTTCAACATGTTGACTTTGCTCAAAATTCCCGAATACCTGTCTTGTAGAATGTCCCACCTACTGTGTTTGTTTGATTGTTTCCTTATGGCTGAATTCAGGCTAAACATTTTTTGGCAAGGGAACATCATAATTGTTGTTATATACTTGTGACTGTATCACATTAAAAGGCATATAATGTCAGCTTGTTCTAATATTGGTAATGCTGTTTGATTACTTGGTACAGGTGGAGACTACCAGATCTCTCTACTATAAAGTCATATTATTCCCAATGAAATTATTAAATATTCTGAGGGGTTACACTTTGAGACTATGAATATCCTATTCCCCAACAATGTTTTAATAATTTTAAGCATCCAGTAAAGATCCTTGCCTGAATCACTTACTCCACCTGGGGGTTACAAACTGTTGATTTATCTAATTTTATTATTTTTTTCTACATTTCTTAATCTAACATTTGTTTCCTGTAAAGGAGAATTTCTACCCTCTCTCTCTTTTTTGCAATATTACGATGGACTCATGGAACTTCTTAATTTTTCCAACATAAATTCCAGCATTACAGTCATTATTCATTTTTATGTTCAAGTCACCCAATCTGACCCGCGGGAACTCCTCCTAGCCTACATAATTCTTTTTTTTTTTTTTTAATGATTACGGCTTTTTGTGCCTTCTCTTAAGAAATCTTTGCCTACAAAAAGGTTTTAAAAATATTCTCCTGCAAATTCTTATATCAGCTTTATATTTTTAGCATTTTTGCCTATGATCCATCTTGAATTATTTTTTGCATGGTTTGAGTTAGGGTTTGAGATTCATGGTTTTTTTCAATTTTGATATCTGGTTGTCTCAGCATCATACTTTCTTTTCTTGTTAGATTGCTTTGACATCTTTGTCAAAAGTAAAATCATATAAGTGTGGGTCTGTTTCTAGACTCTTCCTTATGTTCTGCTGATCTATTTGTTGATCCTTATGCTAGTGCCACACTGCCTTCCTTACTGAAGTGTTATAGAAAGTCTTTAAGTAGTCTTCCAATTTTGTTCTTTTTCAAGATTGCTTTGGATATTCTCATTTCTTTGCATTTCTGTATACATTTTAGAATTAGCTTATCCGTTTCTACCAAAAAAGCTTGATGAGATTATGATTGGGATTGAGTTGAATCTATAGATCAATTTGGGGAGAATTGAAATCTTAACAATATGAATTCTTCCAACCCATAAACATGGTCAGCTCTCTGTTTATTTTCATCTTCTTTGATTTCTCTCAGCAGTGTTTTATCGCTTTACAGTGTTTTATGTTTTGGGTGTTACTTTAAAAGCATTCCACCCCCTCCTCATTTCTTCCTACTCCCAACTGCCCAGAATGGAGGGATTGGTAAACAGGTGAATCACAACATCCTGAATAAGCTATTTTTTTGTTTTCTTTTGTTTTTTGATGTTTTTTCTTTTGTCTTATTTTGTTTTTATCTAAAGTAGATCGAAAATAATCTTGAGGCAGCATGATCGATGTCTGTGTACACTATTTTCTGATAGGGGGGCAGAGAGGTGTAGAAGAATGAGACGAAGCAAAAGCCTCCCTGAGAAAGTGACCTTTGAGTTAAGGCTTATTAGGATGGCTAAGAGTCATAGAGATAAGGAAAGTAGCACTCAAGGTAGGGAGAAAAGTACAAGCCGGGGTTGGTGAGAATGTGATTCCTTTAGGGAACTGCTTGTGATTTGTAGTATGGTGAAATGATTCTGGAGAGGTAGGCAGAAGTAGGCCATGTGTTAGGTTAGGCAAGATTAAGGAATTTGAGCTCTACCTGAAGGTCCCAGGAAACTAATAAATGATCTCATAAATTTAATTTGATCCCCTAAAAAATCTACAGGTGTTGGGTGAGAATTACCTTAGTTTATCAATAAATTTATTTTTCTAGTGTACCTTGACTTGCTTTGCCTATTTTTCTAATTGGATTTAAGGTTTTTATTATGTCTTTCAATACTCTTGTTTTGTTTCTAATGTTTTTGAATAGAGAAACTTGATTTTTACGTATTCAGTTCTGTTTTCCATTGTAGATTGTCTTAGAAAGAATTCCACATCCTAAAATCATGTGTTATTTACCACAATTTCTTCTTTGTATGTAAACCATACAAACGATTTTGCTTTGTTAGCTTTTTAATAAAATCTTCAGTATATTTTGATATGTAGATTTCTTTCTCCATGTACTTGAATGACTGGTTAATAGTTTTATTCTTTTGCAACTGAATTTTGATGGTATCTTTATCATCTGTAGATATTTTTTGGTTTACACAAGTTTTTCCTTGCAGAAAAGCTTAGGGAAGTACAGGCCACACCGTGGCTTATTGGTAATGAGTTTTCCTTGGCCGTTAGTGTTTTTATTATTTTTTTAATTGAACTAATGCTTAATATTTTGGAAATTTCCTATGACAGTTAACATTTCTGGCTTCTACTGATAAATAACAGTATCCTCTATGTCCACACGTTTGGCCCTGGAATATTGGGCATACGCCCTCCTGTTTGCCAGTTGTTCCTTGTCTCCCGACACTGATTGTCAGTTGCCCATTTTTGTTCAGCTTACTGTGGTGTTTTTTGCAATATCACATATTTTTCCCTAGGTCTCTTTCAAAGCCTGGAGAATAAGAGACTTGAGAGAGACACATTGTAAGAAAAGTGGAAGGTCGTGGCTATCTATGCGGAAATGAAGAGTCCCATGAAGTTTGACATTATGCCAGTCCTCCCAAATTCGAAATTAGTCAAAACATACATAATTTCAAAGCTTTTTGGCTCAAATAAGTTGTAAGTTGTGTTCATGTGTGCTTTCGAAATGCAGTGAAACATTTCAGTGGGTAAACAGAAATATTTGCCTTCCGATTAGGTTTAGTTTTTTTTTTTTTTTTAAATATGAGTTTTGACTTATTTTTGTGATGTTTCAGGAATACATTCTAACACGTGGGTCCTACTTGTGGGAGCTATTGTGAGGCTTAAATGACATAATGTATGTTAAGTACTCAGCACCAAGCCTGACTCAGTCTCAGTGTAAGGAAGCTATTGATTTTGTTAATATGTTAATATAAGGCATACACTATTACATAATATAATAATATGTTAATAGGTGGGATAGGTTTGTACTTATGTTCTTTTGTTCTTGTGTGTTCTTGGTCAGATAACGTTAGGATTATGCTAGCTTTATTTAATGATAGGATAGATAGCTTTTCTTTCTTTTTAATGTTCTGGAACAGTTTATAGGATTTTGTTTATCTTTTATTTAAAATTTTGAAATACCTGTCATACTCTCTGACTCTCATTCCTTTGCTAGGTAATTCTTTGTCAACTTTTTCACTTTTCTTTTGGGGATGGTTCATTCTATTCAGGAGATCTATGTCTTCATGATGTAATATATTTTTTTTTTCAGAGTATGGACTTTTTTTATGATTTTCAAATGTGATTAGTATAAAGTATCACTTACACTTTGAGAAATAAGCTCTCCTATTATGGGACTTGTATTCCTTTCCTAATCTCCCCTCCCGAATCTAGGTTTACCTATATTCCCTCTTAAAAGACTAATTTTGGGGTTTATTTATATTTTTTAAATTTGTGGAAATGTTCATCCATGTGCAAAAGTAGAGTGTTTAATATAATGAATAACATTGTATTCATTCCTCAGATTGGAACAATTATTATTATTATTATTCTTTTGGATTTATTTATTAATTGTACCCATTGTTTTTCTTTTTTATATTTTTTCCCATGGGGATAGAGTTTTTGTAACTTTGTTGTTTAAATGCCTAATTCTTTAATTTTATTCTTTATTGAAAAGTAATTAGAGCACTTTAAGGAAGTGAATTTGATAATAAGCTTAACTTTGACAGCTTTCCACTGTCACTATTTTCTAAATAGTTTGTTTTAATTTTAAAATATTTTTATCTCAGTAGTTATTTTAGAAAATACTACTATGTTATAAATTTCTATTTTATGCATTATTTGTTCTGTATTTAGCTCCTAATTGCAAGGCTTACTGAATTAGATTTTTTTTTTTCTTTTCTGGTACGCGGGTCTCTCGCTGTTGTGGCCTCTCTCGTTGCGGAGCACAGGCTCTGGACGCGCAGCCTCAGCGGCCATGGCTCACGGGCCCAGCCGCTCTGCGGCATGTGGGATCTTCCCGGACCGGGGCACGAACCCGTGTCCCCTGCATCGGCAGGCAGACTCTCAACCACTGCGCCACCAGGGAAGCCCTAGATTTTTTTTGATAGTCTAGTTTTATGATCAATTTTGTAAACATGGCATATCTTCAAAATAGCACATAGTCTATGGTTGTAGGGTTGAAAAAATAATTATCTGTCTTTAAAAAGCTTACAGTATTCAAATAATCTGTATCCATGTTTGTATCTTTAAAATACTCAGTAGATTTTAAAAAAGTAATCTTCAAAAACTTCCCATTTTGATTATAATCTTTCACTAAGTAAGCTTTTGCAATTTTTTAGTTGTTTTTTTTTGTGTGAGTGTAGTTGACTTACAATGTTGTGTTAGTTTCAAGTGTACCGCAAAGTGAATCAGTTATACACATACATATATCCACTCTTTTTTAGATTCTTCATTTTTAAAGATGCATTTTGTATTTCTGTTCTTTCTGGTAAGGTATACATGGATACTGATTGGTAAATCTTAAACCTGATTTCAAACGTATTGCACTTCTTAAATTTAAAAACATCAAATATTAGCTATACTTGCTTAGTTAAGAGTATATATATAAAAATCCTCAGAACTTAATTATACATCTTGAGTCTTCGAAGTTTTTGTATACTTATTAAAAATCTTTAGCTGAACTATGTACCCTCCCCTGCTTTTTATTGAGTATGAACTCGTTCGTAACCATACCCAAATGCTTACAAGTCAGATTTAAAATACGCAAATATTGGATCACCGTTGCATAATCAAGTTCAGTTACTATAGCTTTGGGTTGAGCTTGGTAACTGTCATGTACTTAATAATTCTACTTAAGGAAAATTATTGATAATTATATGTAAGTTTATAAAGAGATATTGGAAGAATACTGGAGTGATGAATACAACTTTATATAATTCTCTTTTGAAACGTTACCACTTGCATACTATATACAGAATATGCTAATATTTTTTGGTGGCTAACCATCACTAAAACGGTCTCTGGATGATATCTCTAGAAGCTCCTAAAGAGCAATTTTGTACGATAAGCCTGTTGAGGGTCGTCAGGAGACGTCCAGATGTTTATCTCCCAAAAAGCTTCTCAGTGGCATCACGTTACTGACTTTATTAGGTTTGAGTCCAGCCGTCTTTCTTGTTGACTGAGAAACCTCATTTGTCGGCTTGTGTATTCAGAGCCCAAGGGAGAGTGGCTCTTTCTCCCATGGGTAAACTTACATCTCAGAATCTCCGGTGAACACCGTTAACTGCCGTGTAGACTGGATATTTATTTCAAGCTGACCATTCTCTTGTCTCCCTATCACATTTTAATAAGAAGCACAGAATTGTGAAAGGTTGTGGGAGGCATGTAGGGAATTATTAAACTGTTCAGTGACAAAAGGCACTGATGATACCCTGATGCTATCACACTAATGATAGGAATAGCAAGGCCAGTGGATTGAAGATACTTAAAATCAAACAGACAAGGTGTCCGCACTTGAAGAGTGCCAGACTGGGCACAGGTGCCATTTGCTTGTGACACTCGTTTTCCTGTATTTTAGGGACTGACCCACCCTCTTTCTGATGGGCACATTCCCTCTTCATCTCTTTAGATCTGAACATATGTCCTGTCACCTTGTTCTTATGTCTTGGCCTACGAGCCGTTTTGCTTCTTTAAGGGCAGAGCACATCTACTCTGATTCATTATGTGCAGATTTTATGGTTTAACTTTCAGAGGGCAGTATTATTTCAATTGTTTCAACATTCTCTCCCCATTGTAGTCCTGGTGATATGGGAAAATCTATAAAAAGCCTAGCAGAGTTTCATACATACACATAGATCTTTTTCTTCTTTTTTAAAACATTTCACTGATTTTCAGTTGGAAAATCTATAGGAATCTGCTGGAAAAATTTGATTCCTTGATTCAAGAAACAGTTTTTTCTTTAAAGTAATGCCAAACAATTGGTTGGGTGATTTTATTTAGATGCTTAAAAAAATTTTTTTTTACTTATTAATTTAAAATAACTTTATTTTCCAGATTTCTTTATCCAGTAATTTCCTATTGCTACAACTACTAATCGGGATGTGATGTGTAGGTGTTTTAAAATTCAATCCAATAGTCTAGATTTTAGAAATGCTTTTCTAGACATTCTATTTAACTTGTAATACATAAAGCATAAAGTAAGCCAGGGCTGTTTTGAAATGTGAACATAATGGTAGCGGACATTTGCCAAAGACAGGTTTGTTTGATCTTGATTTTATTAACCTTCCTGTAGTGCTTCATCGTGATAGTTCTCCAGCCCAGGAAGCTGGAATGTTACACAAAGGCATCAACTCCCTAACCTCAGCCGCTGCCAGGCTTTCTAAAGACACTTTCATCAGAGTTATACCAGGTCTTTACCTTCCAAGGTAAAATGGACATACTTATAGCATCAGTACCATGAAGTAGTACAGGATGATGAATCAAATTTTTTTTGTTGCTTAGAACATCTTTACCACAGACGAACTTTATGATGTTTTACAAACATAAGCAGATCATTTAAGAAGACACTAAATAAAAGTTTTTAATTTATGAAAGTTTGAATAGTTGGTTGAATCTGACGTGTAGATTTCATCTCCCAGGTCTTCTTAGGCATGCAGAACTTTCCTTCTCTCATACTTTAGAATAGGAAGGTTGTCTTATTATGTGTTTCTGTTGCTGTGGATTAGCTTCCTTCCCACAGCTCTCTCTTCTCTCTGCATGTTTACTTCTAAAGCATCTGTGTTTGTTAGTTATCATGCCTCTTTCTCATACTGGCAAAGTATGTTTGTAAATGTCAGGTTACTCCCTGACATATGATTCCCGTTCTCCACTTCTAGCTGTTTCATTTTGGAAACTGTGGGCTCTACACAGAGCTTTTAAAAACCATCATAAACCAGGTCTCATAACACGTGGTGGGGCTTGCAAGAAGAGAGTCAGATTGAGGTGCTTCTTGCCCCCAGAGGAGCCCAGACCCGGGGTAGAGTGGGCAGAGCTGGGGCAGCTCGTGTCTTTAGGGACAAATCCAATGACTGCATCCCAGGGGCCATTTGAACACCTTCTGATGTCCCTCCTGTTTCCTTCTAGGAATCTGATGGAGAGGACAGAAGTGGAAGACCCGAGTCTTAATTCTAAGATATATCTTGAAATATCCCTCAGATGGGTGTGTCCTTGTATAATCTGCGTAGGCCTCAGCTGCTACCTTTTTGTTTTTGTCATCTGTAAGCAAACATTTACTTCAGAGGCGAGAATAATTTCGGCAACATAGATGAAGAAAGCTTTTTTTTTAATTTATTTATTTTTGGGTGTGCTGGGTCTTCATTGCTGAGTGCGGGCTTTCTCTGGTTGCAGCGAGTCGGGGCTTCATTGCAGTGCGTGGGCTTCTCATTGCAGTGGCTTCTCTTGTTGCAGAGCATGGGCTTCAGTAGTTGCAGCACGCGAGCCCCAGAGCACACGGGCTTCAGTAGTTGTGGCGCGCCAGCTCAGTAGTTGTGGCGCGCCAGCTCAGTAGTTGTGGCTCGCAGGCTCTAGCGCGCAGGCTCAGCAGTTGTGGCACACGGGCTTAGTTGCTCCGCGGCATGTGGGATCTTCCTGGACCAGGGCTCGAACCCGTGTCCCCTGCATTGGCAGGCGGATTCTTAACCACTGCGCCACCAGGGAAGTCCCTGAAGAAAGCTTTGAAAGAACAAGAAGAGACACAATCTGCAGGTGTAGGATTCTCTTTGCCTGTCAGACGACAGGGGAATAGATCAGAGTGGCAGACTCAGATGACTCCAGGCTAGGTCGAGGCTGAGGCCAAGTGGAGAGTGCGGGCTCCATCTAAAGAGTTCAGCATCTTCTTGGCTTTATTCTTATGGTAAGGGAATGCAGGCCTGGCTATTCTGTGTCTTTTAACTTTTCCAGAGAAGCTAGATATCTGGAATTTTAGATGAAAGATCATTATTTAAAATGTTAGCAATTAGTTCAAGATCTTTAGAAACACCGTACGAGACCAAACAAAACATGACTGTAAGCCAAATCTGCTCCACTGGCCTTTGGAAAAGATGATAAATATTTTTAGTGTCTGTTATTCTCAATTCTCTCTCTCTCGGAGGAGAACATACAGTGTCCTGCTGTGGCCGGAAGTAATACAGAGGAGAAGGCTGGGTGCCTGGGTTGAGAGACTTGGTTTGGCCGCCCCAGTAGGTGCCCAGAGGCCCTTTCCACTTGTCCCAGGAGAGACTGTGGGACTTCTGTAAAATGCTAGCAGTGGTAGCTACTGCGGTAGAGCAGCTGCTGTTTACCATCTGGGTGGTATCAATTCTGTGCTGAAGCAGATGGAGCTGAAGTTTTGGCTTAGCTTTGCAACCAGCCTGGGGACCAGTGCAGTAGTAACATCTCAAAGATGTAAGCTATTCTTTCTGGAAGCAAAAGGATTTCAGGTTTTTGGGTTTTCCCACGTGCAAAGGGTATCATCATTTAGGAAGCCACCATTATAGATACGGTAGAATTTTTCTCCAGTTCTAGCAGTGTGGGATTAAGGGAAGAGAATAAGGCAGAGAGCTGTGTGTGTTTGGGCTGTAAGTACTGCTGAAGTGGCCCTCAGGTAAGGCAACAAGACCACCTGTGCCTGAGCTGTGCTGTGTCACGAGAGCCACCTGTGGAAAAATAAGAATGGATTACAAGTTTTTGCTAATTGCAGAATCAGAGCATGCATTGGAAAAATTAATATTCATCAATCAGCCTTTTTTTTTTGCTAATTATAACACAGAACCTCTAAATCTCACATGGCTCCCCTTTGAAAAGCTGATGGAAGCAGCAGTCTCCCTTTCTAGAAAACTACAGGTAGTAAAGGAAATATTTTAGGCTTTGTGAACCATGTAGTCTCTGTTGTGACTGTTCACCTCTGCTCTCTTCATGTGTAAGTGTCCATAGCAATTGATACCAACCATAGGACTGCATGTGGTAGTATTTAATAAAACTCCGTATTAAGAAACAAGCAGCCTGCAATATTTGACTTACAGGCTATAGTTTGTTGACTCCTAGTTTAGAACATTGACAGCTGTGGTAGATTGGAATATTTCTCAGCAAATATCCACTTACCTTCTGCTCCTCTTTGGATGGAATGTACATCTCAGCTCCATGCCCTTTGGGCTTGGCCTTGAGATATACTTTGACCTCTAGAATGTGAACAGAGATTGCAGTGTGTTTACATGGTCGAGCTTGTCTCCTGTGCTCTTGCCATGTGCCGTGAAGAGAACATGTAGTTTCTCCATGACTGCTTCCCCACGTAGTCCTGGTCCAAGGGGAAAGACACACAGGCAGCAGACTTAGACGCAACACAGTTTGAAGCCAAGCTCTGCTATCCACTACCTGAAGCAGAGTTGCCAGCTGGGCCCAGACTAGACCAGCTGAACTGCAGGCACCCTGCAGACGCATGAGCTTGAGAACACATGTAGATTGTTTTAAGCCACTGGGTTTGGGGGTAGTTTGTGAGCACAGCATGATTGTAGAAATAGCTAGCCAATACAGAGGAGGATAGTTACCCATCCAGATAAAACAATTAGGATATGAATCTCTTTTTCAAAAACCAAAATAACAAAAGAGGATGCTCATCTCCTTACACAAATTCCAGTAAAAGATAAGGGGATGGTTTTCTTTATTTTATAATTCTCCACCCCATTCCTTATCACCTTCCCCCCTCCCCATGCTTCTTCCATAGTTGGAATAAATGTAGATTCAGTCTCCTGGTATACAGCTAATCAGAACTTAATACCCTCTTTAGAGAGGCATAGCTTTCCTCAAGCCAACCCCAGAGAGGACTCAGTACAAGAACTGGATATTTAATACTTTCAATATTATATCTGGGAAAATATCCAAGCTTTTCTTCAGAAACAAACCGTGTGGTCTCCTCAGTTCAGCAGAGTTTTTTGAGAGCCCGCTCGGCGTTAGTGTCTGTGCTAGATGCTAGACAGGATTTATGCAGTCAATATCCGTTTTGTTCTTGCTGTGTGCTGTGTACTGAGGTAGTCCCTGGGGACACAGGGATGTGCAAATCAAATTCAAGGCCTTCAGAGAGCACTCCAGCTAGCAGGAGGGCGGGCAAGTAAGTGGATAATTAAGGCACAGTGTGGTAAGCGGTACCGTAAGTGGCATATCCACAGTCCTAGGGGAGCTTGGAGGAGATGCACTTGGCCTTGCCTGGGGATTGGAATGTGGGGAGCATTTCAGGAAAGTCTTCTTGAAGGAATTGACACTTGAACTGAATCTTCCTGAAGGACATGGTTAGGATGAAATCCTATCATTGTAGAGTAGAAAGAGGCTTTAGAAGTATCTTCCTCTTGACACATTAAAAGGAAGCTCTCCCTCCCTTTTAAAATTTGCTTCTGTCCCAGACAGAGATCAGTCTGATTAGAGTCAAGCTGCTGAGAGCAGTCTGTGCAGTGGGTAACTTTATCATTGAAGCTATTGCAAGTAGTATCTATACATTCTAGCTAATTAGAAATTATATATACACACATCTGAAAAATAATGTAATGATTCTCATTTCCCAAGTCAGGTGTACAGCATTGTATGATGTCAGTTTTTTAGTTGGAAATAGCCTCAGATTTCTGGGGTGGGTGTTTTGCTTTGTTGTCCTTTTTATTCATGAGGGGTGGGCTCAGGAAAGGAGGAATGGGTGAGACTAAGAAGATGATCCAGTTACCTTGCAAATGATTTTCTTCCTAAAAACAGTCCTCAGTTTGAATTGTGAATTTGTTAATTTTTCTGTACAGTCTAGTAGCTTTAAATCATTGATACGACAATAAATTATCAAAAAGTGAGTACAGCCGTGTTAGCACTACTCAGCCCAAGAAAGAGGACTTGACCAAGCTTGCACCCTCTTGTCACTTTTCCTTTCCTCTTGCTCTAAGGTAATCACTGACCCAGCCTCTAATGACATAGATCAATTTTTGCCTTGAAGGTCTACAGTTAAGTTCCTATAGATTTCCAGAAGCAGGGTTACTAGATCAAGCAGTATGATTATTTTAAAGTATCATAGTTCAAACTACATAACGAAATTGCTTTCAAAAATGCTGTGTCATTAAATCACCACATTGTATGAAAATGTGGAAAGGACTTTTGTTCCTGAGCGTGGGGAGGGAGAGAATTGAAGGTCAAGTGTGAAGATGTAGAGTTCTGGACTGTGAATAGGACCAAATGGGACCATATTACTTTAGGGAAATTCCAGCAATGTTCTGAAATTGTATTTTACCCACCTGGAAAATGTTCTTCTTTCTACTGGACATTGTCAGTCATTGTGGCAGAAAGGAGAGCAGGGTGAACCATGCGCTGGTTCTTAAGATCTGGACGCAGGTAACACACATTACAGTGGCCACATTACACTGGCCAAAGAAAGGCACATGAATTCAGTAGAGCCAGGGGTATATAATGCTCCCATAGGGCGAGGTGGTGTAGGAAGGGAAACTACAATGTTTGGCAAAGAAAAATACCATCCATCATACTCTCTGTTTGATGACTTTGCCTCATCCGTGAGGAGATCAGATCATTCAGATCGCCAGTCTTTTATTATAGAAGCACATGCTGGCCTTGCGGGGATGGGAGTCCTGCGTCTCCATATAGGACTGTGATTGTTGCAATTATCAGTGGGGTTATAATGGTAAACTAATGGTAAACTTTTTGAGGTATGCATACTTCTTTTCCAAGAAGAGGCCCGGAAACATGCTTATTCATCAAGAGGTAATGGAAATGCTAAATTTGGTTTATTAGATACCTGCGGTGGAAAACGATTCCTCTTTAGGAAACAGACTTTTTCTTATACTGGGTTTACACCTTCTGGTTACATGCTCTCTGGGAAGCTGTTCAGTAAATGTTTTCCTAGTCCATGGGTAGTGACACTGACAAAACTGTAGAGGTTTTCTCCCTGGCACAGCAAGGGAGCTGGCTTGGCTGGGTCACCCAGAGGCTGCTCCAGGTTCCAGGCACACCTGTCTGTTGTTAACTGCCTGTTTTTACCCTATACTACTTACTATAAATTTGCATTCTTCTTTACTGACAGTCTTTCCCATAACAGCTTTTTTGGTATTGATAGTATTGATGGATAGCATCAAGAATTGCTTCTCATTTCTCTTTCTCTCTATATCTTCATCAAGACAGAAATGTCTTCAGTTAAAAAACCCTGATGCTTAGTGAGACAGGCAGTCACACGGGGCAGGGGTAGCACTGTGGTATCAGGTGGGCTCTGATTTAACGTGCGTTTCTCTTTCATTCCCCAAAGATTTCTTCTCTCTAGGGATGGTGAAGTTGGAGAGGGGCTCCTTTAACCCTTCTGCAGGATGAACCCTGTGCCAGAAGACATGGAGAACGCTCTCATGGGGAGTCAGAGCTCGCACGCTTCCCTGCGCGACGTCCATTCCATCAACCCCACGCAACTCATGGCCAGGATTGAGTCCTATGAAGGAAGGGAAAAGAAAGGCATATCTGATGTCAGGAGGACTTTCTGTTTGTTTGTCACCTTTGACCTCTTATTTGTAACGTTACTGTGGATAATAGAGTTAAATGTAAGTGGTTTTTTTTTTTTCATGACATTATACGAATTGTTTCCAGAGACAAAAAAAACAAAACAGTTTTCTTATTTTTCTCATCATTTCTGTCTCATTTTCGTGAATTTCATCTTTTTTTCAAATGAGGCACCATTGGTCTTCTCCAGCTGATTTGGACCTTTCTTGTTTTTTTATGGTTATTATCAATATTTAAAAAGAACCTGATTAGTTTAAAATTCACTTTGTCTGCAATTATGAAAGTTGAATTCTTGGGGTTTTGCTCTATAACAGGAGTTGGCAAACTGCAGTCTGAGAGCTAAATTCAGGTGGCCTGGTTTTATAAATAAAGTTTTATTGGAACACAGCCCTGCCCATCTGTTTACATATTGTCTGTGGCTGGCTTTTGTGCTGAGTGGTTGAGTTGGGTAGTTTTGACAGAGTCCATCTCGCCCACAAAGGCAAAGTTTTTTATTCCCTGGCCCTTTTCAGGAAAAAACTGCTAATCATTGCTTTAAAAAATGTTACATGCTTCTGGAATATGTTTTTAATGTTGCATTTACTTTCTAGTTCCCATATTTAAGATTTTGCATGACCTTATTTTTTATTTTTTTTCAAAAGATTATTTGTTCATATTTTATCAAAAAAAAAATCCTAGAGGCATTTGGAGTTTTGTCTCTATTTTGTCAAATTTATGTGGTTATATTGCCAAATAATTGTCTAGACCAGTACTATCCAATAGAAATAGAATGCAAGCCTCGTGTAATTTTAAGTTCTCTAGCTGCTGCGTTTAACAAAAATAAAAATAAGCAGGTGAAATTCATTTTAATAATACATTTTATTTAAACCAATATATCTGTTTTCTCCAAAGCCTCGGCTTTGACTGTTTACATCCCTTACCAACAAATAGGTGAACTCTTCCAGAATGCTTCCTCCCAAGCAAAAATTGTCTGTTTCCTTCACTTTCAGCAGTTCATTTATTTCCAAGAAACATTTGCTAAGGCCTGGGTAGCAATAGTTATTAGCTAGTGTTTATTATTAAGAGGTTACTCTTTGCTAGGCATGGTGCTAGGTGCTTTATAAGAAATTTATTAAAATAGAGAAAATATGAAAGGATGCTGAGATTCCTGTTGGAAAATGATTTTTAATTTTGCCTCATGATAGAGTCAATGTCTTAATCTAAACTCTGATTAATATTCTGATTCATAGCAGCAATTTTAGTTCTAGATTCTAGACTCTTAATAATTAGCATCATTGGATTCATTTAATTTCATCATAAATTCTAATAGAGTAATAAAACTTCATGAAAGCAGATATATACTTATATTAGAAAATAAAAAAATTTAAACAAAAGAAGATAGATTTTTCCCAGAATCAAGGTCATATGCAGCACAAATCTACTGTTAAGTTTCTGTTTATAGATTTTTTCCTTCTGTTAATCTAGCATTGTGGGTATGCCTTAGTTTTGTTTCAAACCAAAAAAGCCAGTGATATGACAACAGTAATTTAAAATGTATCTTTTAACCATGTGTTCCATGTGTACACATTAAAGAATATATTTAAATTGATATATTTTAAAGGAGTAATATGTTTCCAAAACCAGCAGCTGTAGCATGAGAGATGAAAAAGAAATGCATCTTTTAACAGGAAAGCTTAGCAGCAGTCTTAAGGAAGCACACTTAAAATTATTGCAGTGACAGCACAAAATCGAGGCATTATTGGTTTGCCACTAATATGACCACTGAGTATGCACTTAAGTTAGGGAAGCTATGGGATGGGGCCGTGGTGGGTCACGGGATTACACTACTCACTTCCCTCCTTTCTTACTGCTTCAAGGAAATGGAAGTGAAGTAAGTGGGATGCACCCTGTTTCGTTCATCATAAGCAATCTGTTTCCATCCATATGTAACATTTTATAAATGAAAAATCTCCAGACCTAGCAATTAAGAAATTTGTTTCTATCCTCGCTTTTCCACTGACTACCAGTTTCCGCATTTGTAAAAAGAGTATATGATCTTTGAGACAGTATATCATGACTTTCTTAGCAAGGCTATTTAAAAAAAAAAAGAAAACATTTAACTTTCTAGTTCTATTTGTTTTGAATTGTCAGTCCTGACCCGGGTTTTTCATTACACACTGTACCATCCCTTTTTCTTTTGTTGTCTGTCTCTGTAAATCTCTAATCACTCGATCCACTGTTATTTTCACATGACTATACGTTTACCGAGTGCCAAGACATAGGCTTCTGATTCAGGTGTTGCAAGCTCCACAAAAAGCTACATGAGCTTTAAAGTTTAGCTGAGGAGGTGTAACAGATGATCTTATATTGCCTCCTACTGTTGATCTTTAAAAGAGGAAGGAAATAGCATAAAGGGAGCTTAGGCCTTCAAGAGAGTATGGGGACCCAGCTGTTCTATGCAGTCATAACAATAACCAAAATATTTTGCCTTCATATATGACTTCCAACTTAGCCGCTTTTCCTCCTGGCTCCAGGGAGCTGACTGGCGCCAACCCAGCCTGGTGTGCAGGGCCTAGGCGAGCTGGAACAGCCTAAGAGCACCTTGGTTCATTTTCCTGCTGGAAGACCTTGGGCCAGCTGATATCTTTGTCTTTTTCTTTTTTTGACCCTTTGGTTGAGATTATGGTTCAAGAAAGACCTTTATCAGTGCTTATTGCCTGTCTTCTTATTTTCTAACTGGTGTACCAGAAAGTGTCAGAATGCTTCTAATTTGTCCCAGAGCTGTCATGGCCAACTCTGTGGCCTCAGGCAAGCCATGTAAGTCCTCTGAGCCTTGGTTTCTCAGTCAGTTAACTGAGCTAATACCAGTCTTGCCTTTCTTGTGAATTCTTGTGAGGAGCAAATAAAAAGATATATTCCACAGCCCCTTGGCAGTTATGAAGCTCTATATAACTATAGATTATGTAATTTACTATTAGCTAAATAAATTCTACCCAGAAAGAGAAAAAAACAAGTTAGTTATTAATCTCTCTCTATTATTACACTTATGTTTCAGGTATTTATTATCCTACTGATTCTGATTCTGATTTTATTATCCCACTGTCATTATGTTCTATAGCTAAACTGATGACCCACGATAACAGAAACTCACTGGGAGAGTTCAGTGGGTTGGAATTATCTGAAGAGTGGAATTGGGGATAGAAGGGTGATCTAGGATTGGATGGTGGGACCAATAGGGAGAGGGTTTCGAGATGGAGGTGAACAGAAGCACTGAGGCAAGACTGTTGTGCTTATGCAGGTGTGTGTGTGTGTGTGTGTGTGTGTGTGTTTTGGAGGGGACAAGGGCAGATGCAGAGAAAATATTAGCCTGGCTAGAAATAAGGTGCCTATAGGAAATGAAATTGCCTAGGTAACCTGGTTCTAAACAATTGAAATTCTTAAAGAGCTACATGGAAGTGTTGGACTTACCTCAGTTGAGAGCTGAGATAGGTTCTAGAGCAGATTGAAAAACACGGTTTTGAGATGTTCCAGAGATCACTGACTCACATTCCACATTACATCACGAGCTACCTGCTATGTCGATTTGGACGCTTAACTTGACATTGCTCCCCAACGACACATACACACACCCACTTCTTTATCAGTAAAAAAATACCCTGATGCTCAGGCCAAAGGTGAAGAATCATCCTTGATTGATTTGCTTGTTTGTTTTGTATTACTCACGCCCCCTGTCCAATCTAAAAGTAAGTCCTGTCAAATCTGCCAGCAAAATATACTCACAATGTGATCCCTTCTCTCCATTTCTACCATTGCCACCCTCGACCAAGCCAACATTATTACTCATCCAAACTGCTGCACCCTGTCTGTGCCTGACCAGTTTGCCTGCTTCCACACTTGCCCTCCCCAAATCCATTCTCCTGATAGAATCCACAGTGACTATTAAAAGTAAAAACATAAATCAGATGTTACTTTCTGTTTAAAACCCTTCATGGACTTAACCGGAGCACTTAGCATGAAGTCCAACTGCTGAAACTTGGCTTGCAAAGCCTCCCAGAAGCCAACCCAGACTTCCTTTCCCACCCTCTGTTCCTGGCCCACCCAGATCAGCCAGACTTCTGTTCTCAGAATGGAGCAAGCTCTCTTCTGTCTTAGACCTTAATACTAGTTCCTTCTATATGAAATGGTTAATTTCCTTTATCTTGATGTAGATTTCAACTTAGCATGCTGGTATCAGTTTAAATGTCATGAAGAGAAGACTTCCATGACGACCCAACCCAAAGGAGTCAACTATTATTCCATCACACTGTCCTGCTTCTGTCCTCTTTGTAGCACTGATTTTCTTGTGTCTCTATCTCCACTTGCTAGCATGGAAGCTCCGTAAAGGCAGATATATTGTTTTGTTTACTGGAGTATTTCCTGTGTTTAGAACAGTCCTTGGCATTCACTAGGTGCTCAACAGATATTTGGTGAATGGATCAAGATAACGGCCGTGGTTTGCAGATTAGGATAAATTCCGGGCAGACTGACCGTAAGAACATAACTCAGAAACTGCTGAAGGAGCCCCGTGGAAGGCAGTAGGAGTAGAAAAGGAGCAGCTAACTTGAGAGACATACTAAAGGAAGAAATATCAGACGATTTGTTGATAAGCTGATTTTATCACCCCCAGTATCCAAAGATGACTCTAAGATTTCTAAGGATGGAGCCTAGAATAACAGTACCAGCTCTGGCAGAACTCTGATTGGGAAGGGGTTCCATGTGAAACTAAAGATGAATCTGGGACATCTCGTGCTAGAGACGACGAAGATTTTGAAATAATTTAGAGTACAAGATGGGCTAGAAATGTAGATTTTAGATTTCTATATTTAAAGGCAACATGAAATCTGGGTCTCTTAAAGTATATGGATACCGAAGAGAACCCTTTTCTACTGGCTAGTTATTGAACTGCTATCAGCAGCTTTAATTCCTGTTCTCCCAGCCAGGAGGCGTAACTTCTATGTGGTAGAGAACTCCTCTTTGCCGTAGGCTACTTTGAATAATCTTTTCAAAAAATATGTTGGATATTGGTAAGTTTCCTTAGTCTGAAGAGACACAGCAGTGAGACTAGGTGGTTGGTTGGCTTTTAATTCTCCTTGCTCCCAGGTTTTCAATTCTATTCATTTGTAAAGGTCAACCTATAGTCAGGCAGGTCTGTAGGCAACCTGCACAAATTACACAGAAGTCTAAGCCTCCTTAAGGGATTTAAAGTACAGAATAGTGTTTATGGTATACTCCATTTTCATAACAAGTACAGTTGACCCTTGACCCCAGCATGTGGGGGAGGGGGACGTAATCTTTGTGTAATCTGTAGCCAGCCCTCCGTATCCGAGGTTCCTCCACAACCACGGATTCAACCAACCATGGACCATGTAGTACTGTAGTATTTACTGTTGGAAAATATCCACGTGTAAGTGGACCTGTGCAGTCCAAACCCCTGTTGCTTAAGGGTCAACTGTACTTGAAAAGGTATCTAAGCCAAGAGAATCCTTTCCTTATGGCAACTTTTATTCTAATTTGACCAATTAGCAAACCTTGCAAAGGTATTCCTTATTGATTTTTTCCCCCTGTTTTCTTTTACCCAGGTTTTGGGTTAATTGCCCTCTAATTTGTCCTTCTCAGACCAGCTGCACTGGTTTGCCAGGACCAACGATGTCTGTGCTCCAGATCAGAACCCTGAATTTACTGTTGTACATCATGTTCCCTATTATCAGCTAATCCACGGGCCCTCACCTTATAGAGGGTCTGCTTAGAACGCTGCATTTGCTTCCACGCATACCTTCTCTTCCTTGATTAGTATTCTATATAGTTCGATATGCAGAATTTTGAACTTGATCATTTAAAATTCATCTTGATAGGAGAATTGGGAGAGGACAGAAAATTTATCGTGTTAGGTTTGATTTTCATCATCTATAACTTTCTCACATAGGTCTAATCTGGTCCTTATTTTGTTATCTATTCAAGTTAAAATATATACATACATATAAGTTGATAAGCGTGCAGAATTTTAAAGTGATAGGAGTAACCAGGAGATTTTTTATGCGTCTATCCTGTGTCATGATAACTGTCGTCATGGATGTGTGCTAAGAGATCAGGGGACCACTTGACCTTCCAAGACTTAAAATAGTGCAGTGGTCAGAAGGTGAGGGGAGTGCTGGATAAATGTTAATTTTCTTCTTTAAAAATATATTTTTTATACACAATGGAATATTACTCAGCCATAAAAGAAACGATACTGAGTTATTTGTAATGAGGTGGATGGACCAAGAGTCTGTCATACAGAATGAAGTAAGTCAGAAAGAGAAAAACAAATACCGTACGCTAACACATATATATGGAATTTAAAAAAAAATGGTTCTGAAGAACCTAGGGGCAGGACAGGAGTGAAGACACAGACATAGAGAATGGACTTGAGGACACGGGGAGGGGGAAGGGTAAGCTGGGACGAAGTGAGAGAGTGGCATGGACATATATACACTACCAAACGTAAGGTAGATAGCTAGTGGGAAGCAGCCGCATAGCACAGGGAGATCAGCTCTGTGCTTTGTGACCACCTAGAGGGGTGGGATAGGGAGGGTGGGAGGGAGGGAGACGCAAGAGGGAGGAGATATGGGAACATATGTATATGTATAACTGATTCACTTTGTTATGCAGCAGCAACTGACACAACATTGTAAAGCAATTATACTCCAATAAAGATGTTAAAAAAATAATAAAAATATATGTTTGTGTGATTGAAGACTTTATCTTACAAGAGGAAAAGAATTAGTTTTCACATTTAACATTTCAGTTTACCAAAATATGAACTACAAAAAACGGCATTGTTCGTCATTATATATTTATATTTGTTGAACAAATGAATTCAGTATTCAAGTGGGAAATGCTCTTCAGCATTTTTCTATTCGAACTATGAGCGTTCTTTTCTCCCATATTTTAACATTTCTGGGTTAGGAGAAGGCAGAAAAGTGTATGCAAAACCTTACTTATATGTTCTGTTGTATTATTTTCACACATAACTCTCCTCATTTTTACTTCTTTCTCTCCTTCCCAGGTGAATGGAGGTATTGAGAACACGTTAGAAAAAGAGGTGGTGCAGTATGACTACTACTCTTCTTATTTTGATATATTTGTAAGTATTCTCTGTTGTAGGTTTCATGTTGGACATGATGAAACTAACCAAAAGGCAAATTTCCTGTCAGTAGACCTCAGATTCTATGCCGTTCTTTTTTCGTATTTTAATCATTATCTTTCCTTTTTCCTTATTCTTGGACCATTCAGTGTGCTCTCTTGCTCTCTCTCCCTCTGTCTGTCTCTCTCTCTGTCTCTCTGTCTCTCTCTCTTTCTAAGAAATTGCCTGGTCATCTCAAGGAAAAAAAAGATTAATGAGAAATACGGGAGCATAGCAGAAGAAGCCATTCTGATTTTCCTTTATTCTTTAAAATGGCTGAGATAGAAGCCACTGACAGACCCTAATCACTGAAAGGAAAATGCACCTGTTTACGTAATAACACGTGAAAATGCCATTCCTTTTCTGTCTTGAGATAGATTTCTGTGTATATTTTTAAAAATAATTCTGTTTCACTTTTCCATAATAGGAGTTTTTGAGAAAAGTGATATATTGATAATCTTGGGCAAAACTAGTCAGTTGTAGAATTATATAGATGCAGTTATCTGTAGATGAGGCAGTATCTTTCCGGGACACACTGTGACTTTGGATGGGTTTAATACATCTCACGGTATCTCTTTATAGGTGATAGTGTAAGTCAGTCAGATTCTAACATTGTGTTAGACACGACATAGGCAATTAAAATTCATAAAGAATCCCCCCTAAATTCATTTTAACTACTTTACTCACTATCTTTAGAAGCTGTGTGCACAACGGTTAAGAACCTTGAAGTCAGAAAAACCTGGGTTTGATTCACAACACTATCACTCACTGTATATCTTTGAATACATTAGGTCTAAACTTCAGTTTCCTCCTATGTGAAATGAGATCATCATCGTTCTGAAAAGTAAATGAAATAATACCTGGAAAACACTTAAGCCCAATGATAGGTATGTCCTAGGAGCTCAGAGTCTCACCTGCAATCACGGTTATTATCATCATTAGTTTTGGATGAAGAGTGTTACTGATTATATTTTCTAGTGGTTTTCATACTACTCTAAAAAGTCTTGTTTTGTTTTGTTTTTCCCACACTCACTGCAGAAGTATGTATGAGAAAAGAGATGGGGTTCCCAGTAAATAGAGATCAGGGTTCATGTCATCACCCCCTTGCAATCTGAGTAATTCCATTTTCATCTGTACGGTATGTTAGGGTTCCAATAAGATTGTTTTGAAAAAGTGTTTGGCTGCTACAGAATATTTGGAAAACCGCTCATATAATTTAATCTCCTTTTCCAGATGAAGAAATTGAGTCTCATGGTTCAGTGTCTTGACCTACCCCAGGTCACTGAACTTGGTGGCAGAGCATGTGAGATCCCAAATCTCTTGATAATTTTTTCCTGTAAAACTATTGACATAGAATAACAAAATTGACTTCTCTTTTTCCTTTTATTTCCCCTGTTGAATTTATCTTAACATAGTCTGAGCCAGGACTTACCGGGAAGCCAAGTTAATCCACTGGCCAGATCTCCAAGGATTGTCTGAACTCTGCTTAGGGAGTTAATGATATTGGACAAATAGGTGGGACCTATTAGCTCAGCTTGGAAAGACTGTCATGCCTGGCCCTGGAAATGGACACAGCCTCCAGGAAACCTTGGGATCTGGGAGACTTGGAGATAGAGGAATAAAGATTTATACTTTTGCCAGGTCCAGAATGCAGAGATAGGGGTAGGATACATAGAGAAACTAAATGGTTAGCAGGTTATTAGAAAACACGTTTTTAATGAAAGCAGGAAATTAAAACAAAAACAACTGCAGAGTTCATTTACGTGAAAGGATCTTCAGTGAGGTCACCCAGCCAGTGGCAGCAAAGAAGTTGTCAGCCTCCAGCCTTTCAGCAGTTGTGATTAGTGAGGAAGTTTGGGCAGACCCCCTACCCTGAGGCATTGCTCCAGAGCCACCTGACTTCTCCCTACTCAGAATAAGTATGTTTTCCAAGTAAAATTAATAAAGTTTTAATCCGTGTTTATTCCTTAGTAGAATTACTGAGACAGCTAAGGCTGTCTGGTCTTTGGAGTCAAGCTACCGGGGTTCAAATCATGGCTTCCTCACTAAGAGTTGTGTGGCCTTGGACAATTTTTCTATCCATCTTAATGACAGTTGACTCACGGGATTCCTGGGCTGGGGTATTACATGGGATAATAATGCACATGAAAGGTTTCACAGAAGTCCGTGAACCACCCTGAAAAATCAGAGGGCAGGTCCTGGGATAGCAGAACTCTCCCAACACCCCAGTAACTCAGAGCTTTGCAGTGGACGTCAGTAAGAATCTGGTATCTTCCAAAAAGTCAGTATTTGTACTTGGAGTGAAAAGGTACTGGGGTGGAAGCTTTCAAAGCATTTTCTCCAACCTTAAAAGGATATCAGAATGTATATATATAGACTCAAATAGAAAGGAAAAATAAACATCTAACTATATATTCTTTTGTTGATAATGGGAAGTTAATTTGAATCCCTCTTTGGGCAGTTTTCCATAAATTCTAGAGCAGAGGATCCCAAACGCTGGTCTGTAGACAAGTACCCATCTGTGACAGTTTTCAGCTAAATCAGAATAATGAAGACACTTTGGTGGGTTCTTCCTAAAACCCAATGACTTTACCTTTGTGTATATTCCTTAAAACTTACCTTGTCTTTTCTTTTTAATACAGCTTTTGGCAGTTTTTCGATTTAAAGTGTTAATACTTGCATATGCCGTGTGCAGACTGCGCCATTGGTGGGCCATAGCGGTGAGTACGCCTGGTGAGTGGTCCCTCCCCTCCGATTTTGGTGGCTGGGGCCTGCTCACAAGAGGGCTGAGCTGGGGGCAGATGTGGATTCCATCTGGGTTGAATTCCACTTGCTTTTCCTTAGTCCCCGTCCTCCACACCTCAGTAGGTTTCACTCTCCAGGGCTTCTTTCCAGAGGTAATGAGTAACTAGCCTTGTTGCTATGGAGACTGAGACAAGTGAGGAATCTAGGGGCCTACCCCGTGATTGTGGTCCAAGCATCAGCCCACCCTCTACCTCATTATGCAAACGAGAGATGAGTTCCGTCCCTCTGTCACGAAGTTTCCGCTTGGATTGAAACTGCTTGGTGATTTTTCACGACTTGCTCTCAGCTTATTTTGATCACTGCCTTCCTCGCTGTGTTATCCCCCTCGCTCCAGTCTTAAAGGGGAAAGCTCCCTTTTTATGGTTGCCTTCGGGCTTCTTGAAGACAGTGGCAGTTTTTAACTCACCTCTGTTTCCTGGCCTCCAGCCCAGAGCTTTGGCACAAGCTCTTCACCCTCAATAAATATTTATTGATTGAGAGAAGAATTACAAGCAGTTCTGCCTGAATTATTTTCCCTGTTTCCATGGACTTCTAAACAGTCACCTTGTTGAGAGCTCTAACAAGGCAGGTATATGGGGGGTGTTGAAGTCCTCAGACTGGAGAGACATGGGCAGGACCAACCTGCCGTCCTGCTTCTGGAAGGTGAGACCTCAGTCTTTGTGGGACCGGCATGGGCTTGTCCAGCTGGGCGTGGGGTTGTGCGCTGTCCGAAGGGGGAGTCCCCCAGGGGCCGCACCTGCCTGGGCCATCTCTTCTGAGCATCCACAGAATCCCAGGGCTGCTGTCAGACCATCCGTTGAGTCCCAAGCTCACGGTTCATGGATGAGGGCTTACCGTTTCAGCCGGACTTGACTCCCTTTACTGTGTACGCTGTTGCCGATACCAAACGGCTGTGATGATTATCCCTTACCCACTGTCTGCAGCAGCCCCAATTTGGGCCGTTCTATTCCAGTCTCCATGATGTGCAATGGTATTTGTCAGACCATCTGTCTCAGTGTTTGATTCGGGAACGTGGTTGACGTGCAATGAGAGTTTTAAGAGAGTTTCTTCAACCTCTTCTTTGAAACGATCAAAGGGACAGGTCAGATTTAGCACATCCATTTTATTGTTGTTGTCTTTTTGTTTGTTTTTTTTGCGGTACGCGGGCCTCTCACTGCTGTGGCCTCTCCCGTTGCGGAGCACAGGCTCCGGACGCGCAGACCCAGCGGCCATGGCTCACGGGCCCAGCCGCTACGCGGCATGTGGGATCTTCCTGGACCAGGGCACGAACCCGTGTCCCCTGCATCGGCAGGCGGACCCTCAACCACTGCGCCACCAGGGAAGCCCCATTTTATTGTTTTTGATTCTCGTTTTAAAAAACATTTACGGAGAGGGGGCCAGGCAGCTGGAAGGAGTCAGCTGGTACCTGAAGAGCACTTAGTGTCAGCCTGTAAAGTTAATTAGTATCAGAATGTAAGATGCCTCCCCTCCCGTGTTGTGTGTGTGTGTGTGTGTATGTGTGTGTGTGTCTGGTGTGTGTGTGTGTGTGTGTGTGTGTATGTATGTTTTGTTTTGCCGACAAAACTAACTCTGCAACTTTGTCAACACTAAGCATGATGCCTGATGTTCCCCAACCTCCAGCCTCCGTTTTGTCAGTCATGACTGCTGTTGGCACTCACTTTGGTCAGGTTTCATATTGCTACAAATATTAGTTGAAGGATGGAGAGACAAACCCCAGGTGCTGTGGGATTGTCTCTGGGCTTCCCAAGCCCTGGAGGAGCCTTGCCTCTCTATTTCCCTGGCCGTTTCTCCTATGCCGATAGCATCTTTGCATGTTGTACCCTCTAGTGGAGAAAACAGAGTTTCCCAACACACAGCGTGTGGGTGAAGGGAAACCTCAAGCTGCCAGTCAGGGCTCGTGTGCCACGTGGAAGCCCACTTTGCCCCTGTCTGGTTTAGGGGATAGAGTGACATGGGAGGGAGCTGGGTGAGACAGACCCTTTCAAGCATTACCTGCTCCTGGCTCAGATGGGTCTCTTGCTTGAGGAAGGTGCCTTCAGAGTGTAAAATATCGAATTTGAACGCTTCTGGATTATGTGTCTTTCAGTTGACGACAGCAGTGACCAGTGCCTTTTTACTAGCAAAAGTGATCCTCTCAAAGGTATGGCTTTCCGCTTTTTCTGTGCCATGACCATCTGTACTGACACAGCTGCGTTCTCCAGGGTGAGCTCATGGTAACTGCGTTTCTCCTGGTCATGTCTGTTCTTCCAGCTTTTCTCTCAAGGGGCTTTCGGCTACGTGCTGCCCATCATTTCCTTCATCCTTGCCTGGATTGAGACGTGGTTCCTGGATTTCAAGGTGTTACCTCAAGAGGCAGAAGAAGAAAACAGTAAGTTTCTCTCCAAGTTCCCCTCCTGAGACTGGCCAGGCTGGGAGGAGGGGCTGCAGAGGTCTGTCTTTGTTTGTTTGTTTTAATTTTTATTTCTATTGGAATAGAGTTGATTTACAGTGTTGTGTTAGTTTCAGCTGTACAGCAAAGTGATTTAGTTATACATATACATTTATCCATTCTTTTCCAGATTCTTTTCCCAGATAGGTTATTACAGAGTATTGAGTAGAGTTCCCTGGGCTGTACAGTAGGTCCTTGTTGATTATCTGTTTTATATATAGTAGAGTGTGTATGTTAATTCCAACCTCCTAATTTATCCCTCCCCCTACCTTTCCCCTTTGGTAACTATACGTTCGTTTTCTAAGTTTGTGAGTCTGTGTCCCTTTTGTAAATAAGTTTATTTGTGTCATTTTTAGATTCCACATATAAGTGGTATCATGTTATTGGTCTTTCTCTGTCTGACTTAACTTCACTTAGTATGATAATCTCTATGTCCATCCATGTTGCTGCAAATGGCATTATTTCATTCTTTTTTTATGGCTGAGTAGTATTCCATTGTATATATGTACCACATTTTCCTTATCCACTCCTCTGTCCATGGACATTTAGGTTGATTCCACGTCACGGTTATTGTAAATTGTGCTGCAGTGAACATTGGGGTGTGTGTATCTTTTCGAATTATGGTTTTCCCAGGAGTGGAATTGCTGGATCATATGATAGCTTTATTTTTAGTTTTTTAAGTGTACTCCATACTGTTCTCCATAGCGGCTGGAACAATTTACATTCCCACCAACAGTGTAGGAGGGTTCAGAGATCTGGCTTTGCATGGAACTCTGGGTGCAGTTAGGCAGATCGCATGTCTCCACCCTGCAGGGCTGCAGGAGACATCGAGGGAAGGGTTGGATGAAAGGACAGGGACAGGGTGTGGCTCCTCACTCCAGCTGTTAGGCCAGGCTTCCCCGGAAGGAAGTGTGAACACTGGTGGAAAAGACATTCCAGCAGCAACAACAGCCAACACCTCCTCCTCCTCGGACAGGTTGACCTTTTCTCCCTGTTGATAATAGCCGGAGGACACGAAGCATTTTGTGCCGAGATAGCAATTCTACATAGAAGTCCTCAATTTTCCAGAGCCTGCCATTGCTGTCCATCCCACGGGTGGTGCCTTCGAATGGGCCACAGTGTGAATAACAGCCGAGTGCCTACAGGGGGACGGTTTGATGGGTTGCTGATGGAGATGGAGAGGAGGGAGTTAGCCAGCTGGAAATGTTCACCCATCTCAGGCTCTCCAGTCCTCTTCTAAGGAGCAGGGTGAGAGCTGACGTTATGTAGTCATGAGTCCTGTCAAAGCTGTTGTAATCTCCCTGTGTGGCTTTGAACATCACTGAATATTCGCTGGGAAATCCAAATGATTGATTGAACTTTAGGATGAACTATGGGGCTGGAATTCTCCTCTGCATGATGGCCTTAGTGAAGGCCTGTACATCCCACCTGCCCTCTTAGAGGTGATATAATCAAAGTTCAATGCAGAGACCCAGGCAGTTTCAAAACATGCTGTTTTTATGCTCTGTCAGCCAGCTGGCTGGATTTGCCCTGCCTAATAGGAAAAAAAAAATTCTTGTGTCTTATAGAAAGTTAAGCATGATTGTAACCTCAAGATACAGCAGAAGAGAACCTTGCAAGTGGTTTTATTTTTCAAAAACTCATATACAAAGAAGAAATCTAGAAGAAAAGAATTATAATTTCAAGTGTAGATTTTAAAACACATTAATCAGACCAAGATCCGTCTTCTATTCTGTGCCCTCTGTTCCTTTATGAAAATGTCTTGTGAAAAGGGGACAAATAAAGCTAACGGAAGCCACTTTTTAAAAAGTTGTAAATAGAGGACTTCCCTGGTGGTCCGGTGGCTAGCACCCTGCGTGTCCACTGCAGGGGGCACAGGTTCGATCCCTGGTTGGGGAACTAAGATCCCCCTGCCGCATGGCACAGCCAAAAATAAAAAATAAAAAGTTGTATATAAACACCAAACTGAACTTTATTGAAAGCATTATCAACTGTTAATGTGACTGAGGCTTGCACGCCTATGTGATTAAACCAAATTCAAAGTAACTAATAAAGCAGAACATATAATTAATGAAAAAAATTGAAAACAGCATTTATTTTCACTGTAGCCTGTATTACATGCATACCTGGCACCTGCTATTTGGCCCAGTGCTTCCTCTAGCTTTATCTCGCTGCTAACTCAGCTTCAACCAGAAGAACTCATTGTCGACGGCCTCTCTCATCATGGGCTAGTGCTTTGATGCTTTACGTCTGCCATTTCTCTAACCAGACACAGATGTAAAGCATGACCAGGTTTTTTGTTTGGCTTTGTGCTTTGGTTTTGATGTTGTTGATTTCTGTAGGGAAGTAGGTATTTCCAAAGGGAAAGATGCTATAAATACAGAGCCAAAGAATCCCGTGAGTAACAAGAAGCAATTTTTTTTAACTAGTTGAAATCTGTCCTTATTGTACTGGTTCACAGTTTATTAATAACACTTCTTTTTTGGTTGAAAGATTTTCAGAGTACCCTTCCTGCTAAGAGGTTTTTTTTTAAATGTAATAGTAACACCATTTTATTGTGATTAACCTGGCCACTAAGCTACCAGAACACTGACATCATTCCCAGTATCTGAATTTCTTCTCTTCCAGGACTCCTGATAGTTCAGGATGCCTCAGAGAGGGCAGCACTGATACCTGGTGGTCTTTCTTCTGATGGGCAGTTTTATTCTCCTCCTGAATCCGAAGCAGGTACAAACTTTGATTATCATTTGCGTCTCTGTCCATCATTCAGAACTTGGTCCCCCTCTCCCCCTCACTACCCCCTCTACTTCTCAATACGCTTAGCAAACATTTAACATACCAGGCATTTATACTGTGAATATAACTGAGACTAAGACGTGGTCTTGATGTGCGACCCGTGATGAGATGCAGAGATGTGAAAATAAACGTGGTAGAGGGCCTTAGACCTGATGTGTGGCCGGGGGGAGGGCCTCTATGCTCTGTTATCTGTCATCCCTAACTGACCTTCCTCCACAATCCCCCATGTCTGAAAGTAGTAGCACTGCCTACCCAGTTGCCCAAGTCAGAAACCAGAGCCTCACTGGGGACTCTGCCCCTTACCTGTGGCTCCCGGCCCATCATTCACCACGCCGTTTTGATCCTCTTTGTTTCTGCCTCCTTGATTTCATTTAAATTGCACACTTATCATATCTGTAGCCTCAGTTCAGCATTTCTCATTTCCTTTCTTTTTGGCCGCGCCGCACAGCATGTAGGATCTTAGCTCCCTGACCAGGGCTGGAACTCGCGCCCCCTCCGTTGGAAGCGCCGAGTCTTAACCACTAGACCACCAGGGAAGTCCCCAGCATTTCTCATCTCAGTTTCTGCAACAGCCCCCTCCTCAGTTGCCTTCTCCCAACCAGCCACTAGAATGCCACGTTAAATAGAACAATTGCATTGTTCTAAAGGTTCTTCATAACCACTCTATGAGGTAAAAGTCTCATTGTCCCTGTTTTAGAGGTGAGCAAGTTGAGACACAGAGAAGTGAGGTAGTGTGTCCAGCATCACACAAAGAGTAAGAAGGTGGACGATTTGAACCCCAGCTCCAGGGCTAGAGTCCCTGATCATAGCTAATATACAGCCTTTCAGTATTAATGAATATGCAAAATTGATCACGTTATTTCCTTGCTTGAAAGCCTTCGGCGACGCAAAGGATTAAGAAAGTCATTGGATCCTTAGGCTGACAGAAAGCACCTCTGTGTCCACCCTTACCCAGTGATCCAAGCTCTCTTCTCATGCTCCTTGTGTGCTGTTCTTAGCTTTCTGAAAATACACTAAAACCCTTAAGCCATTGTGCATCTTGCCTGTTCTATCCTTGACATTACCCTCTGTAGTCCTAGTTTCCACTCACACGCGCAGAAGGCTTCTCCCCACTCCCACCCTCCCCCTGGCTCCCGGCAGTCCTAGGTAGGGAGTCTTTTGACTCGGTTCTGTAAGATCTCTCCCACAACCCTGTCATCCTGTGTTGACTGCACTGTCTTTGGCAGTGACTTGGCCTGTTTCTATTACTGGGATATAAACTTGGGTTAGAGACTACATTGTTTTATTCCCCACATTACATTTAGTAAATATTTTAAACACACACACACACACACACACACACACACACACTAGAGTAAAAACAGACTCCAGGCAGAAAGAGCCACGTGAATATCAAAGGCACAACAATGGGAAGGACATAGGATATTAGGGGAACTCGAAGTAACTTGATATTCTGGACTGTTGGTGTTAGATTTAACAGCAATATAAAACACAAAATCATAGAGTTAGATGAAATAAAGATATGAATTAGCAGAAAAGCTATTTCTCAGCCAGCAGAAACTAGAATAAGTATTAAGCTTTCATTACCTCATTATAAGGATGATTTCCTTGAGATTTTTGTATGTCACAGGACTCATTCTTTCAAAAAAAAGTTTGCATTACAGTTCATGCTTTTGTATAACTTGTTTTCTAAGACTAATAAAATTTCTCAGCCCCAATGTATTTTTTTAATTAGAAGTTCAGAACAACAGGATAAAAATGTGAGGAACACCTCAGGCATTTTTCATCCAGCAAGCCATTGGCTTCCTTCTTTGACTTTTACCACCACCTAGTGGCAGTTGGAAGCATTACCATTTCATTGAATTATGAAGCTGAACAAAAGCAACCCTGTCAGCGTTCCACTGGGTGGCTGCATTGTATAAGACAAAGCCCGGATTAGTAGTGGGCAGAGGAGTGTTCAAAGTGACTTACTTTATTGTATTATATTTTCATTGTCTGAATGTTCAATTCAGGAAAGAATTAAGATTGAAAACTATTATTGGAATTAACGTGCCTAGAAAAGAAGATTTTATTTTAAAATAAAGCTTTCTTATGAGGTCAGCAGACAAATATTAAATAGTCTTCTAGCAGCAGAAGTTATAAGTTTTTTGCCCTTAAACAGTGCTAATTGGTCCCTATCAATAAGAGGGTGTCTGAGGCCTGCCTTGCCTTTTCTTGTCTTTCTCTAGCACCTAATATAGTGCCTGGCACATAGTAAACTTAGAACTGTTGAAGGAATGAATGAAGAGAGAAAGAAAGAAATTGGAGGCACCAGAAATTTAAATGTTAGCATTTTTCCTTGTAAAGGAATGGCTTGGATTTTAGAATCACAGAGCTTTGGAAAATTAGCACATTTTAGTGGATGTACTTTTAAAGGATATAAAGGTGGTTTGTTTTACAGATTTGCTTGTTGGTTTAGCCATATCCTATTTGCCTGTGTATTAAATGGAAAGAATGAGGGAGCAGAGTCCTTTCTCGGATGATTGGGTTGAGGTTGTTATGTGCTCAGACAATTTAAATGAACCAGTTGTGATGCTGGAGAAAAGGTAATTTGTCACCTCTTGAATCATTGAAAGACTGACTTAAAATGAAGAATAGCTCATTGCATACTATCATCTGTGCTAAACAAATCTAGATGAAGGCATTGAAATTTTTGTGTGTGTGTGTGTGTGTGTGTGTGCCTTCTAAAATGGGTGTGGCCACACCGCACAAGGATCTGTGAGCAAGGATGTTCAGTGCAGTATTGTTTATAAAGTAAAGCAGAGCAAAATGAAACCCAAGCCTGGGAACACCTAAAAGAGGCAAAACATTTAAATAACTTATGGTACATCCTTATCATAAATCCTATGAGGTTGTTAAAAGGAGGCTGAGGTTTATAAACTAATATGAAAAGATGTCCACTATATATTAAGTAAAAAAGGCAACTTGCAGAAGAGTATATACACTATGAGTCTATTTGTGTTAAACATGTATATATATATATATATATATATATATATATATATATATATATATATATATATATATATATTACACTGCAAAATGTAGTTTTATTAGTACATTTGAAAAAAAATTAGTAAAATAAACTGCCTGAGGTCTAAAAAAATAAATAAATAACTCATTAAAATAAAATGGAATTTAACATTTAAATACAATACTAGTTTACCTTTATAAATTATGGGCCATTTTTGTACGTTAGATACGTTTTCTGGAGTTTTGGAAACATCTTTTTTTTTTTTAATTTAATTTTATTTATTTTTTTTGTACAGCAGCAGATCCTTATTAGTGTATACATGTCAATCCCAAGCTCCCAATTCATCACACCACCACCCCCACCCACCGCTTTCCCCGCTTGGTGTCCATACGTTTGTTCTCTACCTCTGTGTCTCAATTTCTGCCCTGCAAACTGGTTCATCTGTAGCATTTTTCTAGGTTCCACATGTATGCGTTAATATACGATATTTGTTTTTCTCTTTCTGACTTAACTTCACTCTGTATGACAGTCTCTAGATCCATCCACATCTCTACAAATGAGCCAATTTCGTTCCTTTTTATGGCTGAGTAAGGCATTGAAATTTGAATTTGACACCATGCATGCTGGTGTGGGCTAAGTCTGTGAAATTATGTCCCCTACGGTGTGTGGCTGTGTTTTTTCAGTTGTTGCTGTTGTTGTTAATTCTTTTATTTTTAAGCCTGGCTTCCCAGGGGTCACCCCTGTGTCTCCATAGCTTAGTGTTAGCCAATGATTAGACAGCCTTTGTGGTCAGTCACCTTGATTAAGACTTTCATCCTCGGCCAAATGGATATTTGTATGTATTGGATAGCACATTCAAATTTCAGGACTTTTTGAGTCTTCTTCAAAAAGCTTTTCCAGCTTTTTTGAGTCTTCTTTTGCTGAGTATTTTCACACCTCCTCTGCATATGCTCACAGCCTCATGGCTTTTAGGCTATAGCGTGGGTTCTCTTGGGTTTCTGTTGTGTATGCACACAGCTTCAGCCAAGCATATGCTTGCTGCAGCCATGACCATCACCTCAAACCAGCAGAGGCTCTGGCCCCTGTGCTCACATACCACCAAGTCTGTCATTTCACCATTGCATCACTTCTCACCCCAGATTAAATGAGCTCCTCCAACCATGTAAGTTTGCCGGCAATCCTCACGGCCTGCCATACTCTGGAAGGACCTTCATGCCATGGAGCTGGGTGATGGGAGGTGGGGGAGGAATGGGGGCAGCTAAAGGAAAGAGCAACATGGTTGTTCCCGCAATTCTGGAATTTTTCAGGCACTTCTCACATGGTTGTAAGCCTTTGGTCATTTCCCCAACACTGAACTTGCTGTCTGGTTCATCTAGTCCAGTTTTAGAGTCGCTTTTCAGGGAGAAGATTTGTTGGACTCCTTATTCGACAATAGCCAGAACACCTTGCTAGCATTCACTTTTAAATTATGGAAAGCATGTGCATTATTATGTTTTAATTTAAAGTTTGGCTTTATTTAGGACTCCCAAATAGTTCCAAGCCACATCAGCTCATTGTGGCTTGAGTGCCGTTACCCTGACAGGTGGAAAGTGAGCCCGGAAACAGGAAAGCTCGGTATGACCACTTTCCTTAGACTCCTTTCAAAGTGACATGGCAGTGAAACCGCTCCAGTGTCTCTAAGATTTCCAGCAGTTTAATAAGCTGGGAAGTGAAGCCTCCCAACCACTATATCTTTATGTATTTGTTTTACCACAGACTTAACCTGAACGACATGACATTTATGAGGTTGAGGTGTGGGACTCACAACTTTTCTTAAGATTCTCAGGCATTCATTCTTCTGTACCAGATTTGTTCTTGGCTATAATCCAGGCAGACGTTCTCGAAGAAAAAAGTGCCCTTTTAAAAAACTTTTTATGGGGGTATAGTTGATTTACAATGTTGTGTTAGTTTCAGGTGCACAGCAAAGTGAATCAGTTATGCATATGCATATATCCACTCTTGTTTTAGATTCTTTTCCCATATAGGTCATTACAGAGTATTGAGCAGAGTTCCCTGTGCTACACAGTAGGTCCTTATTAGTTATCTATTTTATATACAGTAGTGTGTAGATGTCCATCCCAATCTCCCAATTCATCCCTCCCCACCACTTTCCCTCCGGTGAAAGTGCCCTTTTTGAAGTGTATTATCTGCTAAGAGTAAAGCAACAGTGAGGCTGGCTGCTTTTGCAGGTGAGTAGGTAACATTCTAACCTGTTCCCTTGGTCTCCTCACCACTCTCTTTAGTTCCCTTCCCTGATTATGAGAGGAATGCGTAATTGTTATAAAAATGTGTGAAAAGAACAAAAATGAAAGATAACACTCCTTCAAACTATTCGGCAGCATTAGTATTGACTGTTCAGTTTGTTTCCTTGTACTTTTGTGTAATTTACATAATTGTTGGCCGTACTGTCTGTGTTATTTATACCCTGTTTTAAAAATTATAAAGTCACTTTAAGTTTATTGTAGAAATTTTGGAATATCCAGAAATGTACATAAGTCACCTGGTCATTTATTTCTAGTCTTACTGATTTGTACAAGTATATCAAGTTTTTAAAATTTTTATCAAATCTGATCTTACACTATATCTCTCATTACATATTTGCTTTTACTTTGTAGCGTATGCATTTCCCATGTTGTTATATACTGTATAAACACAGTTTTTAAGTGGATGGAAGATATTTTATGGAAATATAATAATCACTTAACTTTTCTTCTACTCTCAGACATTAGATTTTTCTTCTCATTTTTAGAGAGAAAGTCTTCATAATGGAAAAAAAGTGTCATTTCCTCAGGGAGATATCCTAAGGATATCATCCCAGAGTGGAATGACTGGGTCACATTCAGGAATAACAGAAGGCTCATGCAACATTGACCCAGAATGGTTGTAGCCGTGGTCGCTGGCAACAGCGCACAGTGGTGACCATTCCAGCTTTGGAATCCCTCACCGCTCTCTCACTCACTGAATACAGCTATTTTTCAAAATACGTAGATTAAATTATTAATACCCAAAGATACTTGCACTTGAAAAACAGGTAAGCTTTTCAGCAAAGAAGCACAAGAGGAGGAGCAGTGCATGATAGTTCTTGGTCCATATGAATATTTTTAGGACATACGTGAAATCCATTTTGACAGATCGGTGCTTGCGATAGGTCCTATTTGAAAAGTTTTCCTCCTACAAGATATAAAGTAAAACTATTTTACAGTTTTGTTAACTTGAATCTCCTGTGGCTTAAACATATGTATCCCTCGTTTAAAATTTTACGCTCGGGCTTCCCTGGTGGCGCAGTGGTTGAGAGTTCGCCTGCCGATGCAGGGGACACGGGTTCGTGCCCCGGTCCGGGAGGATCCCACATGCCGCGGAGCAGCTGAGCCCGTAAGCCATGGCTGCTGAGCATGCGCGTCCGGAGCCTGTGCTCCGCAAACGGGAGAGACCACAGCAGTGAGAGGCCCACGTACCAAAAAAAAAAAAAAAAAAAAAAAAATTTTATGCTCGTAGATTATAATTTTCAAGAAATCATTTGTTACTGTAATCGAATGCAGTGCTTTTTCTCCTTCCCCTTCCCTACCATCTAGGATCTGAAAATGAAGCTGAAGAAAAGCAGGACAGTGAAAAACCACTTTTAGAACTATGAGTAAGACTTTTATTAAAGTAAGTCTTCGAAAATGAAACTGTAATAATGAAGTGGTTAAATACGGAGCCTTTCTTTGAGTAGATTCAAAGTAAAATTCAAAGAATGTGTGTGTGATTATACATTATATTTCTCCTAAGTACATGAATTTGTCAGGCACATTTTATGATGTAAAATCTCTTAACCTTTTCTAGGTATAAATTTGCGAAGGATGAGAAATACCTCAGAGTCCCAAATTTCTAAATAAGGACGACTTAGTTCCTTTTTGTTTATGTAGCCAGAATGCCTCCGTGTCAGACTTTGTTTAATTTCAAACCCTAACTTCTGAGGGCGGCGAGGGCAGCAGTCCTGGGAAGCTGGTACTGTCATTGTCTCCACTTACGCGGAGGCAGGTGAGACTGAGGGTGAGTGACTGGTCCAAGGTCACACAGCTGGCAGGGGCAGAGCCGGGACTCAGGCGTTCCGTGTGGTACCAGGATCCGCTCTGGTCCCGCACCGGATGGACATCTCTGAAGGGTTCTGGAGCTTCTGAGATGACACACGTGGTCCAGTCACAGCAGTCAGGCCCGATGTACCTCCAGGTCAGGGCACGTTGTTCATTCCCTTCAAATCATCAAAGGAAACATTTCAACCTCAGAAATACGAGCAAATAAACATACAGGCAATTGTAGAAGTAGCAACCCTGCTTAATTATTTAACCACAGAAGGGAAAAGAGAGTAGATCTTAAAAGTTTCCATCACAAGAAAAAAAAATAATCCGTAACTATGTATAGACTCACTGTGATGATTTCACAGTGTATACAAATATAGAATCATTAGGTAGTATAACTTAAACTAATAAAATGTTATATGTCAATTATATCTCAACTTAAAAAAATAATGAAATAAAATTTAAAATTTTATTAAAAAAAAGTAAAAGGCAGCCAGAGGCAGCCAGAGTCGCAGCAAACGGAGGCCCTGCCCTGCATCAGTGGTACCCAACACGCTCTGGCCCCTTTTTCTACAACAGTCTTCAGACATAGGACAAAACATGAGCATGTGAATAAGGACGTCCTTTTCTAAAATGCTTTAAAATAAATTCTTGGGTGGCTTCGCGCATGGTCTTTCAAATGTCTGTAACACAGCCTATCTTTAGTGTGTAGGCTGTGTTGTAAATACATAGAGCAAAATGTAGCATTTTGCCTTTTTACACTGCATCTCAAATATTTCTGTGTTCTCTCTTTTTCTAAGTGTGAAAAACCTTCACTGAACGTCACCAGAGGGAAAAAAGGACTGAAACTGGGGGTCCCCCTTTTGAAGGTTGAAATGGTGACATCCACTGCTGACATTACTGAACGGCTAATAAAGAATTTATTGATTGTAATACCTCACAGACATGGTACCATCTCCACATACATTGAATCACCTGCCTGTGGCTGGTAAGATAATGTCATGATCCATCCTGTATTCAGTGAGACTTGAGTCTGATCTGTCAAAGAATAGTTGCAGAAAGTCTTGTGCTGTGTTCCTGATCAAAAGACTTCTTAATATATTGGAATAACACTTTTTTAGTATGCAAAATATCTTTTTATTTTGACTTGCGGAATGGAGTTTTTTTGTTTCATGTCTTGGATTTCTTTTGTCTTTCTTTTTTAACTCCCTGCATTTCCCTTGTGTTTTTTTAACTCATGCACATGCACTATTTGTACAATTTTAAAAGGTAATAAAATCCAATGTATCAAAGTGATCGGTTTTATTTTTCCTGTTTTGCATTATGTATTTGGCCTAAAGTGTTGGAATTACAAAAGGAGAACATGAAGGATTGTGAATACATATAAAAAGTCACCAGAAATAGAATCGTTCTCTCAGAAGTATGATCTAAAATAGTCTGAATACTCTTCTTTGAACCCACTCTATGAAATCATTTTCCCTTGTGTTTAGCTAGTTTGAATTAAAATGAGCTCAATTATATTGTGAGCTATTTTTGTTAAACAGGAATATTCAACGCAATGCTTCATGGGAAGGCAGCCTGTCTATCAGTTTTCTTTCATTATTCATTGTGTCATTCAAGAAATACTCAACTGTGTATGATGGAAATGGTGCTGGTTTGGATGGAAACTGACCATTTATGCAGATCAAATCGACTCCATCCGTGCTTGGTCTAAGAATGGGCCACAGGACCGAAGTGCAGCTGGAGGCTCCCTGGGAGGCTGGGGCCTAACCAGGGGGAGCTTCTTCCATGGAGAAAGGGGGAGGGAGAGCTCCAGGGTCTGGCTTTGGACTAAAGCCTCAAGAATTCAGTGGTGTCATCACAATGAGAACATCCTGTCTCGGGAGTGGACCCCCGTCTACACCATGACCACTGATGTGACTTGTGTGCCTTTAAGCTGAGAAGGAGCTCTCCCCAACACACTGGGTTGGACCAGTAGGATGTGGCCAGTCCTCCTAGGTGAGCAAGGCCCCCCCAGATGTTGGCTCTCAGAGCAGAGACCAGGAAGAATGAAGGATGTGACTTGAATGTGCTGTAAGGTCAGACTGTGAGAGCTAAAGCATTGAGCTCAGCCATAGAGCCGTGCTTCCCTCTGGGACTGGACGGGTGGAGTCCAGGGCTTGGACCCCTGCTGGGTGGCATGGAGGTGGGACACCTGCTCTCCATGCTCACGTTGCTGAGCAGCCCTCGGCTCATTCACCCATCACACTCTTATCTGATGTTAGTGCTTCTATTAAGCCTTGCTCAGGATGACTCTGAAGTCATTTTGTCCCATTCGGGGGACTTATGTGACTCAGTATATGACACTCAATTGCATGGGTGAGATCAGGGCCTCCATATCTCTGTTCTTGTGAGGGAAAAAGCACATCACATCTGTCCATGCAGCTGGATTTAGGGGATCGAGTCTTATGTCACCCTGTCTACACTGAGAAAATGAAACCAAGAAGTGCCAGCCTCGGTAAATCACAGATCATGGAAGAGCATGGGTGGTTGGTGGAATGTCAGGGATTATCTTAGTGCTGCAAGGAGTCCTGTCTGCTCTTTCCTCCAGAACAGAGTCCTGAGCGTGGACAGAGAAGCAGCATCTGAATATTCTGGGCGTAAGTTTCCCAACTCACATAGGAGCTAATTGGAGGAACTGCATACAGAAATAATGGGGAACCCTAAGCCACAGCCTAGAGTATGCTTGATAGCAATTACGTGCCTGTATAGAGGGATGTTTTCTTTCCATTAGCTGTGACCCTTTGAAAGTGAGCAAAGTTGGTTGTGGTTTAACTGTTCTTATTTCCTTGTGACACCCCATCTACCCCTTGCACAGTCCCAACCAGCAGGAGCCGGTTTGACTTTGAGCATTTTCCACGAATCAACCACATTCGACAGAGCACATGAACAAAAGAAGCCTGAGAAAATGAAACAGCACCAGCCACACCAGCGCCCTCCTGCCACTCACGCTGTCACCCTCACCACCACCGCCCTCCTGTCTCTGCACCTCCCAGGCCAGGGCAGCCCAGGGCAAGTTGGGAAAGGAAGTTGCTGAGAGGTTGGAAACCACAGGAGGCACTGCCCAGCAGGGCCCTGGTGGTGAAATCAGCTGCACAAAACTTTCAGAGATTTGCAATTTTTCCATCTTGCCTTTCTATGCTTTCCCAACATAGAAATAGTTTCCAAACTCCAAGAGGAGGGCCAGGTACTTGGGCTAAAGAGATCTGCTCAAATATCTAATTTAGATAGTCTCAACCAAGGAGACTATCTAAATTAGATTTCATCTTTCCTGTATCTGGTTGCTCTTATTTTGTTTCCAAATGGGAACCTCTATTTGGTTTTCAAAGGAACTAGTTTCACAGAAGCTGAAGTGAATTGTAAACACAGAAACAAACAAAAAAACAGCTTCCCAATTTTAAAGGAGACAGTGTTTTGATTCTAATACATAAAAAGGATTTTTACTTTAAAAGGGTTAGAGAAAATAGAAAAATATACAATCACTTATTTTTTCACCCACCTACCATGCAGTGAACATTTTGTTTTGTGTGTGCCTGTAGAAATACACAGATACACATATAAATGAGCATCATACTTGTTACTATTACCACTCAATAGAAAAAAGTGATCAAAGGACTGAACTAATATTGCACAGGAAAGGAAATACGAATAGACTTTATATAAAGAGATGCTTATCCTCACTCACAGAAAGAGAAAAACAAAACCACAATGAGATAGATGAGATACTGTTTTTCACCTGTCCGATCAGCAGTATCCTGACCTTTGACTGCACTCTCCCAGCATTCACCTACATTGTGGTACAGATGCAGGATGGTGCTGTGTCCATAATAGGCAAGTTGGCCATAGCTGTCAAAATGACCAATATGCACGGTCAAAATGACATAAAACACTATTATAATTTCAGCATCTTTTGTAATTGCAGAAGAGTGGAAATAAGCCAATGACATATCACGGGGGCACTGATTTTTGTAAAGTATTATAATTCACCAGTGAAATATCACACAGCTGTCCATGTGTCCCCAGAGACTGACATGAAAAGAGCTCTACTGACATGAAAAGGTTGTATAAGTGAGAAGAGAGGTGCAGAATAATGTATATTGTTTACTACCTTTGTGTATGAAGCAGGAAATTAGAATATGTATACACGCATATACATATATGTTTCATTTATTTATTTATTTTGTATGTTCATTTGAATTTGCTAAATAAAAACTGGAAGTATGCAGAGGAAACAGAAGTGTGACCTGTAAGAGGTAGGGATGTAGATACAGTGGTTGAAGCAAGGTTTCTTAATGCAGTTTCTAGAGTGTTTTTTGATTGATTTGGAACCAATGTGGTGGTATAATCTAACAATTTTACTGGAGTTTGCTAGGCATATTAGTTTTTCAACAACACTTCCTGACTAATTCTCCATTTCTTTAAATAATGTACATTTTTTTGGAAGTTGCATAGTAGTCTGTCATATGATGTCCTTTAGTTTATTTCTGTAGTTTCTAATCGGGCATTTGGGTTACTTTGGGCTGCTGTAAGTGGTGCTACATTTGATGGACATCTGGGCACATAAATCTCAGTACATACATTTTGTTTCCTCAGGAAATTGATGCGTGGATGGTAAGATAACTTTCCAGGTGAAGCACGTTGTACACTTGTGTAATGGGCTCTGCGATGACTCCTTGCTGCCTGAGATCTGAGCTGGCAGTACTGGGACTGTTTCAGTCACTTGCTGCCTCAACCCAGTTGCGCATTAGAATTCCTGAAGGAGGCTTTTTAAAGTCTGATGCCTGGGCTGTTATGAAGTCTGGGCCTCAGTGATTCTTCCTTTCCTCCCTCCCTCCCTTTCTCCCCCTGCTCCCTCCTTACCCCACTCTCTTCCTTCCATTTATTTTGAGTTATAATTAACATTCCATGGGTTCCCAAGAAGACAGCAACTGTTATAATGGATAAAGCAGTAGGGCTTAAGTCATGCAGACCTGGCCCATGCGAACTATGGCACTGCTCCATATTAACTTGGGGTATATTTCTTAGTTTCTCTGGGGCCTGGTGTTCTTATCAGTGAAATGAGTGTCATACCTGATCTGTGTTTTAGTGAGAGCATCAAACATGGAGCAAGCAAACTGCCCAGCAGAATTCCTGATGCTCACTAAGTGGTAGGTACTTGCTATTATTCAAAGAAAACAAAAGAAAGCAAACATACAAAAAGTAGCCTAAGAGACCATTACAGAGACCATGCACTTACCCAGACTAGTTTTCATGGCTAACAGAAATGTTGAATTTCTAGCTTTTTGGCTGAATTATACCAGCTTGGTGTAGTATTTCTAGTTATCTCTTTTTACTCAGAATTTCTAATTGACAATTATATATGACTTTGGATAAATAAAGTGGGAAATCCTGTATTACTTAATCGTGGCCTGCTAGATTGACAGGAAGCCTTCAAAAACTGAAGTCTATGAGGGAAAGAATTCCAAAACAGTAAAGAGAATTCATAACGGGAAAAACTTTGAGAATTGCTGCCTTGAAGTTTCCCTTTTGTATACTTGAGAAATGTGTGATGTACTCTAGTTCTATAAAAACAACTGACACATGAGAGTTCTAATGTGGAATTGTATCCCTCTTTGCCTAACTTTTCCATTTCACACCTGCAGATGCAGCCTGCTGTCGTGGTATATATTTTATCCAACCAAGTGTCGTGGACTTTAGTCACAGAGGTTCTATCAGTGGTTGGCAAGTCAGTGTATAAAAGTCTTCCCGGCATGAAAAATTTGGGGGCAGGTTGGCCTCTGATCCTTTCATTGCATGCATAGCCTAGGAGCAAGGAGAGGAAACGTGGACAAGAAAGGAAATTTTCCTGTTTTAACCGAAAGCAAATGTAACCTGTTTCTATAATAGCAGCAACTAATGTAGAAGGTAAGAGCAGAGCTCCAGTAGCCAGGCTGCTTGGGTTCAAATCCCAGGTCTGTTTCTTATTAGCTGTTTTCACTCTAGGGACCCTCCTTAACCCTCTCTGCCTCAGTTTCTCCATCTATAGAACAGCGATAATTGCACGTGTCTTGTGAGAGTTAAATAAGTTAACAGGCACTTAGACCAGTACCAGAAAGCCTTTGCTATTATTACTTCATTGGGTTATTAATCATTGAATTTGTACATTGCCATAGAAATCTGAAGTGACTCAATTTGAACACCTTCTTCTAAAGATGGGTAAACTTAGGCAACGTGACATGGTCAAGGAGAAATGACACAGCTGGTTATGACAGACCAGGAAGTGGAGGCTCTAACGATGGGATGTGAGGTAGAACCTCTGGTCCAGGGTTCCTCCCCCAATACCACATTGCAGCCACGCTGTAGTGGAAAAGGACTGGACCAAAACGATGTATGCCTTCCTCCCACCTTAGAAATGCTCCTGGACATATAAGAGGCTTCCACAGGGAGATTCTGAGGACCTCAGGGCCCGTTGAGTCTAGGGGAGGAGCTGTGGTGTCAGGATGCTCAGAGCACCATCCAGTGTCCTGCTCTGCCTGAGAATCTCAGTCCAATTCATTACACCCCCCAAAAGAGCAGTTACAAATCTAGACACACTCACAGAGTAAGGCAGGATTTCCATGATGTGGACAATAAAGGGAACAGCTATCGTGATTCCAGAGTTTGTACATGAGGAGAAGACAGGTGCACCCACAAGTCCTTGAGAAAGTTCTCACCGACTCCTTGAAGGATGTCTTTAGTCACGAAGCAGTGCGTGTTTCATTTTGCTGTGGCTTGTTCTGTTTTTGTTTTTCCCAGTAGACAGTGAGCCAAGGACAAGCCATAAGATCCTAGGAAACAAAATATGAGCTCTGAGTTCAGAGAGCCCTGGCTGTAACTGACTATTACTTGCAAAATAGTGACCAGGAGCAGAATACTTAATCTCTCCGATCTGTAAGCTGTGGCTATAACTGCACCCTCCCCCAAGGGCTCTTAGACGATGAACGGGATTCCTGGGGAATTGTTAAAACCGAGTCCCTGATCCATCCACACCCACCCTGTCTGCAGGGAAATGAGGTTAGAGATGATCCTCGGTGTGTCTGCGTGTGTATGTGTGGAATCTACTGTTTTTACAGTAGAGCTACCGACAGTAGATGCTAATGTTGTCAAGGATGTGCATGGACCAAACATTATTAACTCATCTAATCCTCACGCTCCAGGAGACAGGGTGCTGTAACTTCATTACACACATGAGGAAATGACAGCACAGAGTTCAGATCGCTGCCTGAGATCACACAGAAATGTACTAATGAAGACCCAGGGCTCTGTCACTTGAATTCATCAACCAGGTCAGAAAAAAAATTCCTCCTCCAACTCCAGTCAATACTTATTACTAAAAGAATGTAGGATGGCTTTGTAGTTAAGTATTATTTTCAAAGCAATGAATTGTATGGCTCTACATTAAGAATTTAATTACACTCTACATCTGTACTTGTAAGAGTTGCCAGATTTCTCTTGGCAAACCAGCAACCACATTAGCACTTAACCTTTTCTTAAAGGAAAGGAAATGTACTTAGAAGTGACTAGGATTCCAAAATGTTAGTTAGAATCAGCAGGGAATTAAATTTGTATATGTTCTTTATGTGACAACCTACTGCTGAATTGCTGAAGAGCTGAATCAGCTTGCTACCCATTGGTAGCTTTTAGAAGTTTCTCTCTTTAGGGCTTTTCCACCATGAATCACTAGAGAAAGCCCCTGTCCTGTTGCCCCAGTATTGTGACAGGAGAAAGCCCCTCAGAAGCATCAGGAGGCATAAAACAAGAAAGTTGTTGCATGGTGTGAGGTAAGGATACGATTTCATTTTGTTTTCCTTATGGATAACCAATCGCCTCAGCAGCATTCAGCGAATGATTGATCCTTTCCCCACTGATTTCCTCCATTGCCATCCCTGTTTTGTATAGGACTTTATATGAATTGATCCCCGTTCTCTTCACCTTTTTCTCCCTGTTTATCCTTGTACCATACCACTCTGTCTAAATTATGTTATAATAAATCTTGATACATTGAAGGGCCATTCACCACCCCACCCATACCTTATTTATATTCTTCAGGACTCTCTTGGCTATTTTTGGCCCCTTTCTCTTCCATATAAAATTTAGAAACAGCTTGTAAAATTCCACAAAATACGTTTTGTGTTTTCACTGGACGTGTACAGGATCTGCAGATAATTTTGGAGAGATCTGACATCTTAAAAACATTAAATATGCCCTTCCCAAAACATGGTATTTCTTTACTTATTTCATTCTTCTTTAATGTCTTTCACTAAAATTTTATATAAGGTTCCACATTAAATTTAGACTTAATTCTAGATTTTGTAGATAAGTGAAAGACTTAGGTAGATAGAGAGATGATAGATAGATAGATACATATATAGATGCTAGTTAGATATAAAGAATTACTATGTCACCTTTTTGAATTTCATTTTCTATTTTCTGCAAATACGTGTAAATGCAAATTACTTCTATATATCGATTTGATATCCAACATCTTTGTTATGTTCTTATTAATTCTAATCATTTCCTATTGTTTATTTTGGAATTTCCTGTGAACAGTCACATGATCTATGGATAGTGAATAGTGATAGATTTGGTTCTTCCTTTCCAACTTTTATGTCATTTATTTACTTTTCTTCTGTTATAATACTTGCCCAGCTGATTTTGCTTAGTATTTGCCTAGTAAATTTTTTTTTTTTTTTTTTTTTTTGGCGGCACGCGGGCTTCTCACCGCTGTGGCCCCTCCCGCTGCGGAGCACAGGCTCTGGACGCGCAGGCCCAGTGGCCACGGCCCATGGGCCCAGCCGCTCCGCGGCATGCATGCCTCCCGGACCGGGGCGCGAACCCGCAGCCCCTGCACCGGCAGGCGGACTCCCAACCACTGCGCCACCAGGGAAGCCCTGCCTAGTAGATCTTTTTCCACCCAAATGCCTTTCCATTTTGATTGTGTCATATACAAGCAATATATTGTTGGATTCTGTTTTTTATATAATCTATTATTTTTGAAATGCTTACAGAGTTATTTGGATTCATTACTACTAGGTTATTTTGTGATTTATGTTTTGTCTTTCCCCTCTGTTTTCTTACCTTTTTTATTATTAATTTTCCCCATTCTATTTTTTTCCTCTCTTGCTTTTCCTCTTTAGTGGTTGCCCTAAAGAGCTTCAATAAGGGAATTTAACTCAACACAATGTAAAGTTAAATCAATATAAAAGCAAAGCCTTAGAACAGATCATTTCTCTCTTGATTGTAATATTATTTTCCTTTATATAGTAATTGTTTATTTAGATTAACATGCATGCCATATTTTTGGCTTATAATTTCTTGCATCTCAGATGCCTCCATTTGAGATCACTTTTTCTTTCTTTTTTTTTTTTGAAATACTTATCTTAGAAATTCCTTAATCTGTAAGTTAATATATTTTCCTTTGTCCTGGAGAGGTAGGCTTAGAGGATAATGAATTTTAAGTTGACAGCGGTTCTCTCACAGAAAGTTGAAGCTATTGTTTAATTATCTTCTGTTTTATACTGCTGCTGTCAAGAGGTCAGGTTTTAATCTTATTTTTGCCATTTGTAAGCAATTTCTCTTTTTTCTCTGGCTGCTTTTAAAAGAATGTTTTTGTCTTTGGTCCTACAGTTTTACAGCAACTTGGCTAAGTATATCTTGCTTTTTATTTATCCTGTTTGAAATTGATTAGACTTCCTGAAACTGAGGATTCATGCCATACAACAATTCTGGAAAATACTTAGCCATTATCTCTTTAAATATTGTCTTTCCTCCATTCTTCGTGTTCTTTTCTTCCAGAAGTCCATTTGTAAGTATGTCAGATATTTTCTTTCTTTACTCCTTTTTTTCTAATCATATAGATATACATATTTATATTTTTTCTATATGTTATATGTGAGATATATATATATAACTGTGTGTGCATGTAATTTATTCATTTTTAGATTCTAGCTTATAAATTTTTTCTACAGTGCATGACTTGTTTAACAATTAAGTTTCCATTTTACTGTATTTTTCAGTTGAGTTTAGTTGAAAATTTTATCTGATCATTTTGATAGTCTCTTGCTCTTGTTCTTATTCTTTAATTATATTTATAACAGCCTCTCTTATTTATTAAAAAAAAAAAAAAAAAGACCCAGGGTTCAAACTCAGGCCCTCTGGGGTCAGAGTCTGTGTGCTTCACCCTCCTCCCAGTGCCCCTCTGGTGTCGGTGCAGTTCTCATGGGGTTAATGTGAGGATCAGGAGTCAGTGCCTGTGAGACGCTAGTACAGACAGTGCAGGTCACACACAGTGAGCACACTGTGTGTGAGCACACACAGTGCAGGTCACGCTGGCTGTTATACTGTCATCACAGGAACGTCCCAAACCAATGAGTCTGAATCCAGTGACCTTTGAAAGTGCAGGAACCCGGGCACCTTCGTTTGGCAGTAGGTGCCGTTGGAGCCAGTGCCCCAAAGAAAGGACTATAATCGGCACCTCAGGGAAAGACTCAGAAATGCGGTGTGACCATTATTACGACCAGCGCTGGATTTGACAGCTCGTTTGTCATGCTGTTTCTTACCTTGGTTAGATTTCATGAAATTAAAATACACAGACAGAAGTGGACTTTTGATTTCTTTTTTTATTTTTCATGTCTCTTATGAAAATCAAAGGACAGGATTCAAGTGGCAAAGCTGGTGGCCCCAGGGTGGGTGGCAGGGAGGGTCGGGGCCGTGGTCTGGGTGGAGGCACTGAGGGAGGAGAGAGGAGCTGCCCGCTGTGCCCTCAGGAGGCACGAGGACTCGGGGGCAGGAGGACCTGATGAGGTTGTGGGGACAGTGGGGGGAGAGGCTCCCCTGGGCCAGCCCTGGGCCCTGCCCCCGAGTAATGGCAGAATTCCCTGTTACGGAGTCAAACTGTCTGCTTGCCCAGTGGTTTGAAAAGCCCTTACACAATAATGGCACATAGAAGAATACACATGTGAACTGAAATAACCCAAACCCAGAAAGGAAGCCCAACTAGATCCTCAGCAGACACTTTCAGAGACAAGAGATGATAAAGGAAAGGTGACCCCTTTGTGGTGCCCTCTGTCACGAGCTCTTCCCATGGCCGCAGACGGCTGTTCTACACACGCAGAAGGCGATGATGACAAAGTAGACCAAGCTCTTGAGGAGCAGAAGGAGGTAGGTGTAGCAGGCACAGGTGTTCATGAGCTGCAGCTGCAGGGAATCTAGGAGAAGACATCTTGGTTAGTTTACCTGTTCTTTTGAGAGGATAAAACACAGTGATGGGGGAACGCATCGCAGTTAGAAGCATCAATGAGATTCCTATGAGGGGTACAGATCAGGGAAATCTGCTGGTGTTCACAGTGGGGTGATTGGGGGCTTAGTAAAGAGAACATTGCGCAAAGTGGAATAAACTTTTTAATCCAAATTCTCTGAAACTTTAGGATCTCATGCCTCAGTCACCAGTATTTTCTTTAACATCTCTCACTGTGGCTAGGATGTTATTAGGTAATGGCACTTCCTCTCCTATCAAGTTTTCAAAGACATATATGATGTCAAGAAATAATTAACAGCAGTGATGACGGGCCTGACTTGGCTACTGAATGGACCACAAGGCTGAGTCCGTTCCTGAGGAAATTTCCCTTTTCCACGCTTCATCTTCATAGAGTCAGAATTCCAGAATCACCAGCACTTGGTGTGGAAAGGGATCACAGGAGGTGATGTGCTCAGAACTCACTGCCCTCAGTCAGCTCTGGTGTTAGCTGAGTTCCAGGCCCCCTGATACGGGGAACGAAAGAAGGATCAGCGGGGCCAGAGCCAGTGCTTCTAAATTCACTTAGAACCTTCATGTAGGGAGAAAGGGCCACCAACTAGTACTGATTCTGTGCCAGCTAAATGGATACCCTATGGGAGATATTCCACATATGTGACCTTATGTCTGCAATAACTGAGTAGGGTGTGATTGTTCCCTATTGGCGGATGATGACTGTATTGCTCAGAAAATGTAAGGAATTTACCCATATTCATGCAACTAGTAATGAAAGAACTGGGGTTAAAGTCCAGTCTGTGATAGCGGAAGCCCAGGCTCTTACACCCCTGCCCACTCTGTCTCAGGGCTTTGACTTTGGGATTCTTGCTCTATATTTATATCTTAGAGGAGGGATAGAGAACTGAGTAAGCACATGAACCATTGATTCAGATGGGTTGGGTTGAATCGCCAGATAGAGCTGTGTGGCTTTGTACAAGGGACTTAATTAATTGTAGCTCATTGCCCTCATCTGTAAAGTGAGGATATTGTATCACCTCCTAGGAGTATTATAAGCAGTAAACAGAATATGTAGGCAAGACACAGCACAACACCTTGTGTATATGAAGCTCTCAGTAAGTGTCAGTTCATGTATTAGCTACTAGCAAGGGCTAAAACAAACAACTTGATATCACATTTCCCTAGTCATTAGAAACACAAGTCACACAAGTGGAGGAAATCCACTGTTGAAATAATTCGGAACCTATCACTGCACCCCCTAATTTAGAGTCACGTCACACCAAAACCAGCATTTACTGTGTTAAGGTGACTCCTAGGAAATGACAGATTTAATTAAAATATCACTCAGTCTATTCCTGCAGCATCCAGACATTCTGGTTTTTCTACCTTAAACCAAGGAAGTTCAAAAGTTAAATTTATCCAAAGGAAAAAAATGTGCTGTAGCATGACATAAAGGCAAACCTAGACAAAAACTTACCACTACTTTTTTTCACGCAGGCATGTGTAGTGACCTCTACAAGAAATAAGAGCAAGTATTAGTGAATTTTTATATCCATTATTTGACAGTGTGCATCTGTGTGTGTGTCTCTGGATAGACAGACTGATAGAATCTGCCGAGAGAGGAGAGAATCATTAAAAATAAGATGCCTACAATCCGGGAATAGATGGTCTGCTTCAATGTAATTCATTAGATCTCGTGCATATACTGTTTTCTGTATCCGAGGATGTTCACGTTCATGAAGGGTACATTTTTGTTTTTCTTTATTACAACTTGAGGGTAATATCTAAGACCATCTTGGTTTCCTTCTGTGTTCTCATCTCCTACACCCCAAAGTGTTCAGGAAATACCGTCAAAAGACAAATCGTCAGAAAAAGCGGCTGCTCTACACCTTCAGCACCCACTGCTGACATGAAGGGATGCTCCCAAAATGGATGTATCCAATCCCAGAATCTACAACAGAATCTCATGTTTGAAGGAGTCTGGCTTAGGTAAATTTCCCATCAAAAAAAAAAAAAAAAAAAAAAGCAGTGAAACCTTTCCAGATCACACATACCCCCAGTATCCCCAACTCACGTATGTGATTTTCTGCAGTTGTGGAGTTTGTGGACGTCAGGATAACAATATAAATGAGGCTAATAGCTAGTGAGTGATTATTACTGTGCCAGGTACTTGCTTAAATACTTCGTATGCATTATCTCCTTTAACTCCCCAGTGACACTGGAGTGAGTTGTATTTGGGGGTATTCCACGGTACAAAAGAGGAATAAAGATTAGAGGATAAGTCATATCAGTGATGACAGAGTGCATTCAAAGGATGGTCATGGGGGATTAAATGAGATAGAGTAGGTGGGAAGTACTTTGTAAAAAATAATCCATAGAAATAGAGAAATTAATCTATAGAGAGACAACATAATTCCACCATGGTGGACACTGAAAACATCTTCTTTTCCAGAGATCTTAATTATTCTTAACAAATGAAATATTTATTACAGGAGCTCAGCATTTCAGTTCAATTCTTTCCAGGATAGAGAGATAGACCAAATCATATTCCTAGTTAATATGAAAACCTGAGGTGAAAGTTGTATTTATCTACAATGAAAAAAAAAAAGGCAAACATTCATACAAAGACAAAATTTCTTTAAAAAAATAATAGACTGTTGGATGGAGGAAATCAGAGACACTGAGGTTGTTTGGTTTATCCTTTTCCTCCTACATTCATACAAAAACAAAATTTCTTAAAAAAGAATAGTAGACTGTTGGATGGAGGAAATCAGAGACACTGAGGTTGTTTGGTTTATCCTTTTTCTCCTAGATGTGTTTTTGTACATACGATATGGCTCTAGTTTATGATATGGTTCAGGGAGATCTTTATTTGGTTTGCCTTAAAAAATGGCTTCAAGGTACAAGTATCGCCTATTTTTCAAAAGTTTACGCCACTTCTCTTTTATGAAAGACCTACATTAGTACCTGTTTTTGCTAACAGAAAGAAATCTGAAGAGGATTTTCACTTTTACGAGAAAAGGTTAAAAGCAAACATAGCATTTAGTGTTAGTTTTGCAGCCACAGCCATGATAGAGGCAGCAGGCACTGCAGCAACAAGAACAGCATCGCCAAGGGACTACACTCAGCATTTCAGCATCAAGCTGCCATAGCTCTGAACTGTATCTGTGAGCATCTGTGCCTTATCTTCATTTACTTTGCGCATCTGTTAGCAAGATCTGTCTTAAGATGATTGCTTCTTCGCTTTATGCCTTTCATCTTAGGAAAGGTTTCATAGGAACAATCTACTTTCAGGTAGAGGGTAAACCTGTGTAGACTTTGGGGTAAATCCCAAGAAGTTAAATGTTAGTACACTCATGTTAGATGTTAAAATATACTTAAGAACTGACTTTAATATGTCTTAAAAACCTCTTTCTTTTCCTTTCAGCGAATTTATTTATTATAAGATAAATAAAAATCACTTATCACCATGCATTGATTGAGGTAAAAACAATAGCATAAAAAGTTTTCATCATAAAATTTGTGTGAATATCCTAAGTTCTCTTTCTCAATCAAGAACTTGGACCAGATTACTTTTATGAGCCTTCAAGATCACTTCATTGCTTCCATCTTATATTTTTATCTTTCATTAAGACAGCAAAAACAACAACCAACAAAAACTTCTATGAAACAGCATTAGGAATTTAGTGTAGAATGACATTGACAGAAATGCCGTCATTTGCTGTGTTGCACTGAGAAGCCCATGGGAGACATTTATTTCAGAAATTAAGTGCCAAGTAAAACACGTTATGAACTGGAACTTCTCTCCTTTATGATCGTCATCACCATGGAACTTATCATTTTGTTTTTCCCTGATCACTAGCAAAATCAAAACCTAATAGGACCTTAAAGCCCAAGGTTATGTTAAACTTACACTTTGAGTATTTGCTTCCCCTCTGTTTCTCAGCTGTAGAAATAGAAAATTAGGGTTGTTTTTGTAGTCTTACTCTAGTTAGTTTGAGAAAAGCATATCAATAAATACAATGAATGCATGAATAAATACATCAGTGTTATGGTTTGGAAAGCAAGCATTTTCACTGACGTTATTTCATTTGCTCTTCATCGCAGCCCCAGGACAAAGCCAAGGCAAGTGCTCGAATGTAATTTGATCATTGGATGAACTCACGATCCGAGAAGATAAAGACTTGCTTCAGAAATTCAGACTGCTACACACCAAAATCTCTGCACAGTTTTGTTTTATGCTTGGTTGCCACTGCTTAAAAAGTTTTCCTAACCACAGAGAAAAGAACTGATAACAAAATGGTTTCTTCTGATGGGCATTCTGGGTCCTTTGGTCTGTTAGGTGAACACTCAGGTCATTAAGTCCCGAGTCCAGTGAGTTACAGGACCACTGCCAGGGCCAAGGTACAGCCAGCCCTCTGCCCACACTGTGTGGATATACACAGCATCTGCATCAAAGGGACTCCTTTGGGACATCATGCCTGAATCATGAGAGACCCTGAGTGATTAGGAAAAGTGTATATTTTCTTTACTGTAGTGCATCCTCCTGGGACAGTAATTCACCCGAGAGTGTTCATCCACACATCCCTCCAGGCCTGGCACGTGCTAGGGCTGCAAGAAAAGTTTCTTGAGAGGCATTTACCCATGGCAAGAAATACATTCATTATGTAAAATGGGAGTAAGTCTGTACACTTTAGGCTCACCCAATCTTCAATTACAAAATTTTAGCTTAAGTGGTAGGTAAAACACAAACCTCAAAAACCTAAGACCATAATAAACATGCAACAGTAATTATTCTACATTTTGTTGAGCCGTGATCTGGCTTCCTCATACGAACACCATTTTGTCATTTAATAACTCATTATTTCTGGGTTATACTTTGAGTAAAGTAAGAGTGAAGTGAGAGGGACTCTGCTTGCTGAGTGGAACCTTCTTGTAAGATGTGTAATTGTTCTTATTTCCTGATCAAGTAAGGTCATCAAAAATGGAATCTCTCTTTGTGCATTTATTGTGTGCTAAATTGATAGGTACTTTGATATGCGTTGTTTCATTTAATCTATACAGCAACCCTAAAATACATCATTGTGACCTTTATATTTCAGATGATAAAACTGAGCTGAAAAAGCTTCAGTAAATTTTTTTCTTTTTTATGCTTCAAAGCCAATACAATTTTAATTTTGTGGGGAAATAGCAGGACATTTATGCTACCATTAAATGTAACAACATTTAACAATTTATATTTGTTTTTCATTAATGCTTGATCGTCAAGGTGGGGTATTTTCTTTGAATAAAAGAATTATGGGAGGTTATGTTTCTTTATAATCACATACCTTTGTTAACTGAAGGGAAAAGAATCTCTTGATCAATTCCTCTTTTATTATTCTCGTGTTTGACGATACATACGTGTTCATTATCCATTGACCTTTTAGTCACGGTCAGCCAGCTGAATTTCATGTATGTATCATTAGTCTTGATGATATTTCCCTGCTGGGATTCCAGAACTCTGTTGCCATTCTTTTCTTTCCAATAGACCTTAATGACATCAGGGAAAAAATTCTCGAGAAGGCAAAGATGTGTTCCAGCCTCATGGAGGTTTATTTCATCAATCGAAGGAAGAAATATAGTGGGCTTGGGAGACATGTCTACATCAAGGCTTCTATCTGTAGGGGATAATGGAATGGAATTGAAAAGAATTATTAGAGAAACATAAATATTGTGTGGTTTGGAACAACCTAGCTTATAGTGAAAGGAAGAAAAGCTTCCATTGAATTAGTTCTCATCATGGCCTTTCATCCACAGTAGATGTCTAGGTACTTATTGCTCTTATTTTCAATGGGAAGAGATGTTCAAGAGGTTATATAATCTGCCCAAAGTCACAGATGTTCAGGAACGGAGGCTGGCTCGCACCTTGGCTTTGGTTCCTTCTCCACTTGCTAAGTTGGAATATGACTTAAAACTGCCCCATATCAATGCTTGGAACATTCAAGAACAAATTTATCTTCTTAAATCTCTTTTGTTCTATCATAGTGGAGCCTGTTTAAAGGGGGATGAGAGTGGGTGGTAGGGCTGGGGGAGAAGACCATGTAACTTTGATGGTCTCTCGACAGGTAAAAATCTTTAGTCACTTCTAAGCTATTTCCCTTTCCTATCCTGTGTTTTGTTAACACGCTCTCTTTGGCCGGTTAATACATTCTCATGTTCTGCATCTCTGTTGAACCTCATTCTTCATTTAACTGATTCTGGAATGCACCATATTTATCTTAATTCCTAAATAAATAAATGTCAGGAGGGGGTTATCATTTTAAAAACAATATACAGTTACTTGTATTAATGGGACTCTACCTCCACCTGTATCTGACAATCTATCAAGTTGAACTTTGAGCTTCAAATGTGGGTCCCATGCTCAGTTCTGAAGTGAAGTTCTCCTTGTTGATTTCTAATTTTGTACAACTTCTCAATGTCACATCTGAACCACTCTAGATTTTTGAGGAGGGCAATATTAAAGCTGCACCTCCAAAGCACTGCCTTGAGTTTAGAAGTAAAACAGCAATACTTCCAATATTTCTGTTAAAATATATTATTTTTGGAAATGCTTTTATATTTACCTTACCAAGTAATGCACTTACAAAATGTTCATCAAGAACACATTTTATTTTGGAATTTCATTTGAAGTTGAAGCATGACTAAGAAGTCACCATATTTTGACTTAATTTATTGTCTCCCCCGAAATGTGAGTCTACCCTGTTGGGCTGCTGAACTGTTTTCAAGCTCAAATATTTCTGTGTTTACGCCTGCTGAATAAAGAGTATATATAATTAGTGTAATGTTAAAAGTTATGGTTCCCGAGTTTTCTTGCAGACATAACATCAAGATATGTACAAAAACATCACAGTTTGCAAAGGATGTCACTTGAATGCTGGAATGTTCTTGATTATACATTTATTGTTAATATGACAACTGAAATTATAAATGTTAGAACTCTTTCCAATTTGATCTTCAATTGAAACACTAATGCTTTACTGATATTGTCTTTTGGCTAGTTTGGATTTAGTTTAATAATTCAATGGGCAATTTCTTAAGAAAAGAACTGGATTTCCCCGTTGAGCAGAAAAGGAAAAATATTCTTGAGAATTTCTGCCTTTGTAGCCAAGTTCTTGATTTTTATACTAAATCAGTAAGCAAACAATGTTGATTTTTTACTCATACTATAAATATAGTTAGTTCACACTGTGCTTATTTTAATTTTATACATCTCAATTTTAGCGCAAATAATATTTGATTGATTATAATAATGACACTAAAAATTTCTCCAACTGTATATGTACTTTGTTGATCTTGATTTACACGTTCTATTTTGTCTTGTCACATTTTTAATCAAATAAATAATTACAACTAATTTATATTTAAATAAGAATTTCAAATTTATGACATTTCTAACTACATTTCATTGACTTTACATCTCGACCATTTTCTGTATGAATTCAATTTTTTTCCTTATAAACATGAGTAAGAAACTCAAACTTATTGGCTATAAATTTTAGAGGCAATAAATATTGGTGTTGAGATAATAGCAATTGAGATAAAGTATTAAGATTTATTTTCTTGTTCTGTGTGCCTAAAGTGTTCATAATCTATGTTTACAAACATAGAACAGCAACAGAAATGAAAAACAGACACATTTTAATCTCATTTTTCTTGCTAAGTGAGGAAAAAGTCTGCTAAAGAGAAAAAAGTGTGTCTAAATTCAATCTTTTTGTGCGAGTGGACAGTAAGATAACTTTTCATTTGAGCAGTTAGAAGTACAACTGTATTCACTGGAGAATATCTGTTCTGTTAATATTATAGGCTGCAAATAACTCTATACCGGACACAGTTCTCTTGGAATAAGTTGTAGATACACCTATCCAGCACCTATGATGAGTTAGCCAATGTGTAAAGTACTTTATTCACACTGTCTCATTCAATTCCAGCACAGCCCCTGCTCGATACATGCTGTTATCCCATTTATGGATTAGGAAACTGAGGCCAGAGAATCATCTCCAAGTTCACATAAGCAGTAAGGGATGGACCTGGAGCTCCAGCTCAGCCTGATGCCAAAGCCCAGGCTCCTTGACAACACCCTTTCACCATCAGAAAAGTAATAAGTCAACTCACAAAACTTACCTGTAATAGCAAACTTCAGCCTTGGGTCAAACAGTTTCATAATAATTACATACGTATGAGCACTTTGTATGAGTCCACATGGACACAAAGCTAATTCCTATCACAGTATGTGCACAGTGTTATCTGTGCTGTCTTTACTATACAGATTTGTTTAAAACTCCTTCTAAGGTCTCTACATTTAAATACCATCACAGCCCTGTTTTTTCTAAAGATTCTTACTCTAACTTTTTCTTTCCTCCCTCCAAAAACTTGAAAAAAATTGCATTCCTCTGATACCTACCTGTGACCACAAGTTTTGTCCCATTGCCGAAAATTTTTATGTATTAATTCCACAGTGATTGAACCCATATCAAAAACTTTAGACTAATTTAGCTTCTCTGATTTCTTCAAATCCTAGTGGAACTATAACAGCCTGCTATTCAAGAGACCAGCGTTCTGTTCCTGGTTCTTTTTGCTCTTAACAAGTTCTGTGTCTGAGCTAATCAGGTAAACTGAAGCCTTTATTTATTTGAAAACAATGATGTTAATGTAAATCAATTCATCATCCCTACCAGTGCTGAAGTGAGACCAAAATAAAACAAGATCTGAAAAGCAATTTGATTAAAAGTGCTACAGAAATGAGATTATAATAATTATTATTATCATTATCATTTTATCAGCAATTTGTGATGATTGTGTGGTCCAATATGACATTTTAATCTCATGGGACCAAATCATGCCCTCACCGCTAGAAATTCAGTATCTGGGGGTTGCAATCGGATCTGTGGCAATCAAGCAGGAAGACTGATTCCCTGGTTTGCTGTGCTCTGATATATCTGGAATTTTCAAAGCCTTCATCATAGGAAATGTGTCTTTTACACACCCGATTAATAGGCAATATATCTTGTCTTATCCCCTGCATATCTATGGTTAAGAAAATCAAAGGGAACATTGGTTAAATATATGTAATCAGTATATGGGACTACTTAACTCATGTTGTCCAAAACAAATGACTTTTCCCCAATCAACAGCATAATCTATTGGCATTTGAAGTTTTACCAGAAATTTCAGCCTCAATCTGACTTCTCTCCAGCTCATGTTCAGAGTTCAGCCTGCAACTCCTGGCAGTGGACCTTCAAGGCAGGATGACTAGAGAAATGGCAGGATGCCTGGTCCTCGAATCCTATTATTGTCACCTTGGATCACGAAAACCTGCCTGACGTTATCTGCTGAGGGTCACCATCTGAATGACATTAAATGTTATGGCGCCGTATCATCGATGCACTGGGAGTATAAACTGGGTTGGCTTAAAGACCATTTCTTCCATTTTATGGAATGGATATTGAAGTCAATGTCCATGCTTTACATCACTTTCCTCCTTCAAGACTCCTGCATTGAAGTCTTTTTCTAATTTTATGGTGGGAAAACATATCATATTTGAAAATTTGGTGTGCTTCATTTTATCAGTTAACAAAGGGTATGTATTCTACTACATTTTCCCCTACCTTCTTTTTTCTTTTTTTTATTCACTTCTTTTTACTGAGATATAACTGACACATAACTCTCCTACCTTTGTGCATAAAATCTTACCCTGTGCTTCTTGCTAGATTATCAGAGGCCTTTTTCTTTTTGCTTCCCTTAGTGCCTTTGATCTTCTATTCTTTTTTTTTTTGCTTTACGCGGGCCTCTGTTGTGGCCTCTCCCGTTGCGGAGCACAGGCTCCGGACGCGCAGGCTTGGCGGCCATGGCTCACGGGCCCAGCCGCTCCGCGGCATGTGGGATTTTCCCGGACCGGGGCACGAACCCGTGTCCCCTGCATCGGCAGGCGGACTCTCAACCACTGCGCCACCAGGGAAGTCCTGATCTTCTATTCTTATTTCATGCTCTGCCTCTATATATGTTTGCTCTGTTAGGTCTTCTCAAATAGATTTTGCAAATAAGCAGTTTAAATAAGTGACAAATAGTTTGTGCATTGTAGGTTGCTTGTTTTTCTGCCCTAGGGGTTCATAATTAGTAAGATCTAACTCCAGGATGATATGAGGTATGGTAAAAGATGTTTACTAATCCTAGTTCTGTGATATAGAAGCAAAACATGCAGGTTTCAAACAGACTGAGGGTGCCAGAGCATAAGGTGAGGCTTTCTTTCTCAAAATTATCCCTCACAAAACAAGGGGCTGCCTATGTATCAGTGCCTGTGCAACCATTCATATTAAAAGATACTCTTCTAATACTCTGCTCTGATCAAAAAGTACTACCTGGACAAGATACCAACCTGAAAGGAACTCAGTTAAAGCTGGTTTGGGAGTATTAATATTACCTAGTAAAAATTATTTGGGATTGAAGTCTCCACAGTTTGTGCTTACCTTGCACATGTATAGAATAACAGAATAAATTTTACAAATGCTTTCCTTTTATTTTATAAGTGGGTAATTATTTCTTTGAATGAAATACCCACTGGCATCATCGTATGGGGATCACAAAACAAACAGACCCTGAGATGACTTAGAAAGTTGCTCTAAGGTAGATGTTTTAGGTGCCTGTTTAGGGTATGAACAAAATTTTTAATGAAATGTGTGGGCAAAAAGCAATATTTCTCAACTAGTTTTGTATTGACATAATTTTTAACTTTCAGGTATAATCCAAACAAGAGATTAAATACTACAATTGAATATTTGACTTTTGTCTATATCTCTATAAGCTTATATGTTCAAGTTGCAAAAAAAATAATATTAAAAAAAACACTTTTTTTACTTCCAGATATTTCTACTGCAAGATGAGAGAGCACCTTATATTCAGGCTAATAATATTTGAGATAATGCTTATTACATTTTACCACTTTTAGAAACAGGTAACAATTGGTCATAGAAACTGAGAGAATTTTTAAGTACCGACCATTTGTTCTAAAATGACCTAAGACTAGATGGTAACTAATACATTTAGCTGCACTCCTGATTTCATAAAGAATTCCAATGAGTAAATGAGTAACAATTTAAATTCTGGAGAAGGAATTGATCTTTTTATCGTAGACCATGTCCCAACATTTGTGGTGGTAATTTTCATTTTTAATTTTGTTTAATCCTCACAACATCTACTCAAGATGGTTGTTGCACAGATGGAATAAGTGAGTAGAAATATATCAAACTGTTAACAGTGATGTGTCTATAAAAATTTTTAATTTTTCTTTATTTTGGTATTTTTCAATTTTTTCCCGCAATGGACATGCATTATTTGCATAATTTTTTAAAGCACTAACCAGTGAAGCAAATTTTATTTGCTAAAGGATCATCAGACAGAAAGTGACAGATCTAGAATCAAAGTCCATATTTTTCCCTGCACTACACACTACTAAAAATCATTTTTCAGGACACTTATGAGTTATATCTGGGTCACCTTTATTTAATTTGATTGCTATACTTTACATTGAATAGTCAGTTGAAAAAGGGGGACCGAATGTTGCTTTTCAATTTACAAATTCATTTGTTCATATGATCACAACCACTAAAGAGATCAAAATATATAATTCTTTCATTTTTTTCAATGCTTTATCAACTTTGTGAAAATTTTTTAAAACTTTCATTTCCGTGGATCTCATAGGGTAGGAACATACTTGAGAGATGTTCCCCCCTCATCCAGGCAAAATTTCACCTTTAAGGCAAATGAAGAGGGAATAAATTTACTGGATTGAATTTAGAAAAAAAAAAAATCCACCTTAAGACATGCTTGAATATGGTTGCAAAGTTAAATATCTTGCTACTTGATACTAATCATTCTCTAACTAAATGACAAGTTGAACAATATTTGTCCAATTTTTCCATCGGTTATTTCTGGAATCAAATTAAAAAACCACCTAAGAGTCTTTGAAATTTTCCAAGACCCAATGAACCTAATGTATCCACCACTGAGGGACTCACACTTGGTCTAACTGGCTAACTCTTGTCAATGTCCTCTGTACTAGGTCAGGCAGAGAAGGAACCAGGCAGACTCCAAGGACCTGGATGGAGTCACCGACCTCTCCAGAGACCCCACCCCGATTCGTGACCAAACAGGGATCAAATCCAAGAATTCTGGGCCAACACCAGCACTGCAGCGTGCAGTTCCTGTATTGCTTGCCTCCCTCCCCTACCATACTGCAGAATTTAAAGAATATTTACCTGTAACAATGAGCTGTGTTCCAGAACCAAACACTTTGACGCTCTTGCCATGTGTTAGCCCACTATCTAAAAAGCCTTTGTAGAAATCTCCCTCTCGGCCTGCTTTAAAATTGTGCCCATATTTTTTCAATATTTGTATAAATATATAAAATAATGGCCCTGCTAACAATAAACAAAGATGGAACTCAAGCAAAAGCACATTAGGTACGAAAGTGGTCAAGAACTGAAAAATTGAATCTGCTCTTATTGGGCAGCTTGGGTTATGTCTGTTCCCATCTCACCTCACATACACTGGAAAGTATGATTCCATCTTTTCTCACCATTTGGCCTAAATCTTCTAAATATCCTCCTTTAAAGTGTTTTCACATATAAAATCAGTTCATGCTTAGGGTATACAGTTAATGTTTCTTTAATTTCCAAAGTTGAACTAGGAATAATGTATTTGATTATTTAATAAATGTATATTCATTACCTTTTATAGCTATTTTGTGATATATATGTATTGAGAGGTAGGTATCTGGGTTAATTCTAAAGTAACTTCTTTCCAGAATCCAATCCTCATTCAGTAAACCAGATGAGTTGCGGCAGAATGTGAATTTTTAATGATGGCCTCTTAAGCTATTCATTGCTGAAAGACTGCTCCTTTCTACCTGAAAATAACCTTATGGTTTCAAGGGCATTGAAATAAAATCCTCCGCTGCTCCTCAGAGAATCCTATTCACTTTGGTATTTCTCAAGCATTTGGTATCACCTTTCCTGCACTAGTTTAAAAAATTTTTATTTAATATTGGAGCATAATTGATTAACAATGTTGTGTGAGTTTCAGGTGTACAGTAAAGCGATTCAGTTATACATATACATGTATCTATTCTTTCTCAAATTCTTTTCCCATTTAGGTTGTTACAGAATATTGAGCAGAGTAGGTCCTTGTTGGTTATCTATTTTAAATATCATAGTGTGTATTTGGTATTTTTCGCTCCCATCATGTCTGGAAAAGCAGCTCTAAGTTATGCAGTTTAGTATAAATGCTATACTTCTTTTACCAGATTCAATATTTTTAGCAAATTTGGTGCCAATACAGAAGGAAAATTGAGTGAAATGGTGTCAGAATGAATTGCCATTCTATAAAGATACTCTAAGAATCGTATTTTGAGTATTTAATAATTGGATATTTAGTATGACTTATATGATCTTTGCTGGGAGGAGCAAGGTCTTTTTGGTGCCATGATTAGAAGCAGGAGCATTATTTTCACACATGAGTATTAATACAAATTATGAACTATTACTAATTAGGTAGTCAATTACAAAATCCTTTTTAAAGGTCAGAATACAAAAGATTAAATATTCAGAATATAAGAACATGACGTTTAACATCACATAATGGTCCAGACCCTGCACTTTGGAATCAACAAGTCGCTATTGGATCCCAAATTTTGCCACAGTAACTAGTCACGTGCCTTTAGGCAAGTAACTGAACTTCTCTAAACCTCAGTTTCCTTATCTATGAAATGGGAAGAAGAGGATTCCTGTTGAGGAAGGAGATAAGGCACTGAAACTACTTATCTTGGTGTCTGGTCCTCAGTAAACAGTAGGTGATATTATTATTACCTTTAATGAGATGGTTGTGGCCATTTCATCAAAATCTTCCAGTAAACAAAGTATATGGATTTTATATACTGTATGAAACTGGTCCATATCCAAGCAATGTAACAAGAGTTGTAACTGCATGAATTTCAGCTGATCTCAGCCTATCTCTGAGAAGCTAGAGTAACAAGAAGTGGGGTTTATCGATGTTCTATAGTCATTTACTATAAGAATTTTTCTGCACTGCTGTTAAGGATGAGATGAAAACCAATAATGTCATTTTTTTCAGGTTATTGGGAGAAAGGAGCAATGTGTTCATCTCAAACTATAGAGAAGAGGTAAATATTGTCTCTCGTTTAAAAGACCATCCGTAGCGTTTCCCTGGTGGCACAGTGGTTAAGAATCCGCCTGCCAATGTAAGGGACACGAGTTTGATCCCTGGCCCGGGAAGATCCCACATACCACAGAGCTACTGAGCCCGTGTGCCACCGTTACTGAGCCCACGTGCCACAACTACTGAAGACTGTGTGCCTAGAACCCGTGCTCCGCAACAAGAGAAGCCACCTCAATGAGTAGCCCGTGCACCACAACGCAGAGTAGCCCCTGCTCGCTGCAACTAGAGGAAGCCCACATGCAGCTACAAAGACCCAACACAGCCAAAAATAAAGACACAAAGAAAAAATAAAAATTTTTTAAAAATCTATTTTACAAAAAGCCCATCTATAAGAAAAGCATTTTGAACCAATAACTTATAGCAACAGATTACAGACATGGTCCTCAAAATACTTTAACTTCTACCCTGAGTCTATTCTTTTTTGGATAAAAAGTTGAATTTCTAAAGGTAGAATTTGAACTGCTAACGAGCAGGGAAAAGAATAAGCCATTTACAAGAGAGTTTTGTTTCCATATACAGTGACCAGTAGCTGCAAAATTGCTGTTCACATGCTGAGGACAAGAATGTGGCAGTCAGATAATGGGGAATCCTAAATTTTTTTTTTTTTTCTAAAAAGCAACTATGAATTTTTCACTATTAAGTTAAAATAGAGAAAAGTTACTTACCAGGGAGAGTTACTATGAGCTTAGTTCCTCCTCCAAATATCTTGCTCCAACCTGAGCTATCACAATGGTTAGAGCGCCTACAAAAATCTCAGCCTTCTCCTAGCTTCATGACATGACCAGCAGTTAAAAAACTTTGTAGAGTCAATTTGATCTTCCGGTTCTTTCGAACATCCCTGAACGTAGGTTTCATGGCATCTGATATTTTGTAGATTTTCCTCAAATCAATTGACCCAAATGTCTGTTTTCCTCCGAGTCATAAACTTTAAAAAGCACTGATAGAAAATGAAAAGGATAAAAGCAGGAAAAGAAGAGTTCAGCACCAACTGGTCAACCAACTGCTTTTCTAAATTACCAGGAAAAGTATTCAGAGAATTAAGGCTTTTTTTATTTCCAGGTGTTGGGTTGTGTTGAAACTGCTGAGTTTGCATCAATGAAAGTCTCTTTTGTTCTCACAAACGCCAGGGCTGCTCCATTAGTGATTAGGGAATGTATTCTGAAAGGAGGAAATGCTTCAGTAACTGAAAATGCAAATATGCCAACACAAATATACTGAGCAATGCGAACAAAGTTCTTCTTTTCTCCTAAACCGCTTTTACCATTGGGCCACATGATTTTTAAAAAGGCAGTGTCAAATGAGAAAATAAGTCCTGTGATGACTTATTATTTTTCGTGGGATGAAAGAAGAAATTTGTAGCATTCTGTCTCTCTGAAATAATAGATTCCTTATTTAAACTAAACCTTAAAAACTAAGTCTAGTTCTCTGATAAGTTGAAAGATGCCGTCTTGGGATGCTGTACTGTAATGTTATGTCACTCAACATGGATCAGAGGAAAAAGAAATTGCCAGAAGCAGCTGAGTGCTCCCCTGAATACAGATGAGCTGTCCAACTGCTAGGACCCAGACAGTATAGAGCCTGAGTATCCCCATGTCCACTCCAGATCCACTTGGTTCCGGCCTAAGTCCTGTGAGCAATCATTGCCTCTGCCCTGACAATGAAAGTAAGAGGAGGCCACGGTGGGCAACTGTTCATTCACAGCAGCTCATAACCCCCAACACAATGGGGGAAGACCTGGATGAAAATCATGTTTAGAAAGGGTTTTTTAACTGAAAATTCAAAGGTATTATTACTTGGAGCTGTCAAATACCCTTTGCACCTATTGTAGACAAAAGTGATGCCCACTCAATTCCTTTCTGATAGTTTTTCCTCTGTTTTACCTTATTCCAAGAAAATGAGCAGAGTTATAAGGTATTTTAGGAGTTGCCTATATTTCAAGATCCATGAAGGTAGTAAAATATGAAAGAGTAAGTAAAGAGTACAAAATCCTTTATTAAATTACAAAGACTATATGAAGAGTATAATATTTTACTAAAGGGCATAAAATAAAACCTGAATAAACAGATATATACCATATTTGTAAAGGAAAAACTCAAGATCATAAAGATGCTAACCTTTCCTAAAAGGATGTATATAAATTGACCTCAATTCCAACCAGAATTATGATAACATTTTATTCTTTGTTCTTTGTTGTAAAATGTCGGGGTGGACTAGATAAGTTGATTTTAAATTCTAATGGGAAGAATAAATATGAGATAATTGAAAAATATTTTTTAAAACAATGGTGAAGAGACATTTAGCATAGTAGATTTTATCACTTATTACAAAGATACTGACATAGTAGAATAAAGGTGTAAGAATAGTGAAACTTGTAAAACACAGAAATCCTCCAGAAGATGATCCAAGTGTACGCTGATATTAAAATGTGATCTGTTTTTTTTTTTTTTTAATTGTTTTTGGCTGTGTTGGGTCTTCGTTGCTGCGCACAGGTTTTTCTCTGATTGTGGCGAGCAGGGGCTACTCTTCGTTGCAGTGCGCGGGCTTCTCACTGCAGTGGCTTCTCTTGTTGCGGAGCATGGGCTCTAGGCGCACGGGCTTCAGTAGTTGTGGTGTGTGGGCTGTAGAGTGCAGGCTCAGTAGTTGTGGCTCACGGGCTTAGTTGCTCTGCGGCATGTGGGATCTTCCCGGACCAGGGCCTGAACCCGTGAACCCTGCATTGGCAGGCGGATTCCCAACCACTGCACCACCAAGGAAGCCCCAGTGATCTGGTATTTTTTAATAATAGGGAAATAATAGATTATTTTAAAACAAGCTTTGGACTATTGATTACCCAGTTGGAAAAAGCAAAAATAGCTTTCTACCTCATACCATATAAATTGGGTTCCAAGTAGATAAATATCTAAGTGAAAAAGAATCTAGAGATGTGAGCTGGAAAGAAGTAGGGGACTAATTGGGTCTGTTGTGTAGGGGAGCTTGGAAAGGGAAGAGGATTAAGAGGCACCTTTACTTAATACTTAATGTTTCAGAAGGAGAAAGTTGGAGAATGTTTATTTTTTTCCAGTATTTTCAAATAAACTTTTTTTTTTTTTTTTTGCGGTACGCGGGCATCTCACTGTTGTGGCCTCTCCCGTTGTGGAGCACAGGGCCCGGACGCGCAGGCTCAGCGGCCACGGCTCACGGGCCCAGCTGCTCCGCGGCATGTGGAATCTTCCGGGACCGGGGCACGAACCCGTGTCCCCTGCATCGG
>NW_006782612.1:563200-593515 GCF_000442215.2 Lipotes vexillifer | reverse complement strand
CGGAGCACAGGCGCCGGACGCGCAGGCTCAGCGGCCATGGCTCACGGGCCCAGCCGCTCCGCGGCATGTGGGATCCTCCCGGACCGGGGCACGAATCCGCGTCCCCTGCATCGGCAGGCGGACTCTCAACCACTGTGCCACCAGGGAAGCCCACAAATAAACATTTTTTGAAAAGAATAAATGGTGGTGACCTACTGAAGGTTTTAGTGACATGATCAGAAGGTAATGTAAGAGCAGAAAGATGGGTTGGTCAGGGGAGCAATGCTGGTGAAGCAGACATGTTTCAGACAGTCACCATGAGCCACTGAGAGGCATCTGAGGACCCAGCTTATTGCAGTGACAGTGGGGATGGATGGAAGGGCAGGAGCAAAAAATATTAACAGGTTTATCAGAGCTTCTAAAGAATTCAAATGGGAGAAATCAAATTATCATTAAGGAAGTTGAAAGTGAAGAAAAAGACGTTTTAAAACCAGAAAGATCAGGTTCCAATTCTAGATCCTCTGCTCCTGGTGACGTGTCCTTGGGCACATCTCAGAGTGTCGGTTTCCTCATCTTTAAAAGGGAGGCGAGAATATCTGTTTCTCAGGACTTTTGTAAAGTTCACATGAGATAACCTATCTAGAAAAGATGATGCAAAAGTTCAGGAACAGAGAATTCACTTTCTTGGAAAGAATGGAAAAATCTTAGTGTTGTCTACAAAATCATTTTGCTCGTAACCCTGCTTTATGTAACACATGCAAACACACACACCCCTCACTCACCACATTCTAAGGTGACCAACAAAGGCAACTTAAATTGTTCTTCAGTTCGAGGAATGACTACAGAAATAACAAGCCAGTCAAGTGAACTAACGCACAAGTTTCAAAAGGATTCCTTGAAGTTTTGCGTTGCTTTTTCAGGTGTCATGGTGATTTCATAGTCGACCAAATTCAACCAAATTTGGCAGATCGTCAGAAGTTATGAATCTCATATTATAATTATTATTAGGATTATGTGGTTATTTCTGTGCTGGGCTTACTGATTACCCTGCACGTGTCAGCTGGAAAATAAGAGTTTCTACACTTGCACCAAGTCAGAGAGACAGAGGAGTGGGAGTTCTCTGCCTCAGAGCTGAGAGTTTTGGTTTTGGGCTTTGTCTTGACAGCCAGTTCTGTTCTCAGACAGCACACCATAGGCTCTGGCCTGGTTTGTGGTTTCCTTTCTACCAGATGAATCCACGGTTCCCAGGGTCTCCTGTCTCCTCCTTTCAGATCTCATACGACAGGAAATACCTAAAGAACTGTCAGGTTTCCTCATTTCTTTTTTGTGAATACCAAAGAAAGCCAAAGATGTGGAAGGTCGAGAAAACACCATCTGTTTTTACCAAGTATTCTTGCATGGTGTTAAATGACACAGAGACCTTTGCTGTTTACTGAGATAGGAAAGTTTGGGGGGAAAATAATGCAAATTGTGCAGATTGGGGTGAAGGAATGGAATTGGAATCAATCATTTTATTCTGGCTACGTATTAGAAATCCAAGAAGAGAGGTATTTAGCTGTATTGTGAGGGTGTCGATTTTGTTGTTATTGCTGTTCTTCGTGTTATTTTCAAGTCTGGCTGGTAAGAACTGCAAAAAGCAGATCAGGGCTACCAAACTTGGAACCAAGTGCACGACCATCCGGTTAGGATTGGTCCCAGGTTTCAGACTGAGGAGCAGGAAATTAAGGGCTTGGTTGGGCAGGTCCTTCGGTAAGTGACAAAGAATTTACAAACGTATTCGTGAAGAGAGCAATCCCCATGTTTGATGTGTATGCCAGGAAAATTATTCCAATCATTGAGGATTTCATGACAGATAGGAAGCTACAGAAATGAAGGGGGACTGGTAATAGGATAATAGGGTAGCCATAGGAAAACAACAGGAAGGTAGACAGAGCTGGGAGTCCATTCCCTGCTGACCTTTATCCCTTCTCAACAGTGTGGCAGTCACATAATTTACCTACAAATCAGACTCAGTTGGGTTCTGGGGACATCACTTATGAAGACAAGCCATCCTTGTCACAGCTCCCTTTGAGAGAAATGCAATTGTGCTTAAAGGAGTCCAACGCTAACCACAAGACAGGCAAGAAAAGGCACTGGACTGAGAATCTGAAACGCAGGTGTGTGCTACCTCTGTGGTTAACTGGCTTTGCAAAAAGCCACTTGCCATCTCTGGGCCCCAGCTTCCTAATCTGAAGTGTGGACATTGGACTAAATTTGTCCTAAAGGCCCTTCCTGTTCCAACAACTATGAACCCATGATTAAGAGAATTCAAGCGTCTGTCATGGTTGCCCGAGTACGAGGGGGGTTGAGAGTTAGTAATAGAGAAGGTTTTCTTCGAGGTCCCTTCTGACTCTGTGACACTGTGAGATCCCAGCAGGCACAGTAGTAGGTGGCTTCATCGGGCTTGACAGCATTATTGATTATCAGGTAAATGATTCCACTCTCTTTCTTATCTGTCTCCAAGCTGGAATTAGGTTCATCCAGCTTGTAACCGTCAGCTGAGCCATAAAGGATTCGCTTCAGGGGCTCCCCTTCTTTCTCTTGATATCAATGCACAATGGCATTCTCCAGGGGAACCCCAGACAGTTTGCAACTTGTGTGCGCTGTTCTGTCTAGTCTTCGGGGAGGGAGAGATGATCCTGAGAAATTCTCATGTTGGTGTCCCCATCTGAAAAGCAAGGGGGACAACCAGATGCACTTCAAAAGGCTGACGCTGGTCACAAAAACAATGGAAAGACAAGAAAGGAGAAAAGTCAACCTGCAAACCCAAGCCAAAGATACAAGGAAAATCCACGTGGCTGGCATGGCCAGTGATTAGTAAGAATGGGGTGTGAGTCAGGACAGGACAGAGGACGCAGTGGCAGCCCTGGTTCTGTGGAGGCAAGAATACGGGAGGAAGGTTTGTTTAGAGCCAATGAAAGTCTTTCACAGTAAGATGTCGCAGTGTGATTTTGATCATCTTCCTGGTATAAAGCTTTCAGAATTCCGACAAGCTCATCAAAACACATTTATGTTATAATCATTTGATGTTAACATCACCTTGGGAGAAATGGTCTCCTACTTTTCCTTTACGTGTTGCTTCAAACACACTTATCCTTGGGCTCGTTTTCACTTTGTGAGTTATAGATTTTTTGTATGGCTCTCATGAGAATTAGAAGGATATTATCATTACTGTAGACAGTAATACATGAATAACGATCCCACAGCCTTATACAGAAGGTTGTATATTATATAGATCATTAGTTTGCAGAAAGCTCACAAAGTTGGGTAAATACTAACAAATACTGTAGTTGTTGCTTAGGATACTACGATGTTATTATATGACATTTCTTCATTTTGCTGTGAATGAAGAAAATTGTTGAAGGAAACAAAATCCCCTTGTTTGCAAAAAACCCTGCAATTTTTCCCATTCACCATTCTTAGTTTGTCAGCATTAAAGCTATGTTTTTCTGTGGTTTGGAGGACAGTGTGAGATGTGACTTTTAAAGGGGCCGCTGTGATGGCTCAGTGAAGTGGTTTAGTCATAGTTGGAAAGGACACTGTGCTTTGTTGAATACCCTGCTGAAACTTTCATATGTGAACCTCATTCAGTCTTCAGCAACCTATACAGTTGTTAGCACCATGCCCACTTAAAATTGGGAAAACGTGGACCTAGAGATTGTCATACTGAGTGAAGTAAGTCAGACACTGAAAGACAAATATCATATGATATCGCTTATATGTGGAACCTAAAAAAAAGGTATAAGTGAACTTAGTTACAAAACAGAAATAGAGTCACAGATGCAGAAAACAAACTTACGGTTACCAGAGCATAAGTTCTGGGGGTGTGGTGCGGGGGAGGGATAAATTGGGAGATTGGGACTGGCATATACACACTACTATGTATAAAATAGACAATCAACAAGAACCTACTGTATGGCAGAGGGAACTCTACTCAATACTCTATAATGATTTATATGGGAAAAGACTCTAAAAAAGAGTGTGTGTATATAACCAATTCACTTGCTGTACACCTGAAATCAACTATAGCCCAATGGAAATTTTAAAAAAATAAATAAAATAAAATAAAATTGGGAAAACAGAAATAAACAATTCAGTAACTCTCCTATATCACCCTATCAGTGAGTGGCTAAGCAGGAGTTAGAAACCCAGTCCGATGTCACTAAAAAGGACTTGTATCTTCCATCACTCACTCATTCATTTATTCATTCATTCTTCTTTCCAAGCCAACACATCAGGTTCAGCACTGGATTATGGCTTCCTTCCCAGGAGGCTCCCATAGATGGTGAAGCAGAGACAATTTGGGGCACTTACAAACCGTACCAAGACCCCAGAGGTAAGGATGGAGGATAATGTGACCTAAATGAAAGAAGCCTCACGGATCAGGTCCTTGGGCTACTTGCTCAGGCAACTGCTCAGGACACACGTGCAGGAGAAAAGTCCTTTATGGGAGGCAGAAAGGAGGAGGGGTGTGTGTTTGCACAGGTGTGATGGCGGGGGAGGGAATTTGTTCAGTGACAGCGGCGTCCTTGCACACCGTGTATCCCAGCAGGCGCAGTAGTACAGTGCCGCATCCTCCTCGGTTGCTCGGTGTATCCTGAGGCTCACCAGTGAATTACCTGGCCATTTCCTTGCTTCGTATCTTTCCTCACTAATCCCTTCTTTGTGAACAACATTTTCATTGGAGGAAATATACAGAATTCGGTTTAGAGGCTGCTCTGGTTTCTGTCAGTACCAGTGGATGTATGCACTCTTCTTTAACATATCTGTTTTTATCTGGCATTCAAGAGATGCCGTATTTCCTTTTTTCTTGGTAATGGATGTCATGCGTTGTGTTATTTGAATATCTCCACTTGTGTCTGAAAGAAAAACAAGAGGAAAAACTAGAGAAGTTTTGATGTTCATTAACATAGTCTACATGTGTTCTCTCCTCATGAAAAGCCTGGAAACTGATGTTTACATTTTCTTCCCAAAGAATTCAAGGTGATGATGAAATTTGTCAGCTTAGCTTGAATGACCACGTGACAAGTGTCCACCTGGAAGGGGTGATGGGACTGTCCGTGAGCTATCCCCTCCCTTGGGTAAAGCCACTGACATGTCCAGAGGGAGGCCATCACCAAGACCTGAGGCAGGAGCACTGTGCTGCCAGCTCTAGTCAGGAGAGGTAATTGAAGACTGGGAAGACTGGGAAGACTGCAGAGCAAACCGGAGGACTGATTTAGTAAGAGGAAGTGGTGCTTGGAACACACAGCTAAGACCCATAGACTGCAGAGAAAGGGGCTCGTGGTAATGCTCAAAACATCCTGCGGAAATAGGTCTGCTCATTCATCAGCAGATTCCTCTCATTACTGTGTGATTTTCACCAACCAGTGGTGTTAGTGTTAAGAACTCATTTTCTTGTTAAAGGACTGAAGTCCTTTATTGGTCTAACAGAGGGAGGGAGAGGGAAAAGGAGGGAGAAAGAGGCCTAAGTCCACACTTGACAAGCCTCATGGGAAACTTCTAATCTAACATCTTTGACGGTCACTACAGTGCATCAGGCAATCTCAGATGTAGGCTAAAGGGTGCAGGGGTATAATTCCCAAAGTGACAGCTTATTTGTGTATGATGCTGCTCTATTTTTTTTTTTTTTTTTTGAGGTACGCGGGCCTCTCCCATTGAGGAGCACAGGCTCCGGATGTGCAGGCTCAGCGGCCATGGCTCACCGGCCCAGCCGCTCCATGGCATGTGGGATCTTCCCAGACCGGGGCACGAACCCGTGTCCCCTGCATCGGCAGGCGGACTCTCAACCACTGCGCCACCAGGGAAGCCCCAACACTCAGTTTTGAACCCCCGTTTTGCTCCCTGTAGTGACCTAGTAACTGGTTACCGAAATACACTTTATCATCTGCCTTGCCTTTCATGTTTCCTTTCCGTACTGCCTGCACCTCCCAAATAAACTACTTATACTCATATCCCAAGTCATATATTCTGGGGAACCCAAACTAAGATAGGTAGGTATTGATGGAAGACACGTTCACATATTGAGGTATGGGGAAGTCATTCTTGTTTATACCTCATTTGGCTTGAACTTTGTGCTAACTAGAGCAGCCTGTCTTATGGCCTTTCAAACATATATTGCACATTCGCTTTAACCATTCAAGGAATAAAAAAGAATGCATTACCAGATTATTTAGGATGTCCACTTTGAAGATACAAATGAATGCCCTTCCCTTCCTATGAGGTCAGTGTTAGTACTCCTTTGAAGAGGAGATTTCCTTTCCAGACACCAAGGTCAAGCTGAGTCGCCATGTACATACTAATCTGTCTCTCTGAGACCTTGATGAAGTGTGCCCTCGTCATGTTCAATGTCTGTCCCTTGTTCTGACAGAAACAAAACTGTTTGAGGCATCCCAAATGGAGCCGGGTGCCACTGTGGATGTGCTTTCCGACACGTTCCTGCATTACGGAGAACTTGAATTTTCTGAAGTGTATCAAACTCAAGGACACTACAAGCCCTTTCAAAAACAGTACCTGCTAGTAGCTGCCAGCTCAGAGTCACCCTTTACATCTTGCCGACTCTAATCCTAATTACTGACAGAAAAGCTGTGGTCCTTGAATCTGTGTCTCCTAGTCTGTCTTCAGGTTAGCTCAAGTAAAAAATTTTTTTTCTCTTCCTATTAAAGATGACTTATGAATGATTTGCATTGACAGACAGTTGTGTCCCTTAACTAAAGGCCACAGCTCCTGGCAGGTGACCTCTCTTTCTTTCTTTTTTTTTTTTTTTGCCACGCCTCACTGCTGGTGGAATCTTTGTTCCCCAACCAGGGATTGAACCCGGGCCCTCGGCAGTGAGAGCGCTGAGTCCTAACCACAGGAACGCCAGGGAATTCCCAAAGTGACCTCTCAATACAGATACCCTCCCTGTTGTCATAGCAGTTCCGTGCCCCTAAAGGTCTAAAAGGAGAGTGACTTCATGCTGCCGTGCCAAAGCTGAAGGATAGAGGCTACACAGCCCACAAAACTGAAAATCATTACTCTTTGGTCCTCCCAGAAAATGTCTGCCAACTCCTATTTTAGAGCAATTAAAAATAACATTTAGGGCTTCCCTGGTGGCGCAGTGGTTGAGAGTCCGCCTGCCGATGCAGGGGACGCGGATTCGTGCCCCGGTCCGGGAAGATCCCACATGCCGCGGAGCGGCTGGGCCCGTGAGCCATGGCCGCTGAGCCTGCGCGTCCGGAACCTGTGCTCCGCAGCGGGAGAGGCCACAACAGTGAGGGGCCCGCGTACCGCAAAAAAAAAAAACATTTAAAGGATTATTTTTTACCTTCATTTATTATACTCATAGTACACATCATTTCTTTATGGAAATTCACATTTTTGACCTATACCATATTTTTTATGCCTGAATAACTTCTTTTAACATCTCTTAAGAGTAGGTGGGCAGGCAATGAAATCCCTCAATTTCTGTTTTGTCTAATTCTTCAATTCTCCTTGACTTTCGAAGGAGATTTTTGCTGAGATGTCAGTTTTCCCTTCCAATATTTTAAAGATTTTTGTCCATTGCCTTCTTGTTTGCAGGCTTTCTGAAGAAAGTCTACTCTTTTTTTCCCATCTGGCTGCAGGCTTCCGCCCCCATTCGGTAACTATTACCACAAAGGAAATCACATATCCATGCCTCTGTTTCATCACCTCTAACGTGTGAATCATGTTAGCACTGATGTCAACGGATTGTCCCAAACGTGAGAAAACTTAGACCTAAAGGATTTAGAACAGTGTCTTGAGAGAGAGTAGCAGCCTGAATAAATGGACTCTGGGGTGCTCTGCAGGTTCACCGCAGAATCCCGGGGAAAAGGATCCTGACAGGAGTCTCCACCTTGTTGTGTGATCACCTAATGCCCCTGGGGGTCAGAGGCCTGTGCAAAAGGAAGTGCCCTGGTCGGGCTGTCACACAAACCCTGAGTGAGGAGTTAACAGTAACCCCCTTCCTGCAAGGGAGGGCAGGAGCCCCATCCCACATTCACCCCAAATATGTAGGGAGTAACCAAACTGAACTTATTCAGGATGGCCGAGAGAGTTGAAGTAACATGGGATTTGGAGGTTTAAAATGTCATTTTGGGGCTTCCCTGGCGGCGCAGTGGTTGAGAGTCCGCCTGCCGATGCAGGGGACGCGAGTTCGTGCCCCGGTCCGGGAGGATCCCACATGCCGCGGAGCGGCTGCGCCCCGTGAGCCATGGCCGCTCAGCCTGCGCGTCCGGAGCCTGTGCTCCGCAGCGGGAGAGGCCGCGATAGTGAGAGGCCCGCGCACCGCGATGAAGAGTGGCCCCTGCTTGCCGCAACTAGAGAAAGCCCTCGCACAGAAACGAAGACCCAAAACAGCAAAAATTAATTAATTATTTAATGTCAGATGCAGGCTTGAAAAAAAAAAAAGAGTAATTTTATCTCGCTAAGCCTCAAATTATTAGTATCGAAGTGGAAAAGGTGAGAATTACGTTGGAACAGTGTTGTGACGTTGATATAAGATGTAACACCACCAGTGTGTTTTCTGGCAATGGGTGATTTCCTCTTTGAGGATGGGCCATGTAACTTTCAAGTAATCTCTGGATAGTTAAAAAAAAAAAAGTCACATGCGAATCGCTCTCTTTAATGGGAGACTTAGGCGGGGCTCTCAGCTGTGCAGCCTCAATAGCTGCTGGTATTGAGGATGTGGGTAGGCACAGAGCTGGAGATGGTTCTTGTGTGTGTTACCTAAGAAACTCTAACACTGTGGATATTAAACCAGCTGGCACAGTAGTACGTGGCCTCATCTTCTTTCTCTAAGAATCTTATTTCCAAGGTAGAAGTGGAAGTGGGGACGTCTTTTCTGGCCTCAATCTTGTTTTTCTTCCCTCCTAAGTGTTTTAGAGCAGGGACTGTTACGACGTATGCCAGATGTTCTATACCCTGATTTTGTTTATGCCGGTACCAGTGGATGTATTCTCTGCTGAAGTCTTCAGAGGACACCTTGCAAGATATAACTACACTCTTATCTCTTGCTCCAGTAACTGATATTTCAGGTTGCTCCCACTTTAATTGCCCAAGGCCAACTGCAAGCAAAGAAGAGAAATTCCCATAAACAAATGACATGTAAAGAGGCAACAGTAAAGGCTTTCTTCGGTCTCTCCTGTAGACTGAAATGATTCGGAGGCAACTCACAAGCCCAGAGGGAAGAGAAGAGGACCACTTCCAGGAGTGCCATCCCGTCCCCAGGCTGGCTCCCTGGGAGGAGGTAAGAAAGTGAGGGCTCTGTTGGCAGGAAGTCTCAGGCCAGGGGCAGGAGAGCCGGGCTGGATCTTGTGTCTTGGAAGAAGCAATGGATCAGGTCGGGTGGTTCTCTAGGGTTCTTCATGACCTGCTACAGATATGAGCAGTTCTGGTTTCGTGGGGTTTTCCTGCCCCTGAGTGCTGGGCAGGTGGGCTAAGTAGGCTCACGATCTGGAAAGAAAACCCTGAGATGAATGCGTATACCTGGGGGTGGAGCAGTTCTCATAGCCACTCCCCTCATCCCCCTGAAATTCCATGCTGTAGTAACATTGCTACAGAAATATGTACAGAAATTGTACATAGGTAACATTGCTACAGAAATATCCCTACTGTGTTTTTTCCCTATGTCCCTATGTCTATCTTTCTGTAACTGGCTGGTGAGCCAGGACTCAGGTATGAAAACTAACCTTTATTTTTCTGTAATGCTACAGAAAAAACTCAGACACTAGAACATCTCCTGGACATTATTTTAAACTTTATTTATTTTATTTATTTATTTTTGTCTGTGTTGGGTCTTCTTGCTCTGCATGGGCTTTCTCTAGTTGCATCAAGCGGGGGCTACTCTTTTTGCAGTGCTCAGACTTCTCATTGTGGTAGCTTCTCTTGTTGCAGAGCACGGGCTCTAGGCGCACGGGCTTCAGTAGTTGCGGCACGCAGGCTCAGTAGCTGTGGCTCGTGGGCTCTAGAGCGCAGGCTCAGTAGTTGTGGCACACGGCCTTAGTTACTCCATGGCATGTGGGATCTTCCCGGACCAGGGATCGAACCCGTGTCCCCTGCATTGGCAGGCGGATTCTCAACCACTGCGCCACCAGGGAAGCCATCCTGGACATTATTTAATATGCCATGTGTGGAAGCACTGGGGCATTTTTGTGTTTTTTTAGATTAATTGAGATGTTACCATGCAAATTACCAGTCAGAGAAATCATACTTTGTTTACAATCAGGGTGCCTTCAAAAAGGGACTAGATTACAATTGCTAGTGGATCTGTGAGACAGAGTGATCTATGGAAATCAGCTTCACTCAACCTGGACCTGAGAACAGTCTCATGAACTTCATGTCACATGCAGGAGTATTTTAAAAGCAACATTCTGTTTAATATGCAACGGTAATCTTTAAAATTAATATGGCACCTAATATCCATTGAGGACTTGCTATCTGTCAGGCATGGTTCTAAATGTTCTCTTATAATTTTATTTAATCCTCGTAATCAGCCTGTGTGGGAGCTATTATGAACATCTCCATGTGACCAGTGAGGATAGTGGCAAACAGACTCATTCAGAGATGTGGAGTTGGTAAATGTGATAACTCACAGAAGTAACCTTTGTTTATCAAAGAAAATGGGTAAAATACGATATAAAAAAGGACAAAAGAGGCACCCATCATTTACTTTTAGTTTGAATTTTTCTGTACATTTTTATGGCTAGAGATGGGATTGCTGGATATTATCTACATAAATATACATTTAAGTGGGATTTGCATTTGGGGCTTTATATTCTCTTCTTTTGGTTAACTTATGATAGTAAGCGACATTGCTTTAACTAAACTATGTGAATGTTATTTTTAATGACTAAAGATAAGTAAACACCTTCCAATACCACTTACCCTATCTGACATGAGCTGAATTATTTAAGCTCCTTCTGCCTCACTTTCCACAGGTACACCTTGACTGCATACATATCTCTCAGAGGTATTAGGAGGCTTACATTATCTTATTACATGAAGAGAATGTTCAGATATCAGTACCTGGCACATCCTGAGTCTTCAGTGATGTTAGGAAATCTTGTTATTACTATTATCAAATAAAAGAAAGTTACTTTGTTAGATACTTTTTTACAGTAAAACCATAGTAGCTCATTTAGTAAAGTTAGGTTATCAAAGTACATAGTAGAAATAAAACCATTTGTTTTCTCAAGAATATTCTTAAGATTTTGGAGAACTCCCTCTCCTCTTTTTTAAATTCTTCTATCAATACAACCTTTATAATTTTAATAGATTGTTATATCCTCATGAATTTTCTTTATATTGTACTGTGAATATTTTTCAATTCTATTAATAAATCCACAAAACGTTGTTTTCAATGGCTGCATAATTTTCTACCCTTTGAACACAATGTAAATCTTTCCCTGTTATTCACCATTTAGTCTGACACATAAGAACCTACTAGAAACTCCTCCTCTAAGATGTGACACAGGGGGTCCTGCTTTGGACACCTCACGCTGCTTTATGAGGCACTTTTGAGTACTCAGTGGGCAACCATTTCAAGAAGGGAGCAGAAGTAGGTTGACAAGCTTGTCCTCGAGTTCCTGTCCCAAAAGGGCTTATGTTTTCAGACCTTTGGTTTCTCTAAGGTCTGGCTCTCTACCTTAGCTTGTGTTCAAAGTTTAGGTAACCAGTAACGCCCTATTTAATTTCAAGAAATCAATGGTGGCCCACACTGAGTGAATAAGATGGACAGAAATTAAACAGACAGGATGCAATCAGAAAAGGTTGCCTGCATCAGAGGCAAGAAGAGAAAGGCTGACAGACTGATTCTATGTCAGTCTTTCCTGTGAATCCCCCTTCTTTCTTTCCATGGCTTCCCTGAATTAGAAATAGGACTGGAATATTTAGTAGACGGGATGATGGGGGTGAATATGTTGCCATGACTTTGGAAATTATCAAATAAATAAGGGAATACTCATGGCACAGATGCAAAATGATATCCAGAGGGTGCCTAGTATGTACTGCGTGAAAAGAATGCGTGGAAGGGCTTCCCTGGTGGCTCAGTGGTTGGGAGTCCGCCTGCCGATGTAGGGGACACGGGTTCCTGCCCCGGTCCGGGAAGATCCCACATGCCGCGGAGTGGCTGGGCCCGTGAGCCATGGCCGCTGAGCCTGCGTGTCCGGAGCCTGTGCTCTGCAACGGGAGAGGCCACAACAGTGAGAGGCCCGTGTACTGCAAAAAAAAAAAAAAAAAAAAAAAAGAGGCCACAACAGTGAGAGGCCCGTGTACTGCAAAAAAAAAAAAAAAAGAATGCATGGATTACAGGATAGCCTTTTGCTTCACAATTATTTAAGAGGTGGCATCAGAAAACAATAGATTTTTATTATTTTATACTTTGGAAAATAAATTGCTAACTTATTGGCATTTCACATATTCTGTGAAGCCTGCAATGACTCAAATCCTGTTCACATGATTCAGTATAAAATAATAAATTGTGCCAGTGAGTGTTCCACAAAGGTGACTTTTATTTTCTCCATGGAGGTAGGAACGATGCATAGTACTTCTTTTTATCCTCTTATGATGAAGGGGACAGACCCTGGAGCTAGATTTCCTGGGTCCAGCCCTATTGTGCCAGGTACCAGCTGTGCCAGCTGTGTGACTTGGACAAATTCCTGAGACAAGTAGTATCTTATTTACCTCGTGAATCAATGGCTTCATGACAGTAACAGAAGAGGCCTCCTGGGTTACCGTGTGGGTTAAGAGAGTTAATATGTGCAAAGAACTGAGAACACTAATAGAGAATTCTCTCACACACAGAATTATTAGCTGTTCCTCTCTTGGTTCATCTTGCGTCTTTCTTCATAGGCAGAACCGAGGGTTACTCACAATTTGGTGGGTTCATCTATGGGCTTCAGTAGCTCAGACCTCTACTCTGATGAAGTCAGGTTGGCACAGCCTTGAATGTGAAGGGAGGAAACATCTTGCTGCTCCCCCAGAAAAAAAGACACTTGCTCCATCCCAAATTTACAAGTATTCTGTTTGTTATAGAATTGTGATCTTTAAATTTTCAGGATAGCCTCAAGGTCCAGTCAAAAAAGCATAGACTTCCTGTCTCTGGCCAATCATTTTAACTCTCTAAGCTTTAATTTCTTTATCTGTAAGACGGGCGGATAATGATTATCACGCAGGGGCATTGTAATAATTACGCGTGGTAATATATATGTACCAAGTCTAGGAGTCCTGGTACTCAGTGATTCCTTCCCTCAGCCTGAACGATTCCCAGTTACTGGAAATCTCTGGATGGTGATATGATAAATGAAGCCTGTGTCCACTCCTTCCCAGACAAGACTTTAGTTCATTGGGAAGTTGTGTTAAAGAAAGATTTGGGAACATCATGGTCAGAAATGCTTGCTGCTCAACATAGGGCCTGATGTCTAAGGACAAGCGAAGATGGCTTCCTGGAAAGCTCAGGAAAGTAGCAGAGACAGTGAGGCAGAGGCTGGGAGCCCAGGCAGGAACTAGCTGAGTTTGCTCCTGTGGGAAGGCTGTGATGGGGCAGAGCCCCGTCAGAGGCAGTTGTTAGGCTCTGTTGGCACCTCTAGTGCCGTGGGTCCCACCGCACTGTAGTCAGTGGCCACAGCTTCTTCTATGAAGTTTATGGTAAGGATTGAACTGGGTGCTTGAAAATTTTCTTGCCTCAAATTTGCTTTGTTTCTCACCTAAGTGAACTCGAACTGGGGTTTTTATTGAGATGACAAACATCTGATGTGTCATAATTTCGTTGGGTTTCTGCAAATACTAGTGTATAACTATATTTTCAAAGTCTTCCTCATACAGGATATGTTATTTCTTTTTCTGTTGCTCTGAAAGATGACATTTTAGGTTGCTCTAACTTTAACTGCCCAAGTCCAACCACACACACACACAAAAAATTTAAGGGAAATTCCCATAAACATCTGACACAGAAAGTGGAAATAATAAAGAATGTATTTCATCTCTTAAGAGCAGCTCACAAGCCCAGAGGGAGAAAAATATGTGCCCAGCAGTGACATTTTCCTGTCTGCCTGACCATGTCACCTAGAAGAAAGCAGGAAAATGGGGTTTTGGAAGATCCAGGTGTCGTGTGACTTGGCAGGACAGGAGGAAGATGTAGGTAGGGTATTTCTACTACAAATCTGCTGAGGATTTGCTGGCACTGTTGTAAATATTTTTTTCATATTCTTTCATTTATACTTCTCAATCTTGAGAGTCAGTGGTATTATTATCTCACTTTGACCTATGAGAACAGTGTGGCAAAGGTGCCTTATCTCACGTTAAAAAGCTGGGAGGGCTTCCCTGGTGGCGCAGTGGTTGAGAGTCCTCCTGCAGATGCAGGGGACACGGGTTCGTGCCCTGGTCCGGGAGGATCCCACATGGTGCGGAGCGCCTGGGCCCATGAGCCATGGCCGCTGAGCCTGGCCACCACCCCTTTGCTTCATCTCTTGCTCTCTTTCCTTTGATTTAATTACGGTCTTTAGTGTTATGTTTGGATTCCTTTTTCTTTCATGTGTGTATCTATTATAGATTTTTGGTTTGTGGCTATCATTAGGTTTATATGTAGCAATCTATATATAGAATATTTTAAGTTGCTTATCTCTTAAGATCACACACTTTGCACTTTAACAACCTTGCATATATACTCCACACCCCCATGTTTACTGGTTTTGATATCATGTTTTACGTCTTTTTATTTCGGATATCCTTAACAGCTTATTGTGGATATAGATGATTTTACTACTTTTGTCTTTTAACCTTCCTACTAGCTTTATGTGTGCTTGATTTACCACTTTTACTGTATATTTGCCTTTATCAATGAGATTTTTCCTTTCTCATTTTTCATATTTCTAGTTGTGGCCTTTTCTTTTCTACTTAGAGAAGTTCCTGTGTCATTTCTTGTAAAGCTGGTTTGGTGGGGCTGAGCTCTTTTTATCTTTTTCTTGTCTGTAAAACTTTTGATATCTCTATCAAATCTGAATGAAATCCTTTCTCGGTAGAGTATTCTTGGTTGCTGGGTTTCCCCCTTTCATCATTTTAAATATATCATGGCATTCTCTTCTTGCCTGCAAATTTTCTCCTGAAAAGTCAGCTGATAGCCTCATAGGCCCAGGCACTAATAAGCTAGAGGGAGGACTCCAAAATGACACTAGCCACCACGAGTGTCCTTGTGGTAGAACGGGCTCCCCCAAATGGCTGCTGCCAGAGTCTAGGTCCCCTGGGTGAGCTCTGTTTGCCTCCTGCCTCTGGGGAGCTCTCCAAGATCATCAGGTGAACCTGACCCAGGCTCCTTTAAATCACTGCCACTGCCCTGTGAGGTTTTGTGTGCGCCCTGTATGAGCGGGGCCTCTATTTCCCTCAGCTCTTTGGCTCTCCTGAAAGTAAGCCCTGCCGCCCTTCAAAGCCAAACATCACGGGGGCTCGTCATTCCAGTGCAGGACCCCCGGGCTGGGGAGCCCAGTGTGGGGCTTGGTACCCTTGCTTCTTGGGGCGAACCTCTGAGATTGTAGTTATTCTCCCACTTGTGGGTCACCCACCCTGGGTTATGGGTCTTGCCTATACTGCACCTTCACCCTTTCTACGCATCTTGTTGTGGTTCCTTCTTTATATCTTTAGTTGTAGAAAATCTCTTTGGCTAGTCTTCGGGTCTTTCTCATCAATAGTTGCTCTGTAAATAGTTGTAATTGGGTGTGCCCATGACAGGAGATGAGATCAGGCTCTTCCTACTCTGCCATCTTCTTTGATAATTCTTTTTTTTGTGTGTGGTATGCGGGCCTCTCACTGTCGTGGCCTCTCCCGCTGCAGAGCACAGGCTCCGGATGCGCAGGCTCAGAGGCCATGGCTCACGGGCCCAGCCGCTCCGCGGCATGCGGGATCCTCCCGGACCGGGGCACGAACCCGTGTCCCCTGCATCGGCAGGCGGACTCCCAACCACTGGGCCACCAAGGAAGCCCTGATGATTCTTCTTACCTAGACTCGTTTTGTCTTTCCTTTGGGCCAGGAAGCTTCATAGAGTCAATTTATTTAAAACCCTGTTTCTTGTCTACATGATTCTATGAACTTATTACATCCTAAATAGGGCCATCCCATAGCACATAAGGCTCCTTTTTACTCATTAAAAAAAGACACACACCCCTATGCAGAATTAGAAAAAGGCAGTCTCTTGAGTCTAACATAGCCCTGGTCCTGAAGGTAGGGGGGGGTGGGCATGGGAAGGGATACCCAACCCCCAAGCACCCTTAAGCAGGGCACAGTGACAGAATATACACATGCCACCGCTCAGTGCATGTGTGTGGTATGGGAGCATCATTACTGTGTATAACCGATGCATCTCTTCCTCATTCTGACACTGGAAGAAGGTACTAAACTTAGCAATTTAGAATAGTCTCTGCTATTTTATTTAATTTTTTAATTTTTAATTTTTTTTGCGGTACGTGCGCCTCTCACTGTTGCAGCCTCTCACTGTTGCATCCTCTCCCGCTGTGGAGCACAGGCTCCGGACGCGCAGGCTCAGCGGCCATGGCTCATGGGCCCAGCCGCTCTGCGGCATGCGGGATCTTCCCGGACCGGGGCACGAACCCGCGTCCCCTGCATCGGCACCACTGCACCACCAGGGAAGCCCTAGTCTCTGCTATTTTAGAACGGTCTCCTTCAGGTTACTTTGGTCCCTTTTGGTATATTCTTTATCTTTTTTGCTCCTCTCTCTTCCTTCCTCTCATCCTCCAGAGGGTATCACTACACATAGGAGGAGTGTGAATTCTTATAGTCATCCTCCCGCCCCCCCTTGTGTTCTCATCAACTTCCAGCTCTTTGTCCTGCTGGTCTCTGGGATTTGGTCTCTTCCGCTCAATTGGCTGGTACAATAATCAGAACTTAACCTACCACTATTGTTTCCACATGTTGTACCCCTTAAACTTACACAATCTTGTATATCAATTTTATCTCAATAACCCTGGGGAAAATAGATAAAATAAAAGAAGCAAAAAGGGAGCTGTTTCTGAGCACAGCCACTATCTCCTTCCACGGGTGGTAACCTCACAGTTAGTTTTAACAGAAGGACTACAGGTGACATGATTTATGTAGGAGAGTAAAAATATGCTGGCTACAAATTTCCAAAATATTACCCTCATTGCACATTATGATTGTTCTTTAAGTCCAGGCTATGGAGTTTTGAGCCCTCTTTATGTACCCAGTCTATGATATTTCTTGCTAACTTAAATTCATAAAACATAGAAGATAGATGATTTTCTTAGACTTTTACCCTCCCGTAGGGGGGAAGGGTCCTAAGCAGACTGTACAGAAACAAAGCTCTTTAAGATGTGCCCCAAGGTGACATTCTAGCCATGACCTCTTGAGTGGCTACTCATTCTGTCCTGACCAGGCTCTGCCAGGCAGGGAGATAGGTCTGGGACAATCCATATTTGCTCACAAATGCCAAAGTACATTCTTATAAAGTTAGTAAACACTAAGAGTATTCAAAGTGGCCCAATAGTGCAATTGAAACAGCACGGACTATTTTTTTGGACTGATTGCTGCCTCTGTCTAAGCATCAATTCCTTCTTCCATGAAACATGCTTATTTGCAGAGTTTTTAATCACAAAACCTTCTGAACACATATGACATCTAACACATTATCTGGCAGCCATTGGGAGCTAAATGGATGTAAATTCCATTATGTTCATTGTCAGTATCTTTGGCCTGAGCTTTTCACAATTACTGAAAATCTCTGGGAAATGAAATAATGCACCTTGCCTCTTCTTCTCTCTGAGACAATCAGGCCATTTCGACATACATATTCTCTAAATAAGAACCCATGTCTATAGGAAATGATGTCAAACCAGACTTTTGGGGGCACAGTTATTAACATCTGTAGGGGTACAACTGATAGCCATCGGACTCCCTTTCCTCTTTCCTTTGATATGAGGCATCGACCTGAGAAGCACAGGAAGTGCTGCAGGCTGAGGCTGAGGTCTAGCCAGGGCTGAGATCTGGACTTGGGACCGAGGTTGCTCCGTGTTGGGAAGGATGTGGTCACAAGTCATGATAAGGGGTGTTTTTGCTCACTGTCTTGGCTCTAATGATACAGCAGGTTCCCAGGGCCCATTATATTAGGTCTTCATTTCATCTTCTTTTGTGAATTTTATGTACTCTGTGGCTGCAATTCTTTGATTATAACTGACCTTAAATAAGGTTTTTTTCAAGTAAATATCTGACCCTCAAAAGCCTGATTTGGTTTCAGCACCTGTGTGGTATGGAAAGTTATATCTCGATACCCTACAGTGAAAACATATGTTTCCTTTCTGCTATTAAATATTTTCATTTGCTTCAGTTGGAATAGCATTTCCAACAAAAAGCAAAATAATCAAGAAATAAGACATTACTTTTTCTTTGGTGGCATGGGTAATTCTATTTTTTCTTGAAGTATAGTTGATTTGCTATATTATGCTTTCTTCAGGTGTACAACATAATGATTCAGTATTTTTATAGATTATACTCCATTTAAAGTTATTGCAAAACAATAGCTCTGTTTCTCTGTGCTCTTGCTTATTACTCTGTACATAGTAGTTTGTATCTCTTAAGCCCACCCCCCTCTCCACACTGGTAACCACTAGTTCGTTCTCTATACCTGTGAGTCTGTTGCTATTTTGTTATCTACATTCTTTTGTTTTATTTTTCAGATTCCACAAATAAGTGATAACATAGAGTATTGGTCTTCCTCTGTCTGACTTATCTCACTGGAATTTACTTTATTAAAAAATCCTCACCATATCTGAGAAATAGAGAAACAAATTTACGTTCCCAGCATGAGTGAAGAACAGATGAACATTTGTAGCCATACATCCTGTCTGCCCAGGCTGAGTGCCCAGAAAGGATAAGCAGCAGGTAGGGAAGAGGCCCAGGAAAAGGAGAGAGCCTCCCAGGGTGTGAGCAGGCGAAACACCTCCCTCCACTGGGTAAATTTGTATGAGAAGGAATGTCTACGTGCTCTTACACCTTTTGGTTCCTGGACATCCACCTTCTGGCTATGAGTTAGATGTCACTATATTTGGCCCCTGGAGGAGACTGCAGCCAATCCAAGGCCACCTGTCAGGGAGGGAGCCCTGACCTCACTCTCTGCCCACTTTCCAGTCTCCCAAACAGCAACCAGAGATAAGACCATTGACCTAGTCCATGAAGGTCTGACTCGTAAGGCACACAGGACAGTTAAGAGAAGTGGACAGTCAATCTGGAAGAGCAAAAGGAAGAAATCAAGCACGTGGTCACGTAAAGTGGGTTATGTTTGCCCCCAAATAAGTAATATAAGGTGAAGAGTAGGAAGAAGATTTCATCAAGCTTGTTTCATTTCACTTTCCACAAAGCCACTAAGATCCCGTCCCTAACAGAACAGGATGCGCCACTGCTCCTTCAGTAAGAAAACAGGAAACTGGACGGGTGTTGAGAAAGTATCATTAAATTCTGTGCTTTCTAGTGGATAAACTTCATAGACGGGAGCATGTGTTTCTTTGTTATTTCCTCAGGGCTTGGAAATCCTAGTGCCGGAGGAAGGAATGCCTTTGTCAGGTGACACAGTGATGGTTTCTTTGAACTTCAAATTCCATCGGGTGAAATTAAATGGAAATCAACGATTTCCAATGTGCCCATTAGTGGAATCCATAGGGGTTAGCCTTCTGCGGCGAGAGCCGGTCGAAAGTCTATCTTCTCCCTACTCTCCAGGTGAAGATCACGGAGGCTGATTTTCTAGCAACCTTCCACGAGAGGCAGAAGATCACGTTCTCAGGCAATAGGAGTGCCAAACAACCTTGCAGACAGAAACCCCTCCTGTGCAACGAAGTGTGAAGTTTTTGCTCATCACGGCACCTGCATCTGGACAAAACAGAAGCAAAGAAAGCAAGAACGTCGTAGCACAGTGTTAATAAGAAGACTGCATATTTTTGGCACTGTCTGTACTACTTAGTGTCTATAATAAGGTAAAAAAAAAAGACATTTAAGCCCAATAAGCCACCCCGAGCATTAACACTGTCTCTCACTTGCCAGACAGGATCACTGGGAATCAAGAGAGAAAAGAAGATTTCATTTTGTAAAGAAGCAAAAGTTGTTAGAGAAGAGGGGAGAAAAAAAATGGTCAAGACAGAGCCCATTACAGGCCTTTCTAACCATCAAATTTCATGTTTCTCTAAGTGCTCAAAAGTTTCCCAGGTATTTTTAATATTATGAAACGTGCGAATTCTTTTTAAAAATAAAATTTGAAATAAAATTCAAAAGTTTTCTATTAGACAATGTAGGGGCCACAGAAGTGACATAGAAAAAAATTATCCATGATCCCAACCTCCAGAGGTGACCACTGCAAATTTGCGCCCTTTCCTCTACCTTGGGCTGATGCTCTAAAGCCATTCTCAGGGCTGAAAGTAAAGATCACCCCAGACAAAAGAATCAAATGGATTTCCAGGTGGGCCTAGCAATTTTCAGAATTGTGGCTTTCCCAGGTTGACTCTTAGTGAACAGACATCACTTTTCCTACAGTACTAGTATGTGCAGGGAGTTGGCAGTAGATGATATGATATGATATGATTTATGATTTTTAAGGTTTTCCTAGACTTTACTCAGCATTAATTAGATAATATAATGTTGGTTCTATTACTCAAAGTCATTGTGAATCACCCACCACAGCTGTGAGAGAAAGTTAAGTTGAGTCAAAGTCATCAGGAGATTTCAGGCATCCATCTGTACAAATTCCCCCATCCACCCATCGGGTAATGCAAACACCTCAATAATAATGGAAATATAGACCTCACTTCAACAGACATTAATTGAGCCCCTTCTGTGTTCAGTACTGTACGTGCTAATCAAGTGCTTTCCATGTTCTATGAACCATTTAATTGCCAATGTTTACTTAGGACAGGGCTGGTTTGCCTCTGGCTGGTTTGCCTTTGGTGTGTGCTGCCAAAGTGTCCTTGACGAAGTTCACTTTAACCTAAAGAGGAAGGGCAGGAGGAGTAAGTGACTCCAAATAGAGACTTGTTTTCCTCCCGTAAGGCTTGTTGCCCCATAAGGAAGACCACTGTCGGTCTCACCTGTGTGTGCCCTGAGGGTACTAGGGGCCCGTGATTGGAAACTTAGATTGAAATTGATTTGGGATGGCTTCTCAAGAGGCTTTCTTCATAGCTAGCTAATCTCTCTTTAACTAAACTGTAAGTCAGCCACACTATGACAGATGTGATGCTAAGACCTGGATATAAAGAGGTGTGTGTGTGTGTGTGTGTGTGTGTGTGTTCCTGTATGTATAGATGCCCTCATCGTTACTTTGTTTGTTTCATTTGTTACTAGCTAATGTTTACGGAGTTCTCACAGTATCCTGAGCACCGGACCAAATCCTTAATATGTGTCATCTCAGGAACGCTCACACAACCGGGAGGACCTCTATTTTACAGGTGAGGAAATGGGCTATAGCAGCGATCGACCTTGTCACATAGCTAGTAAATGTCAGAGCCCAAGTCAGACCTAGGTCTCTCGGATACAAGAGGCCAAGGTCTTCACCGCTTGGCTACACCCTATCTGTAGCCAGATAGTTGCTGACTATTGAAGAATCAGAAAATGTAAGAGCTATTTGAGAAGACAAACCTAAGAATTATTTATCCCTCCATTCTTTTAACCAGAGCAAATCTACTTTCATTTGTTTTATATAAGATCACATTTGAAGAAAACAAAAATCATATTTGTTTCGTCATGGCAAAACAACAAAAATTATAAACCATGAGCTGAGCTAGAAGTAACCAGCATTCCTGGGAGACTTATAACCCTGAGCCGTAGTTAAGTTGCGGACTGTCATTTCACTGGGGAGTGGCAGCCCAGCAGCGGAAAGGGGGCTCTACAGAAGTGACCTCCAGCTTTGACAAAGCATATGAGATTTGCAATGTCTGCTGTGCACAACGCCTGGCTCAAAGTGTCACACACTTGTTGTGGGATAAATGGAATCTTAAGCCAGAAAATGCAAGACTCCCCAAACCTCAATCCAAAGTAGACTTTGACTTGGACTCAATAAGTAGCAGCATTTATAAGTTTTGTGCAAAATCAAATATCACCATTCCAGGGCATGAATTTGATATATTTATTATGCAATCAGCCCTGCTTGTGGTTAGATCATGGTGCGTTTGCTACCTTTTAGCCTCTAGGAGAATGAATAGCACTTAGGGACTTCCCTGGCAGTTCAGTGATTAAGACTCTGCGCTTCCACTGCAGAGGGCCTGGGCTCGATCCCTGGTCCCGCAGCCATGGTGCGGTCAAAAAAAGAGAAAATGATTAGCATTCAATCTAATATCCATTATTTTAATCCAAGGAGATAAGTAGATCAGAAAAAAAAACTAATGAAATACAAATTGACTCATACAAGAACAAGTCACAGATAACGTGGTATATATATCTTGGCAGAAAATAAAAGAGTGAGTAGTTGAGGTTGACTCAGATGAATAAACATGGGTGCCCAGGGAAAGCCTGTTGAGAGCAAGATGACCCCTGAAAACATAACCCTGGTTATTTGCACGTACTTCTGAAGGCTTCCTCTAAGAAAATATAGGATTTGGCCACTTCACATAGAGTCACCTATATAAAAGTTGATCTAGAAAACTGTACAGAAGCATACAGGTGGTAACTGTGGTTTCCTAGCTCACAATAGTTAATGAAAACCCAATGATTTTTGTGACCACCTATAGGGGTGGGATAGGGAGGGTGGGAGGGAGACGCAAGAGGGAGGAGATATGGGGACATATGTTCATGTATAGCTGATTCACTTTGTTATAAAGCAGAGACTAACACACCACTGTAAAGCAATTATACTCCAATAAAGACATTAAAAAAAAAACCCAATGATCATTTATTGAATGACGTGACTCTGATGTCTGCTACTGTGCACTTCCCAGAAGGCACAATAGTAGGTGGCTGCGTCTTGTTCCTGTACATTGTGAATGGTGAGGGTCGACGTAGAAGTTTCGGGTTTCTTGTCTGCCTCAAACTTGCCCAGTGTAACGTCTGATTCCCTTTTGACGGTGTCGTTAGATGAAATGTGTAGCAGGTGCTGCACGGCTTCACCGGGTCTTTCTTGATACCAATACACAGACATTTTAGAAATGGTTACACCAGATAGCACACATTCCAGGCGGGCTGTTTTTGACAGCTTTTTGGTACTGGAGGGTTGAGGTTGCTCTAGATGACCTGCACCATACACACATGCTGGAAAAAAAAGAAAAAAAAAAGAGAGAGTAAATAAACCAGAACCTTGGAATTTTTTAAAAATGACGGAATTAGAGAATATTGGTCAAAGGCTACTAAGCGAAGAAAACAACTTACATGCCCCAAGGACTGTCAGAGTGAGCACGTGGAACAGCGATGGCATGTCTGCATGAACTGTGCTCTCTTCCAGGACAGACTGGAAGCGCTGCTGAGAATAGTTTCAGACCAGTGGGGCTTGGCTGAGTCAATCAAGTCTAACTTCCTATTGGTGACGGTGACACGGCTCTTTCCTCATTGTGAAGGAGCGTTTCTCACCACCTGCTATTACATCCTCTCCAAGACAGTAGTTCAAGCTCCTCCAACTTAATATAGACCACACAGACGGCCACTTTAGAACCCTGACGGGACTCATTTTTCCAAACGGTATTCATGAATCTGCCATGACGTGCAAGGCATTATGCTAAGTTTTTTGAGTGTAATAAAGATGCAAAGATGGGGCATCTAACCGTGGAGAGCTCTCTAATGGGGAGATGGGGTGACTTAATGCCGTGATCAAGGTATTTATTCTCTCTTTTCTCCCACTGCCTTTCAGAGAAGAAATCCTCCATAACCCCCAGAGAGGTGGCAGCCCAGAGCTGGTGAGGAAAGAAGGAGGGTGATCTGGGCTGGGTTATGCATCACTGGGCCCACAGAGAACTTCTGTAACCAGCTGGAGAGACTTCGGTTCATCAGTCTGCTTACATCTGCTCAGTTACCCACACACACCTACAGCATAGGGTGCTACTGACCACCTCCAGGGTCTGGAGACTCCATTCCAGTTTGTTTGCTTCCATTTAAATTTCAGGTTTATGTCTTCCCCCTCGGCTACCTGCATGATAGATCAAATCCCAGTTTCTCGTCTATGAAACAGGATTTCCTCTTTCTGGGTTCCTGAGTTTCCTTTCAGTCTGGTTTTCTTTCTCTAACCCCAAGATATTTCACCTGTTTAGGGTAGTTTTAGGAAATTAAGGGTTTAGTCTCTGGATCATCAGAAGGTTTCATTTGAAAGTGACAGGTTCTGATAGATTCAGACGAAAGGAGGGGGCACTGCTGGCTCAGATCAACTCCACGTGGCTGCCAGCCTTCCAGACTTCCTTGTCATGTGAATGGTCCCGTCATGGGGCTCTGCCTGGGGACCCCGGCTCTCTGGACAGACAGCAACGTAACCCCATCAACAGTGGGCTGAGGGGAGATGGTCCTTCTCAGGACGGAGTCACCAAAAAGGGACATTTGCAGAGTCTGACATGAGACCCTGTAATTCTGTGAGGATATATTGCTTTGGAAAAGATAGAATGACACCTGGAATCCAAGAACTGCCACTTGAAGGATGTGTGTCCTTGGGCAAGTCACTGTAAATGGGAACAATGGTGTTTACTCTGGTTATGCTGTCCACCCTGTGCCAGGGATTGTGTCAAGTTGTTTGTTTTTTAAATAAATACTATCTAAGTTGGTCTTAAGTACCATTTAATTCTTATAACATTTTAATCCTTGTAATAATACTTCAAAGTAGTTATATTCAACCACATATGACAGATGAGAGAATCGGAATCTTAAAACATTTCATCTGCTCGGGATCTTTTTTTTTTTTTACATCTTTATTGGAGTATAACTGCTTTACAGTGGTGTGTTAGTTTCTGCTTTATAACGAAGTGAATCAGCTATACGTATACATATATCCCCATATCCCCTCCCTCTTGGATCTCCCTCCCACCCTCCCTATCCCACCCCTCTAGGTGGTCACAAAGCACCGAGCTGATCTCCCTGTGCTATGTGGCTGCTTCCCACTAGCTATCTATTTGACATTTTGTAGTGTATATATGTCCATTGCCACTCTCTCACTTCGCCCCAGCTTACACTTCCCCCTCCCCATATCCTCAAGTCCATTCTCTATGTCTGTGTCTTTATTCCTGTCTTGCCCCTAGGTTCTTCATAACCTTTTTTTTTTTTTTTTAGATTCCATATACATGTGTTAGCATATGGCATTTGTTTTTCTCTTTCTGACTTACTTCACTCTGTATGACAGACTCTAGGTCCATCCACCTCACTACAGATAACTCAATTTCGTGTCTTTTTATGGCTGAGTAATATTCCATTGTATATATATGCCATATCTTCTTTATCCATTCATCTGTTGATGGACACTTAGGTTGCTTCCATGTCCTGGCTATTGTAAACAGTGCTGCAATGAACATTGGGGTACATGTATCCTTTTGAATTATGGTTTTCTCAGGGTATATGCCCAGTAGTGGGATTGCTGGGTCATATAGTAGTTCTATTTTTAGTTTTTTAAGGAACGTCCATACTGTCCTTCATAGTGGCTGTATCAATTTACATTCCCACCAACAGTGCAAGAGGGTTCCCTTTTCTCCATACCCTCTCCTGCATTTATTATTTGCAGATTTTTAAATGATAGCCATTCTGCTCAGCGTCATTTAAGAAGTAGGTAATGGAACCTGGCTTCAAACTCAAGTCTAACAAATTACAAAGCCTGTGCCAACATCTGTTCAATACATAAAGGTGATATATATATATATATATATATATATATATATATATATATATATGATTTCTTTTAAAATTATAATATGCAAGGGACCATGAAGAAAATTTCAGAAATATTACAGAAACTCAAGAATAACTCTCACACACCAGCACACAAAGCCTATAAGATATTCTTGAAGAACCTACATTCATTAACGTGCGACCTCAAAAAGTAAAAGAAATTTCTTCTAACACTTTTGAGTTAATAGTTGATGGCCTTTTAAAAAGCCTAATTTTCTTAAGGTTGTAACAGAAATCATTGATCCATTAAATGACAACAAATACCCTTTATTGAATGTGAAACATTGTACATACTTATCCCTCCTTTGCAAGCATAAAAGCATACTTATGCCCATTTTACAGATGAAACAGGCTGAGAGAGGTTAAGTAACTTACTTGAGGTTGCCTAGGGAATAAAGACACACCAAGAATTTGAGCCAAGTCAGCCAGTCTCCAGAGCCTGTGCCCTAAGTAACATGCTTGGCTGTTTATGATTCAGGAATTACTTTGTCTCCTCACTGGACTGTTTCGTTTTAATGCAGATTGTGGGGTTACTGTACATCGGATCTGTTCTCAATTCGTGCTTCCTGCTTACAAAGTGCAGTAGTAGTTACGCTAACTTCTAGCACCCCCTCTTGGCCATAGGAGGTATGTCATACATGTTATATTCCCCTGCATCGGAGCCCCAGTAAGTGATGTCTGTTAGCAGCAAAGACTCAGCGTGATGAATGAAAGTGCCCTGGAATGCAAGGCAGAAAACTTGTTTTTCCAATTGTATTCCTAATATGCTTGGTATTTTTAAGCAATCGACTCCTCCTTGCAAGGCCCCCATTTCCCCAGCCTCAAAATGAGAGGAGAGGGTGATGTTTTTGGTCACTTCCAATTCCAGTAATTTGTGATTCTGAACTGGATTGACACTCCGGTTGTTGAAATAACAGGTGTGGCAGGATGCAAAAAATGAAAGCTTATCATTTTGGTTTTGATGTAGTAATAATGCATGTTGCTTGCTTCCTCTTGACTTAATAACCGCTCTGGAAAACTTTTATTCTGAGTAGGTTCCTTCGCAAAACCCCATTAATTCCTAAGTGTGTTGTGAGGGTATATATAGCCACTGGCTTTGTTACCCAGCCTGACCACTACAGAAAGTATTTCCTCCAGCAAACTTGTCCCAAGCCAGTGCAAAGGAAATGCTCAAATATCGCACCTAGAAAAGATGCAAACGTTGAGGCATGGAGAGAGCCCAATGTGCTCACGCGCGTGCACACACACATGTGCACACACAGGTATATGTACATGACTACGGTACATACCCAAAGCTGAATTATGCCGATTATCATAGGTAATTGGTTCTGGCTCTGTTGAGAAACTAAGAGAGAAGACCTTCAGTAAATCTAAATATGCCTACAAAATAGAATTCTCTTGGGGATATTTCGAATTTGCCGTCTGTCTGTACCACTCCCATACTTCGTTTATTTATAATTTGAAAGTGTTGTAATGTTTCATGGTTTTAAAAAACCGAAAGGATTATCAACAACATACTCAGTATGCCTGTCTCTGAGGGACATGGTAGTTGACTATGGTTTGGAAAACATCTTGGCTAAAAACTAGATTCTCACACCTCCTTTCATTTTCATTTCACAGAGACCCCCAAAGGCTTGTATCAATACCGGACTCCAGGTTTTAAATGCAGGAGCATCCTCATTCTGGGTTTGCTTTAATTGTCTTGGAGGAGACCATTGCCTTGAAGGTGAGGTCAACTCCATGACTAGTGCACCATGGCCAGGTCCAGCTAGACATCCGTTGGCAGCCAGTGTCCCTGAATTTTCCCTGAAGAAGGAAACAGTTGGGTTGTCCACAACCACTGAAGAAAATGAACAAATTCCCCTTGGGTTAACCTGATCTTAATTTACCAGTTGAAAACATACTTGAGATTGAGGGGAGATGGGTTGTCGACGATTAAGTCTCAAAGCTCAAATATGAGGTTTTGATGGCTTGCCCTGGAATTAGCATTCTCTGAGTTTCTCCATGGTATATATTCTCTGATTGCTTTTTGGGTTTTGTGTATTTTTTAACCTTCATTCTCATTTTTGTGTGTGTCATATTTCTCAGTGTAGAGCACACTATCACCATTAATCTGTACCAGTCATGTTACATAGTTTTACGTATTTGTTATTTATTTTATTCTTTTTTCCCCTTCGTTCCCTATTCCAGTTCCTCCATAGATGCTCGATCTGTTTATGTCCTTCAAGCTTATGTATCTGGGAGAACTAGAGTATCATTTGTGAAGAATGTATTTTTGCGTTGATATAAATGGCATAGCAACCTTACCTGCCTGTGTCTGTACATCTGTCTGCTCACCTGGTTTACTGCTCTTCACAGCTCGCTGCATCCATCCCCCAGGGACCAGCACCTCACCTGCTGTCTCCTCCTGGCCATCCCCAGCTATGCAGTGACTGACACCTCAGAGGATCTCTTCATGCCCAGAGTAAGCAATTCCCTGGGAATGTAACCCCAGGGCTGTAGGTCACAGGGACTACACATACACATGTTCACTAAATACCGTCAGTGCTATGTTAGCTGACATCTTAATTTTCACCAACCTGCTGGCTACCAAGCAGTATCTCACTAGTCTATGAGATTATTGGCACTGGTCTGATTAGGAAGCTGAAGGTCTCCTTTTATGCCTGGTACCCACTCAAGTGTCTCCTCCAGAGCCTTGCCTATTCAAGTCCTTAATACAGATAAAAAAGAAGGGTGGATAGCAGAGGGGCAAACCTATGTTAGAGCCAGGATGCCTAGGCTATAGCCTGGCCCTGCTGTTTATTGGCTGTGTGACCTTGAGGAAGTTCCTTCATGTCACTCACTGTACCTTAGCCTCATTTACAAAAGGGAAAAACAGCAACTACCTCACAGATTAATGAAGATTAATACTTACAGAACACTTAGGTGAGTGTCTGGTAAATAACAGACATGCAATAAATGTTAGTTATTATATACTATATATTATATAATAATATACTATAATACTATAATATATAATAATACTGTATATTATTACATAATATGTATATTATACTTACTACTACAAGTAATGTATTAATATTATAAATACAAAGATACATAAAAAACATAAGTGAATTATTAAAATTGTATTAAGATAATACTAATTATTAGTTTTTTGTTGACTTGAATAAGTTTAAGATACTTATCTTAAAGATATAAGTATCTTAAACTTATAAGATACTTATCCTTCGTGACTTTCGGCTGTCATGAATATTCTCAGCAAATCTATCATCTGTCTACTGATTTTGTCTCAAGCATCATTCATTAGATAGAAATTCTCAATTTTGTAGTCAAACTATTTTTTGGCCATATACTTTGGGTACTTTCTTATAGTGAATTTCAGATTGGGGATTGGAGTTTCTGGGCTTCCCTGAATTAATCTATCACTCAGTACCTTGTTCCTTTGCTTGGTGCACTTGTGTATAAGGTCCTGGAGCAGACTCGGAATACAGAGAAGGTTGGTAGAGAGTTTTCAGTTAGTGGAGGAAACAAAGGGCTAACTGATATCCTTTTTACACTAAATTCAGTGAGCTGAACAGGTGTGGACAGAGGAGTGAACTGGTGAGAAAGCTTTGTCCAGGAGATGGGACTTAATCTGTGCCTGGAGGGAGGGGGCGTTGCAGAGGCAGACAGGAGGGGCGGGCATTTCAGGAGGAGGTTGCAATGCAGTGAGCAAAGGGTAGAGGTGCAGCGGGAGGGCAGGATGGACCAGTGAGGAAGGTCCTCTGACGGAAGCAGAAGACAAGCATCGGGGGACGTGTAGGGCTTTGAAAGCCAAGCAGAGGCATGGGGATTCCGCGTGTCATACAACGGTGTTCCTCATCAGTGTGTGTGTGTGTGTGTGTGTGTGTGTGTGTGAGAGAGAGAGAGAGAGAGAGAGAGAGAGAGAAAGAGAGAGAGGGAGACCAAGAGGGGAGTGCTAACCCTTTGACATCAGTGAGGTAAATGGTTTGGGGAGTGGAAGATAAACTAGGAAGAAGGGAAGCAGGGAGATAGTGGGATGACAAGCACCAAAAGTCTTCCTTGGCAGGGATAAGCACCACTCCCAGATGCGGTAGCAGGGATTAAAGCACAAGATTGCATGACATTTTCAGAAAAGAAACAAAGGCAGGTGCTTGGAATCTGGAAAAGGAATGGCAGAGGCGAGGCCTCACATTTCCAGGCCCAGAGCTCTGAAGAGGGGGACCCCTCAGTGGTGGGCTGCGGCGGGGTTTTGAGAGCAGTTCCTTGAGCGCAAGGTCTCAGTCCATGTGGTCCAGTGCACAGTAACTGACACTTAGCATGAGCCTTACAGATGTTTAATGAATGACCATGCAGACTTGGAAGCAGTAATGGGACCCTCCAGGGAAACATGCTCTGGACAGCGGGTGTACAGGCCTAGAGAGAGGGAGACTGATGCTGCCCTGCCCCCCC
>NW_006782612.1:551816-563078 GCF_000442215.2 Lipotes vexillifer | reverse complement strand
GCCGCCCCACTCCAGCAGCCATTGGGAGAAGCAAGAAAACAAGGAAAATGAGTCTCTTGGAACCTTACAGAGAGTTTGGAGAAGTCTGGCGCCATCATCAGATGTCGCAGAAATCACTTGGTGGTCACTGGCCAGTTTTTGGAGAGCAGAGTGTAAGGACACTGAGTCTGATGTTATTTATTAACAGGGGGAGGGTGTAAGGGTGTCAGCCGTGTGGCAATGTGCCGTAGACCAGGCGCTCCTGCACTGGTTTTCATGGCACTAAAAGGCATCAGGAGGTGTTTTCCCAGAGCAAATGGCAGACGCACCCTGGTGGGTACAGAGGAGTAGGAATAAGCACATGACCTTGAACCAACCTATAACAATGAGGCAACCTCAGTGCTGGACCTGAGACCGAAGGGGACTGGGAATTAACTGGATTTTAAGAAAGTGAGTTTAGATAGCCTTTGAAAGAGTTTCAAGGTACCTAGCCTGCCTCTCAATCTGCATAGAATTAAGGGGTGTGTCTCAATTACCCCTTCAATGGAAAAAGTCAGTATGTGTTCCCAGTAAGCAATCATAACAAAGGATAACCAATGAGCCACTAACTCTTGGGTTGGCCGAAAAGTTCATTCGGGTTTTCCATAAAATGAACTTTTGGACCCACCCAATATTTGGATGGACTATTAAGCTTATTTTAGCATATTTTATTGGTTGTTATGAAAAACGTATCAAACCCACGCTATACACCTTGAGGAAGGCGGCCCTGAACAGCTAGGGTTCGTCTAGTCCCGGCCCTGCTGTGGAGTCGAGGATGAGCAGAAGCACACGGCTCTCAGATTTCTAAGTTTGCGAAGAGAATACTGGTCACCATCTCCTCCATGCAGCTACCAATGTCTGATGTCATTCATCCAAGTCCTAGGACGATGCTATTATACATCATGCCGGGAAGACAGTAGCTACACCACTACCCAAGAAAACTGTGTGACCAGCTCATGTCCGAGGTCTGGTACACAGTGTTCATAAAGTCTTTAGTTGGGTTCCAAGTACAAATCAGAAGGCAGCTTGGGCTCCTTTGAAAAGAGCAGGAGAGTCCTAGCAAAAAGGCAAATGAGTTATTTCTCAGGCTTTGAGGTGTTCATGCATTTTGTGTGAAATAAAGCACTGAGTCTCAGTCATCTCTTTAAACTCATTGATTTCTTAAACTTCCTGCAGTTTCCCAAAGGTTTTTTCTTGAATGGGCCATCAGAATGGACCATGGGGCCATGCTGGGTTTTTCTAGTAGATTGAGTTTGGGCTTTTTTAGGTAATAAGAGGGCTCAGATTTCTGAACCTGCATACTCTTTCCACGGAAGCCCATGGATGTGGGGTTCTGGCTCACTCAAAAGCTATCCTGGCGTGGTCAGAAAGGGCTGGCCCAGGTGGAAGCAGTGTGACAGCATGGTGCATGGAGCTTTTCCATCCCAGGTGGCACTGAGATATTATTAAAAATCCAAATTGTCTGAGGGCTTTGCCCTGCGACTATATACGTCACTCAGTCTGTATGTGGAATTGGCAGGAATGCCAAGTAGGTGTATGTTTATAGGAACCATAGGCTTCTGTGTCTGACTTTGTGAAGGTCCTCTGATCTATCTGAAGGTCTGAGTTCTACTAGAATTGTAAGAGAAATCTTAAAAGATGAAGAGGAGGCTAGGATAGGGCTTCCTGGGTCAAGGCCTTTCATGATGATCCAGTTTCCCTGGAAATCAGCCCCTGGAAAAATCTTGGGTCGATAATAGCTGTTTCTCTATCAACACTTACCCACCCTCTAAGCGTCCAAGTCAGTAATCCACCAGGAGAAATGAAATCACGAATCACTAATACATACCGAATTTAAAATTCTCATAACACCCATTCTAGATCAGCTTATATTGAGTACAATTATACTAGCAGAAAAGAGTCTAAATCAACTGAAAGGGTTTTAAGAATTCTCTTCTATAAACAATGGTCCAGTGAATTGACTCTTCTATGTCATCTAATCTATTTTTTTGTATGTACCTCCAAATATAAACATGTCAGAAAGAAAAGTAACTGAAAAAATGAGGCTGGTGTGAGAAGAAACTGCTGATTATGGACGTCGTCAGATTTCTGTGTTACACAGACTAGGGCAGCGAGAGCCGGCACCTCGGAGGGGCCTCCACTGAAAGCTGTTATTTGTGCTGTAGTGATTGCCAGGCAGCAGGGACCACCGAGTGACCAGCAATGACTGGGATGCAGGGGTTTGCGGAAGGGAGGCGGGCTGTGGAACACAACCCGGAGGAACAAGCGTATTTCTGCACAAATAACAACTCCAACATAGACTGTTTCGAGCAGTGTACCCGAATGAAACAAGCTTTCATAACAAATGACTCATCGGAAGGAGTCAAGGTCATTGCTGGAAATTACCCAAGGTTTATTTGGAATGACACAGCACTGAAAACAGACTCGTTACAGATGACTTGTGGATACAGCATACATCATCTATACCTTATTTTCGGACGATCTGTGAAGATGAGTTGCATCAATAAAAAGAGGTGGAAATATATAGGAGCTTTTTGAAATAGTGTTCTTTGGGGGTGGATTTAAATGTCCCGATCATCAGCTAGCCAGTCTCAGAAAGGCAGAAATTAAGACAATTTAGCTGCTAATCCCCACTCGCCCACCTCCAGTCCTGGTGGCCGGACATCCAGATCATCAGACTCTGCTTTCTCCAAAGGGGCAGCAGCTCCGACGTGCCATTAGTCATCGCATCCTGAAGAATGCACATTCCGAACACAGATACTGTCCACCGTTTTGGCAATGGGATGGCTGGTTTTGCCCAGAGGCAAAACTGCAACTGTGATTCCAGACGGAATGAGAGCAACGCATGTATCAATGACACATAAGAGGCTAAAAGCTACAATGGAAAGGAGAGAGCGCAACTATGTATATGTAGCCTTGTGCATACACATAGATCCAGGAGTGATGAGAAATAGCTCGTGTGACTGTGTGTCCATATATATATATAGAGAGAGAGGTGCTGGTGAAGAACAGTGACAACTTTTGCAGCAGTTTCGTTTTAAACACAGTAAATGTGAAAGGGAGAGAGAGAGAGAGAGCACGTGCTCACACCTGCACAGGGGAATAGATAATCTCGTATTACAGGACAATTCATCACGTCTTCTGCAGGGAAGCCACTCAATACCATACACTTGGTGCAGAGAAATTAAGGTTCTGGTCTGGAGAAAGCTACTTTAGAAACTGGTGGGAGGGGGTCGACTATACAAGTCTCCACAGCTTGGACAAAGCACAAACAAACCTGTTAGCAAGAACGTGGGAACTAGTGAAGACTTTTTCCTTAATTTACTTGGTTTTTTTGCCTCTAAACATTTGTTTGCACACATGCTTCATTGACATAGCCTCCCAAACTTTGTCTGGCATTGGTCTGCAAATCACTAAGAGTGTCATAGCAAAAGTGAGCTCTTCAGGATTTCACAAAGGTTTAAAAACCCAGTAAACAGGCTCTTTCTACAATACTTTTGGCCCTAATCCAGGCGCCGGGTGAAGTTCTCTGGAAAGAGGCCTTTGTACGTGGCGAGGTCTCTGTACTGAAGCCAGTCTGATTCCTTCACGCCTACCAGCCAGCCTGCATCCTGCAAGACAAAGACAGGGCTTTCAGAGTCCAACAAACTACTGGAAAAAATCTGCATTGCCAAAGATTAATAAAATAATGGGTTTAATGAGCATTGTGGTCCTGCACGAGGATGATGCATTACATGTAAACAGGTGTGCTGAGCTCAGGGGGAAGGCTTGTCCCAAGTAAGTTGTTAGTTAGAAAAAAAAAAAAGGAGTAAACAGTTGAAATTATTTTATGTATATTGTTAATTGAAGGTTAATATTAGTATTATAATTTTGTATAAAGTATAGTTAATTGATGCTCCCTGGATTATGACGTAAGTCCTTAAGGAAGAGGAAAGAATTAGAATTATAGCCAGTGCAGGGAATTCCCTGGCAGTCCAGTGGTTAGGACTGCATGCTCTCACTGCCGAGGGCCCGGGTTCAAACCCTGGTCAGGGAACTAAGATCCCACAAGCCGAGCAATGTGGGAGGGAGGGAGGGAGGGAGGGAGGAAAGAAGGAAGGAAGGAAGGAAGGAAGGAAGGAAGGAAGGGTTATAGCCAGTGTAAAGAGAGGAACACTGGGTGAAGACATCACACACAGGACCATTTCCTGTCCTGTGGATCACAGTGAAAAAAAGGCTTGAGGACCAGTGGGCTGGAATATAGTGCTGACAAGGCCATGGAAGGGCTTTTATTTCATCCTCAACCACTTGCTTATAAGAAGGAACTCTGTCTGCCAGCTCACATCATGTAACTGAAATAAACCACCATATAGAAGGCTTACCAAATACCAACAGCTCGATATGTGTTGCCTGATATCACTATTGTGTTTGTTGTTTTTCAAGTTTATATAAACTACAAAGCTGTTTGATGTCATGACATTCTTGCTGGAAACATTTGTAGAGTCTTTGTAAATTACTCCTCATAAACATTTGTCTATCATATAGGCGTGCCCTCACAAAAATGAAGACAGTTAACCACGGAAAGTTTAAAGAACCCATCCATGCATGGTCATACAGCACGGGAGACCAAACGTAAAACTGGGAAACAGAGGTTGCCATCTGCCCTAGGCCTTCTGGAGATAAGCAGAGTCTAGTTGGGAAAAGCTGAGTTGAAGGAACTATTTTAAACGCACAGACCGTATGAAGTGAAACGAGAGGGAAATGACTACCTTTATTATGTTAACCAATGCAGGAAAGAGATCCCACTTAAAATGAGGGATAGCCGGATTTACTCTGAACCAATCCCCAATATAGTTCAAGTACAGCAGATAAAACAAGGTCTCAAAAATTAAATAAAGAAGCTGAATACATTCCCTTTGAGATAATCTGAGACCATAAATTGATGCTGCTATATAGACAAGAAATCTAAGCACTTAGACAGGCCAATATTTGAAGGCAGAAAAAAATAACACTGAGAAAAAAATGATTCAATAAAATAACTGATAAAATCCTAGCTGATGAGGAGAAGTGTCCTCTATAAAATTATGATGTTATGTATGTGAAGGACAAAGTTATACTTAGAGTAAAAGATGATAACTAAATATTTTCTAAACCTCTAGTAGACATATAAAAGGTCACATTTGCCCCTCAAGTGTCTATATTTGACTTTATTTACAGCGGGTGAAAAATCTAATGCAGCCAAGTGGAGTCACGCATTTTAAAATAATTTCAATAAAAATAAAAACAAAGGGCTGGCACAAACCCATAATCAAGATATATTCCAACACATACATTCTGAAATGCAACTTATAAAGTGAAGAATCATAGTTAATATCAATCTTCAGTGAGGAAAATATAGAAAATTAAATTTTAACTGCTTCAAACATGTGGTAGACTAAAGATTGCCAGTCTTGGTAGTGGCAAAATAGCTGGTATCAGACACATGCTTTTGCATAGAACATTTATAAACACTAGAACAACTATATATTTATATGTAGTTATATATACATATGCATACAGAAATGCAACTGTTTATATTTAGAAATGACAGCTATAAAGTATAAGTTTATATATTAGAATTTGACAAATAACGGAGTTGTGCATGTATAACAACTATTTGAAGGCACTGAGAATGACCAAAAGCAGGTAGAAATTGGGGGGTATTTGACCCTTGAAACTGCATTGGGTGAGATCTGTTAATAGAGCTTTCTCCCTGAGGATCAGCCTCAGTCTGGGTGACGCAGGGCATTCAGAGGAGCACTTTTATGGAGAATATCTTGAAAGAGAGAACTACTATCTTTTTTTGGGGGCGGGGGGTATGCGGGCCTCTCACTGCTGTGGCCTCTCCCGTTGTGGAGCACAGGCTCCGGACGCGCAGGCTCAGCGGCCATGGCTCACGGGCCCGGCCGCTCAGCGGCATATGGGATCTTCTCGGACCGGGGCACGAACCCGCGTTCCCTGCATCGGGAGGTGGACTCTCAACCACTGCGCCACCAGGGAAGCCCAGAACTACTATCTTGAGAGAGAGAACTACTAAGAAATTTAAAGCAGCTATTGTAACTCGGTTCAAGTACTTAAACTGAAAGACGGTAATAATGAGAATAGATGGGAAAATCTCAGCAAAAAACAGAAACTATATAAAAGAAAACATAGAAATTATAGACCTGTGTAAGTAATATCTGAAATTAAAAATTCCCAAGATCAGATTAACAACAAATTCAAAGCAGCAGAAGAAAGGATCACTGTACTCAAAGAAGATCAAGGGAAATTATCCAATGTGAGTACAAAGAGGAGTAAATACTGAACAAAAAACCCAGAGTCTTAGACATCAAGAAGTCCAACATATATATACTTGGAGACAGAGGAAAAAGAGGTGAAAGAGAGAGAAAAATTAGGAAATAATAGCCAAAAATCTTCCGAATGTAATAAAAAAAAACCAAGATACAAGTCTAAGGAGCTCATGAACCCCAAGCATGAAACCTATAAAAAAAATAACACCTGGGCTTCTCTGGTGGTGCAGTGGTTGAGAGTCCGCCTGCCGATGCAGGTGACACGGGTTCGTGCCCCGGTCCGGGAAGATCCCACATGACGCGGAGCGGCTGGGCCCGTGAGCCATGGCCGCTGAGCCTGCGCGTCCGGAGCCTGTGCTCCGCAAACGGGAGAGGCCACAACAGTGAGAGGCCCGCGTACCGCAAAAAAAAAAAAACCAACACCTAAGCACATTATAGCTGAACTGATGAAAACCAAAGATACAGAGAAATTCTAAAAAGTACTCAGGTGTATACTAAGTATACACAGTGTATACTGAGTACACAGTGTATCCTGAGAAACAAGGTTAAACAAATTACAGCTGACTTGTAATATAAATAGGAGAGAGCAGAAAACAATGGAGCAACATCTTTAAAGAGCTGAAAGAAAAAAAAATCCAACTCAGAATTCTGCCTCTAGTGAAAAATCTTTAAAAATGAACATGAATAAAGGCATCAAATAAACGTCATGTAAACAAATGCTGAGAGGATTTACTGCTAGATCAGCACTCTAGGACTCAGTTTTTCAACTGGAAAGGAATTGAGACCAGATGGAAACTCAGATCTATAGGAAGAAATCAGAGCACTGGAAATGGCAAACATGTTGGTAAATATAAAACACTAGCTTTTTTTCTCTTTATTTCTTTAAAAGATAACTTATGGTTAATGCAAAAATATATATAAATTTATATTTTATAATATATTTTATAAGTATACAATATATTTTGTATATATTTTACATATTTTCATATGACGTGTTTATAATGACGTGTTTAATGATTTTCAGATACCTAGACACTTTTGCCTGATATTGGTAATTTATGCTTTGTCATCTATTTGTATTAAAAATATATATATATAATAGCATCCCAATGGCACCCCAAAAGAAGTGTCCTAAAAATCTAGTTAGTGATGCTGTGACCTTAAACCCTTTTCAGAGCTGTCACACAGCATCTCAGAAGGTAGAAATGTCTTCAGGAAGTCACTGTGCCCAACTGACTCTCAGAAAAAACCAATACAGCCTGCAGTACTTTCCACTCTCATCCTTTACCTGGTCAGCTTCGGAATCTGAGGGCACCACCAACACCACGTCACCCCTTTGTAAGGTAAGCTCATCAGAATTTGCTGCCTCGAAATCATGCAGTGTTTCCACCTGCAAAAGATTGTAAGAGAACTGATTCATTTTAGAAAGAAAAGGAGATGTAAAATTAAAGTCTCTCAGCCAGATTATCAGCAGGCTCTCTAAGAAGCATCTCCAAGCTGGATAAAATAGGATGAAGATGAGTCAAACCCCAAGGAAGAAAGCCGCTGAAGACAGAAAAGAAATCCTAATCTCTGTTTACTTAAAATATCCGAGTCTTACAGACTGATACTGAGGCCACTTGAATGTATATTTAGTAAAGCAATGCCTTCTGCAAGAACTAAAATGTAGTGCATTAATGAAATTTTAATTCATCATATTTTTGTTAGAGATTTGCATTGTATTATCATCAATGTTTTGTTACTGTTTATTTTTTAACCTGAAGTAAAGATACCTAGTGAAAAGTTCCTCTAACCCCAGCTTCTGTAAAATAATAATTGAGAGCTTGCATGTTATATAGGAATTACTAATTAAGCCTGTGATCAATTTCTTTATAAGCAAACTTCCTTCCCTATCTTACCCTTTAAATCATGACAATGTTTCTTTTCCTTCTCTCTTTTTCTGGTTTTTAACTGAAATATATTTGACATGTGACATTGTATAATTTAAGGTATACACCGTGTTAATTTGATACATTTATATATGGTAATATGATCGCCACTGTAGCCATAGCTAGCTCCTGATCAGGTTACATAATTATCATTTCTTTTTAGTGGTTGGGTTAATTAAGTTCTAGTCTCTTAGCAGGTTTGATAACTATAATACAACAGTGTCATCTATATTCACCGTGGATTAGATCTCTAGGTCTACTTGACTACTTGCTGCAAGTTTGCATCTTTTAACAACATCTGTCTTAACCCACCACCCTTCTTTCCCCTTTTTTTTGGAAAGATTTCTTTAAAATTTGATTATAGAAAATTTTTTAAAAGCAAAAGGAGAAAGAGTACTATAATGAACCCCCATGGACTCATCACCCAGCTTGGATAATGATTTAGTCATGGCCAGTTTTCTCTCTCCCATATCCCTCGCCTCAACCCCACTGCCAAGATTAAACACCTGGCTTTTAAGTTGTGTATTCTGCATACAGAATCATAACATGTCAGAGCTGGAAATGACTATGAAATTCATTTTTCTGATGAGAAAACTGAAGCCCAGAGAGAGGGTAAGTGCAATTCCCCAGCTCACACTGCAGCTAGTGGGCAAAGCCAGGGAGGGACCCAGCCAGGCCTGGCTTTGCATGGCACCTGCCCCCTTGATTTCATGTCCTCTTCTTAAAACAGAACCCAGTGGGACACATGTCCTCACTGGCCACAAGTCTAGCTTTTTTCTCCACATTAATTCATTCATCAATCCCACCTGGACCCACTGGAGGTGACAAGGTAGCAGTTACTTTCTGATGAGCAGAGAGAGAAGAAGAGGATTCTACCCAATCCCACCCCGACAAACACACATAGAGTTAACACTTTTTAAAAGACAAAGAGCTGAATTAGGAAATGCAAAATCAAACATGCAAATTAACATTCCAACTATATTCTGTTAGGTAGGATTATCTGCCTTTAACCCCTGGCTTAAACTAGGGTATTAGGCTTAAGTATTAGGTATTTACTGGGTTTTTGGTATGCACCCTTCCATTTATGAAGACTTTAGTAGCCATTTGATGGCCTCTCTGAGCAAAACCTTCTTGCCATTATTTTTTATCCTTATCGTGGAAGCCCATTAAGATAGTTATTAACTTTCAAAATACTTACTGACTCCCTACTCTGTGCCATGCACTACAACAAGGTGCCAGAGCTGACTGAACGATTCATGTACCCTGCCCTCCATGGGGGACCAGATGAGCACACAGATGATTTCAAGCCCTGGGCTCTAGGGGGAGCTCGGGAGGGCACACCCATTCACTACCAAGAAGAAATCCACCCATTCACTACCAAGGGGCATATCATTTACCCTGTGGCGAACTTTCTTTAATTATTGGTTGTTAAAATATGGAGAGACATGACCGTGGTTCTTGTAGCCCAGCAGCGTGGAAACCTTGCTGTGTTACAATGGGATGTGGGAATAAAGCCCACGGCAGTCAGAGAACAAATACATATAGCAAAAAGATGAAAAATCAGACAACCAAATTTGCACAAAAGGACCTCAAAGCAAAGGAAGGACAAATGGCCACCAGATTAAAAAATAACAAATGTTAAGAGATCTGAAACACATTTCTCCTTTTGAAAAGAGAATCAGCTTTAATTTAAGTAAAACTGTATCGCAGGTCATAGAGAACTGAAAATATATTTAAAAATCAGGTGTGGCACTTCAAATGTATCCCTTTGTGCAGATAAGACAACCAAACGTACAAGCTTTTGAACTAAACAATGAACCTCGGTTAACTGCAGATCAAATGCAACACAGTTCTCAAGTAGGGCTAAATTTAATTGCACTCTGTTCTCCATCCAAAGTGACAGATTTTTCTATTACATTTTCCTGACATTGAATAAAATAAGAAAAAAAAAAGCAAAATAAAAAGAAGAAATGTTAAGACCTTGTAGAGGAAACCGGGAGGCCCTTCCTGGAGGGCCTCGCTTGCGGAGGGGGCGGCCGGCTGGGAGGCCTTGCCTGCCTCCTGCTCCTCTGAGGCCAGCGCTGGTGTCTCGCCGGTGGAGCCCGGGAGAACCGCGTCAACAGTTGCCTCCTTGGACTCTGCACCCATGGTGTCTTCGTGTTCTCCCTCCCCTTCATTGTTGGAGGCGGGCTCTATGACCACCGAAGGTATGACCTTCTCCTAAAGGAAGAAAAATGTGGTTGGCAGCGAATGGGAAAGAAGACTTCTGTACCCTCTAAGAGCAGCCACTACCCCACCCCACGCTGCCTTGCTCCACTGTCCCCACCTCCCCGATCCAGCTAAATGCCTGCTGTTCCCTTATTCTGGCCTTTGGCCCTTCCACCTTGTGGCACCTTCCTCCTGACATGGCTTCCTTTCCATCTCTCCTGAGACAGAAGCCCTTAGTAGGACTAATTTCTGGATCCTTGAACAACCAGGCAGTTTGATAAGAGTGGGGTTACTAGGGAAACTGGGAAGTGGGATAGGAGGCTTCGGGGAGAGAGGGCGAGTCACCACTGGGGTGGGGGGACGATCCTGAAAGGGAATGTAGTAGGACTCTGAGGATGCTCTCATTTTCGCAGTAGTCCGTTCTTGTCCCACTGAATAGTAACCCTTGCTTGAAACTGACATTTCACCTCCTGTGACTGCTTTTCTCCTTGAAACCCTATTGTTGGTAAAGATCTGGTGGCCCGTGTTTGGAGATAATCTGCCTGTCCTTTGCTTGTTGGTTATTATCAGAGCCCACACTGCAGTGACAACTTGAGGGATGACAAGTCCCGCCAAGCACTCTAAGTACTGTGTTGTCTGGGGGAAAAGCAGAACCAAAGGATCCAGATCTCTTTCATTTTTTAACAAAGATAAGCAGTGAGGGGAATTTCCCTAGCATAATGGAAGCCTGGAGATCAAGTTCGCTACATCCTCAGGTATCAGCTGACACAGGCACCTCCGTTCTTCAATTGAGAAAACAA
>NW_006782612.1:550831-551627 GCF_000442215.2 Lipotes vexillifer | reverse complement strand
CTCTTTCAACAAGCATAGCAATACGTACAGGAATATGCCTGGCATTGTGACAAAGACACAAACGGAACAAACGGCATATACCTTTGAGTTATTTCTCTAAGTAGTACTGCTACCTGCTGTTTGAAGGGATCATTCAATTTCAAGCTTTAAGTAACTCTGGAGAGATTACTGGAAATTTATTATGAGTAAAATAATCAGGAAAAAGCAAAGCCTCACATTAAACCAACTCTTCACTGTTTCTACTTAGAATAGCAAGAACACGGGCTTGAGAAGAGCTGTCTTGCTTTGGCTCCTGGGTTTGAGGCTCCACATTAGGAATGTCTGCATTCGTTGCCTTTGAATGTTTCTCCGAAGAAATGAAGAACTTGGGTAACTCCAACCAATGTATGTATCAATGACCCATTTTCTTTTGAGAGTGCAACACAGGGGTGGGCTTTTGGTGAAAGGAGCCTAATGGTGAGTTTGGGGCACTCTAATAAAAATAATGACCACAAAATAGTAATTACAGTAATGTGATATAACTACTAATATGGGCTTCTCACCATGTGCCTGGCACCTGGCTAAGCACTTTCTGGCTATTTTCTCACTGCATCCAACATCCCTGTATTTGTTCTACCATATTCTCTTCCTCCTTCCCCCACTCTCATCCTTTTCACCATGCTTCACTCTTTTTCTCCATCACCTTATTCCACGGTTTCCTTTGCCCCTACCTGTGCTTAAGCCCAGTCCGCCAGAGCAATAGGGGCCCATGTGGAGCCTCACAATGCTGATACAGAGAGAATGCTGAGGCCGCTCT
>NW_006782612.1:515466-550765 GCF_000442215.2 Lipotes vexillifer | reverse complement strand
GCTCTTCCTGAGAATTCAGTATTTCGTTTTGGTGGAGTGCAATGCCACAGAACGGCTACCAACTGTCCACAACTCCACATTCAAAAGAGGTACCACCATTAACCAACAGACAGAGGATTTCAATGGGCGTTATCTCCCTAGAACCTCCATTTACTAGGACTTGTACCTGAGTTGCTGCTGCTTCCGTTTCTACCGGTTGAGGTCTGTCACCATCTACAGCCTCTGTGGCTTCGGTGTCAATCCTGGCCTCCTCTGAACTCGCTCCTTCTCCAGCAGGAAGAGTCACCTTCTCTGTCTCTGCTTCCCCCACGGGGGCCCCCTCGGCTGCCGGCACCAAGGTCCCAACCGTCACATCAGCATCCGTTGCAGGGATGAGCTGTAAACCAGAAACCAAACAGGCCGTGTCTGTCTCCAGGGGCCTCAGTAAGAGTCAGACTCAGCCCTTGCACGTCTCTCCCCTCCTCTGAGGCCATCAGACTTCCAGGCTTTTTTTTGTCATGTCCTGAAGCCCCGGATGCAGGTACACCAGAGTCTGCCGTTTGCTCCACAAAACCCTGACTCCTCTCCCTCCTGGCCCCCAACAATGCTGCATTCCTCAGCTTTCCTTGCAGTTGGGTGTAGCACATGGAATTTGAATGCAAGTGACACATGCCACTCCTGAGACATGGCTTTTGAGGTGTGCGTGGTCCCCTCCTCAAGCTCATTCTAGCTCTGTTGGCTGAAAGCAGAGGGCGGCAAGGCTGTAGAGGCTTGTGATGAAATGGAAGGGGTCCAGGCCCGATACTACCTGGGTCATGGAAGAAAGCCACTTAAAAGTACCCTCATCGCACAAAGTCAGAATTTAGAAAAACTGTATTTTAGTATGAACTTGCAAATCTTCATGGGGAAAGGTCCCAGAAGCTAAATCACAGTCATGACAAAAAGAAAAATTAGGAACTTTCTCAATGAGACCTCTTGAGAATGAAGGGAAAATCATTTTTGTTATCAAATATGCAATATAATCCAAAGATCAAATCAGAACTTTGGGTCCTTTACTGAGAAAAGCAAGACAGAAAAAAAGAGAATTTTGTTTCTAAGGTTGGAACGCAGTCAGAAGAGCTTTGAATAGTATTTAAAACTTGTAACAATGAAATAAAGTGCAATCAGAAGTTTTAGTTTTGCACAGATTGGCCATGGAGTCCAAGACTCTCACATCAGTTTGGCAGACGTGATTCGAGAGGTTCAAATCGGAAAGACTGAGAAAGAAAGAGAATTGTGGCTTCATCTTATATAATACACTCAGGACGCATCTTTCAAAAACTGATCTTGGTAGCTGATGTGATTAGCATTAGCCATTCCTTTTCTTTATTGAATAAATTCTACCCAGTCTGTCCTACTAAGTTAGGAAAGCTCTGATGTTGCAGATATTAACTGTCAAACCCAGAATACTGAAAAGGGTGATGGAGAGTGCCTGCCAATCGGGCCTCAGAAACGGGACATGGAGATTCTGAGCTACACACCTACAGGCACAGCCGGGCATTTTTTAAAATAACAACTTTCTTCTGACTCAAATTTACTTTTATTTATAAAAATAACCCATTGCAGTATACACACTACTAAATAGAAATTAGATAACCAACAAGGACCTACTGTATAGCACAGGGAACTATACTCAGTGTCTTGTAATAATCTATAAAGAAGAAGAATCTGAAAAAGAATACACACACATATATATGTGTAACTGAATCACTTTGCTGTACACTGGAAACTAACACAACATTGTAAACAAACTATACTTCAATTAAAAAAAAGAAAAAGAAATAAATAACCTGTTGCAGAATACATTTTTCTGCCACATTTTACTCTAGAAATGAAAAGTAACGCTAACAGTGGAGTATTTGTTATAAGTATTACTCATATTCTTAGAAATTTACTTCCCTCTCTTAGGAGAATTTCCTATTATGAGAATTTGGCTCTCCACACAGTATGCAATGATCCAAAATGCAGCCACTGGCCATGACATGGCATTTATTTATTTTTTCTACTCTGGCATTAAAGCACATGACTTCAGAAAAGTAATCCTTCTACCTGAATTGTAATATACTTATTTAAGATGAATTATAAACGTTGATAACTACTGAAGTGGGGTAACAGGTACAGGGGGATTTATATTTAGGTGAATAACTGAAAATTCCTATAATAAAAAGTTAATTTAAGAGAATTGTATCTCTTGTTTTACATAAACGGGTCTTTTTATGTATATGTTTGTTACCATTGTTAAAAGAGTAATACTCAGAATATATATTAGGAGGGCATCTTAATTCTAAGAAGAGTAATGAACAACTGCTCTTAGCTTTACTGTTGGAGAAACCAACAAGCTCTCTCCAGGATCCTAAGGACCTAATGAATTTTCTTCCTCATCGGAAACTATACACGAAGACAATGTGCAGGCAATGAACTTATGAGCTCAAAGGTAGAAAACAAGTGGTATTGTCATCATTCTAAGTTATGTGTGCTTTCTATCTGTCTGGAAAAATCACACCTATGGAGTGAACATCCCCCTGGTTTCAATAGCTTCGAACCAGACGGGCTCTATACTATGCAGACAGCATGGGCAAGCAGTGAATACCACTACATACACACATAGACACAGACACAGTGTTACAGATCAAAAAGCAGCCATTGTGGTATTGTCAGGCTACTCCTCCAAGTTATCATACATAAACCCTTCCTTACATACATGTTCCAAGCACATACTATTAGTAGTTGGATTTTACTCTCAACTGGATTGATATATCTCCCGAAGAGAATATATTTTTGTGGAGTATCGATGGGGTTACCAAAAGTAATTTTTTAACTCGATACAAATAGAATGTTAATAATGAGTCCCTGATTTATCTCTATGGCTCTCTATAACTATCAGTTTGGTTGTATCCGATTTTACTAGTGCAAGATATACATGTTATCACCTCTCCTTTGTTAAATACTTTTAATAGGCATCCTCATTGGCTGGATCTGATTTACACCTGACAGGGTGGTTGCAGCGATGCCGGCCACCAGCAGGTGGAGACCAAGGGCTCTTGTCTGTCTGCTCTGAGGTTCGCTGACCTCAAAGGAACAAATAGCCCAGCTTTAGCATGTCAGCAATTTACCTGATCCCTGTCACATACACAAAAAAGGGATGGAGCAGGTGGAATATTGTTGCTAAGAATGACGGCAGATATAAATCACCAAAATATTGAAAGTAACAATGCTAATAAAGACAAGGTGCTAAGGAAATGGCACTGACTACAGACAGGAAAAGCCAAACACTTTGAATGACCTGCTTGGGAAAGGGAAGAAATGATCACTCCTCCATCCTTCTCTGAGTCCATTAGAAATGAATTCCTATTTCTCTAGCTGAAATTAACACTGTGATTTTACAGACCTTAAGAACATTATAGAAACAGAGACGGACGTCACCACCTGTACTCCCTTGTATCTTTCGGCCTCTGTCCCACACTCCTCTGAAAAATCAAGGATGCCCTGATCCTCGCCTTATGTCTGGTCTGGAATCTGTGCCATATTTTCTTCTCTTAACAAAATATTTCCAGTGCATATTTACTGACTGCAATAATAGAACAACATAAAAATACAATGGAAAATAGAATCCATTTGCTCAGATTAGGTGTTAGCTCTAGATAAATCAAGAACAGATTAAAAAGGTTTTCAATGACAGAGTTATCCCTCTATGATTATTTTTATGCATTCCAATCTGTTAGCTAATGTAGACTTCGACTCTAAATTTAGTCTTTCCTAGACTCTAGACACCTGCAACCACAATGACTAATGAGTGTATTTTTTGTGTTTTTTTTTTTAAAGGGAGACCAGAGTATTGAAACTACAGCAAGTATTTCAAGCCTTTGATATTCAACGTTACTAAATTTTTCTCTTCAGTACACATTTTAAGAGAAACACTATTATCTTTTCTTCTGCCAAAACTGTACTATCTGTTCGCCAAATAGATTTATGGTGGGAAATCATCTGATGCAAAAAGAGACTAAAAACAGTTCTCCCTACCCTCAGGTTGTTTACCTTATCCACAAGGTCCGTGAATCACATGCATCCTATTGCCAATTTGCACATTAATCACACAGAAGTCACAGGGATCTGCAGGGGACCTTCTTTGAGAAGGTGAGCGGTTCTCACTTTATCACAGTGTATAAATCTTACTGCCTTTTAATCTTCTGCCTCAACAATCCCCTTGGTGGAAAGCAATATGGTCACGGCATGCCTGGCAGAGTCTTTTCAAACACGTATGTGCCTTAGCAAGATTTCCTGCAAGCGGAATGAAATGAATGCAATGCAACAATGGCCCCCATATCCTGCACAGCAGGGGAACACAGTGGGTGACAGAAACTAACCGGTCCCTCTGGGCGATGGTGCCCTAGAAGCAGGTCAGCAAGGGCTGAGACCCCAGATAAGAGCTGTGATTGGCTGCAGAAGAATTTGTAATCTGCAGGCTTTGTGTAATTTATTGATTTACTTTATTCATTCATTGTTTGTTTTCTTGGCAATATTAGCTCTGAACAATGCCTGAAAAGCAGCTTGCCAACTGTGTAACTGATCTGGATGAGGAAAAGTGAAGAGATGCCCTAGTATGAAATTCCTGTAGGGTAGGCCATCTGAAAATAGGTATTTTTCTGCATAAAAAAATAATAGATACCATGGTTTTCAAAATAATAAAGTAAATAACTTATGGTGCCATTTTGATATATTTATTTTTATTCATTTTCTGTGCATATAGGGACTTTATTTTAGAACACATGGATTGTGCTTCTTGGAAAAATTATATTAGTGGATATATAACACTTTGTTTTCTCTATTTAACAATTTATTTAACAGTTCTCCTATAATTGAACACCAGCTGGTTTCTAGTTTGTGTGTATGTGTGTTAATACAATATAGTTTCTTTTTAAATTTTTACTATTTTTATTAAATGGTGGTCATTAGAGAAAATTTGAAAAACATGGGAGCGTAAAAAAGAAAACAAAGTACCCATCATTTTATGACCAATGTTAACATTTTGATGTGTTTTCTCCCACACATCTTTTTGCTATGGGCACACGTGCTTGAACTTAACTGGGATTATCTATCTACGGTTTCACCCTTGGTCCCAGCTAGTAGCAGAGGCATCACCTAGGAGCTTGTTAGAAATGCAGGATCTCAGGCCCCACCCCAAACCTACTGAATTGGAATCTGCATCTTAATGAAGTCCAGGGAATTCATGTATGTAGTAAAGGTAGCGCTGCCTTTTGCACTCTGCATTACGTTGTAAGCATTTCACAACCATCTGTCTTAAATCCCCCAAATGCATGTGTAAAAGGATGTGTTGGTGTGAGAGTGACAGTAGGTCCCAGGTGACCTGGATGCTTCAGAAAGATGTGCCCGCACTCATGGTGGGCTGGGTACCAGTGTCTTCTATCTGGGGTGGGATGGATGACACATATTTTTCTTAGCCAGTCTCAGTTATTGTGCTTTTAGGACTCATTCATGCCTTGGTTTGCGGAAAATTCTCCAGAGCTTGGCTAATACTTTTAGAGTACTATTCATGCTTTGACTCACTTTGTATATTTAAGCGTAAAGAGCATTAAAATGAAAAAATACACTGATAACAGTGAATCTGGTAAAATTTTGTGATTTATTTTTTTTCTGTTTCAGTCTTACAATCTTCAGTTATGTGCTCACCGGATGCATTTGATTTTCATTAAAATATTCCTGGGGTAAATGACACAAATGATAAGTAAAGAATGTAAGAAATATATATTTTTAATTTGGTTACCCTTGTGTCAGAGAGCAGCCACCTTCCTGACATTTGCTCTTGGCAGGAGGCACTTGGCTAAAAGATCACTGAATTCTAGGCTTTCCAATTTATCCCAAACATGGAGAGTAATAATTCTGATCCACAGACTCACAGTGTCAATATATGCACATTCTGTAGCCTGTCGGGGAAACTGACATTTACTGTGGTGCTACAATTTTCCAGGTGCTATCCCAGGTGTTTTACACTTATTGCATATTATTCACCCAACAGCCCTATTAGATATAGTCCCGCTTTCTACACAAGTCAACTCATACTTAGTGACTTGCCCAGTCCGTAAACCAGGATTGGAACAGTCTCACTCTAAATTCTGTGTTTTTTCACACCAAACGGCAACCAAGAAAGCAACGCACCCCTAAATCAGAGTTCCACGGTGATCCTGAGACCCGGCACCTCCACAGACCCGCCACGTCCTACTGACAACTCCCAAGCGAGCAGTGTTTGCTGAAGAATTCAAGCATGTTCTTACGGCCAATGCATTCACTTACACTCTTGGATTTGTAGATTATAAATAAAAATTTTTTTTTGAGATTTGTAGATTATAAATAAAATTTTTAAGCTGAGATTTTTTTAAGTTGAGATTTGTAGATTATAAATAAAATTTTTATTTGTAGACATGATGTATCCGGGCACCTAAGCAAACATGTCGTAAAATCCCTCTTACTTGATACAAATTATATAATCGAAAGCTATCAAGAAGAGATTGGTTGAATAGAATTTCTCCCCATTATTTTTTGTCAGTAGTCCTGTAAATTCCGTTGTTTAGAAAGATATGTACAGAATGGGAAAGTGGAAAAGAAGATGAATCCATCTCCTGGTGTTATCCAGTGCACTGCAGAGTTACAACTGGAAACACTTAGAAACTGGGCACTTGGGCAGTCCTAGCTATGTTCCCAAGTTAGAGATTGATATGATTCCACAGCTGGAAGGACCGGAGGCCTCATCTAACCCAGAGTTCTCATTTTACACGGGAGGAAATATGGTGGAGTGGGAGTAATCCTAGAGGTGGAGCTGGCGACCTGGGTTTTAGTTCTGACTCTCCCACTAACAAGCACTGGAGCCGGAGTGACCCCTGAGTCCCTCTGGGAAGTAATGAAGGGAGATGAATCTCACAGTGTGAATCCTGGCTCCAGATCATCCTGGCCTTTTCCTGCCCAGCCCTTGTTCTGGATCCAACGTGAGCTCTTGACTTGTCCGAAGATCCAAGCATTTGTATGAAAACACAGGATTCTCTTCAGGATCCATTTTAAAGAAAAGCTTAAGAGGCAGCTAGATAAGAGAAGGTTCCTATACTAAGACACAGTCTGGTGGACGGTACTCCTTCTCTCATAAACTACACTTAAAACGTGGCAGGTCATAATTCCCCTTCAGCAAGACTGTACTGTGAGTTCTCCCATGGAACACCATGCCTCCAATGCTGTTCCCTTCAAAGGTTGCCCCTGGTATTACAAACTTCATTTGATAATCTATACGTTTCCTTTCTAATAAAAGAATTTAGTGGGTTTTCCTCCCCCTGACCTTCAGCTCAATCATCTTTTTCAATCTACTCTCCTAGTATTGCCTGCAGTCCCATCATAAGCCTTAAGCAGCCTGGTCCCAGGGCAACTCAGCTGCTGGCAGCAGGGTTGCCATGGCAACATCTGTCCAATTTAGCTCCATACTTTCTTTAAAAATTAAGATCTCCAGCTGAAATGCCAAAGTTAAGGAATTTTGGGGTTAATTTGGCCTTTAAGGTCACAGCAGAATATCTAATAACAATACACATTAAATTCTTAAAGTTTTAATTAGAGATTCATTTGCAAAGTGTATGGGAGAAATGCACAGGAAAGGTGGATTTATCTTTATAAGCAAAGGTAAATATTGTGCGTTGCACACTCTCAGAGATTGGGACGTGAGCAAGTATTAGTTTCAGAAGCAGCCACAAAACACAACTTCAATGGGGGTTGTAAAGAACTTGTTAGAGAGGCTCTTTAGAAAATGCCTTTACCGCACAATAAACATTTCACCCTGCCTGGCTATGGTATCTTTGAGCATTTGCTGCCACTACTCAAACTGCCTTCTAGTGAGTAGGCTCAGGCTGGGGTTAGCAGAAGGTAGAGCCAGGGCTGCCAGACACACCCAGAGACTAAACCAAAAAACGGAGATCTGCAAATCACCTAAATGTCATCATGCTCTGTTGGCAAAACTCCTAACCCTGACCCTGCCAAGAACCACAGGCATGTCCTTGGGCAACCTGTGACTCAGCCAGATGGCAGTCAGAGGCCTGAATCTTGAGGAAAGGTAAGCAGCTGTCACATGTGGAAGACCCAACTGCCTACCCTCTGATATGACAGCCTTTGACTAGTCCCTGGACTTGGTAAGTAAAACACTCCATGCTGATCTGTCGCCCCATTTGCCTAGCAAATAGAAGCTGGAAAATAAGACATGATTCAAGGGCGCTCTCATTACAAAGGATTTGGAAATCCTTAACTGTTTAATGTAGTAGGTTGTAGACTGTTGAGAGTAGAAAGAGAACATACTGTGTATCAAACACAACTTGTAAAGGAGAGATGAGAAAACTGGTAGAGAACGGGAAAATGATTTCCCAAGGCCGCCTCACTGGTGAGCCATGGAGCTAAGAGCCTCCAGACTCTTGATTCAGGGATCTTTCCAATACCTCCCCTTAGACCCTTGCTTTGCAGCCAAAGTGGAGGATCAGGATACCCATTGTCTCTGCGAAGCTCAAGGTTGGGCGCTACAAGCATTTCTATTTCTTTTTGACCCTTCAGCTCCACATCAGGAATATGCACCAAGTCGAAGCATTGGTTGGAGAAAGTCCTTGTGTCAGCGTGGAGGGATTTCAGCCCAGTTGTGCCCCTGTTGGCTTTAGATTGGTCTGTAAATGTACTTTTATAAAAACCTGCTCTTTTGAAAAATATAGCATCTGGAGTAGTTATGAGATGAATACCTATGGATTAAAAATGTCAGGATTTGCATTTCATGTCATCACTTTCTGGGTGTGTGATCTTGGTTTAAACCACATAAACTCTCTGTGTCTCAGTTTCCTTAATCTTCAAAATGCAGTAAGGACACCTAAAGAATGCTTCCTTCACAGGACTGCTGTGAGATAATGTATATCAAATATTAGCATACAATATGGTCCTGTTGCCTGCGCCTTAACTCTCTTGGTGTTTCAGTCATACTGCCTTTCACTGCAGGCCAAACACAGTAATTCTCAAAGGCAGCACTTGGGTTGGTTGAGACTCAATATTGGCAACGCTGAGACTCAATTTGCCAGAGAAAAGGAAGGGATCTCTGATCCAAAATCAAGCACTTTTTCCTGATCACACTTATGGTTTCAGCTCATGTCCACTAATGAGGAGAGGTCCATGGAAAGGACCTTCTACCCTGGAGGTGTTGAGAGGATGAACAGAACAAGAAAGGGTAAGAACAGGTGCAGAACTATAAGACACACTGGTCTGGATGTTCAGTTCCATATTATCCATGGACTAAATAAACCTTGATACTGGGACCCACAGAGTGAGGGACCTGAGCCCGTAGACACATCTGCAAGGCTCAGCCAAGTCGAAATCCTGTTTGGGGTAAGCCTAGGAGAGATGGAGGGTGGGGGTGGGTTTTATAAAGAGTTGTCTTTTTAGCATTCCTGGCCATCAGCCCAATTGGGTCTGGTCTTACCCAACCGGGCTGATGGCCAGCAAAGGCATCAACGTGGGCCTGTGCACTGAGCTCAGTAAATACTGAGAGAGAATAAGGGAGTTTTTATCCTGAAGTTAATTACAACCAAAGCCATGTTAAAAACAGCAAGTTCAAACACTAGATTTAGCATGTGCCAAAAAGTATACACCAAGCCGGACACAAAAGGTCACGTATTGTATGGTTCTACATATATGAAATCTCCAAGGTAGATAAATCCATAGAGACAGAAAGCAGATTGGCAGTTCCCAGGGGCTGGAGCGGAGGGACCATGGGTATGGGGTTTTAACCTGGGGAGATGAAAATGTTTCGGAACGAGATAGAGGTGGTGGTTGTACATTAGGAATGTACAAAAGCCACCGAACTTTTCACTTTAAATCGATTAATTTCATGTTATGTGAATTGCACCTCAATAAGAAAAAAAAGCACATGCAGGACGTAACACTTAAAAAATCACTAGGCACCCATCATTGACAAATGGCTGCTCAAAAGTGGCAGAACAATCTGAAACCTCACGCTCATGTTCACATGTAATTAGAACACTGAAGAAATAATAACATTCCACAATCATCACATGGGTCTGTGCAAGAAGGGGCTTTGGAATATGAGACCCCAGAAAGCAGGGAAGATGGTTTGTGTGTGCTGCTTAACAGCTGGCAGGTGGTTAATGAATATTTAATATCAGCCACATATGGAAACAACCACGGCCCCACTTTCCAGAGATAGAAACTGACAACCCCAGGTCAACCTGCTCTGTGAGGTGTGAGGCGTGGGGAGTTTCCACCATCTTGTTAACCTTCATCTTAGCCCTGGCTAACTCCATCTCTTCCCCGTGATGTGCTGCAGTGGTAGAGAGAAAGAAAGGTCTCGGCCCGGCCACTTGGGTCAACTTTGAATACATGTCTGGAGCTCATCTGCCTGTGTCACCCCCCTGAAGGAGGCTGCATGCCTCTGAATACCCACATCTTCCTGGAAGTGAAGGTTGGAACATTCCCTATCAATGGACCCAATATGAAGGTCCCTAGAAGAGAAAAACTCTTCTCAGAAAAGGCAAAGAATTTTGATGGGATGCAGCTTCTTTAGGAACCAAGAGGAAATTTGCGCTGATGGGGACCTAAATAAGATCAAGTCCCTTAATATCAACGTGCAACAAAAGGGAAAGGGGTGCTGTTATCTTCCACATCTGTGGCCAGCTCCCAGAGTACAGCTTTCACCTACATCTGCTTATCTTGGAGGAAACCACTTATCATGAAGATGATGACAATAATGATATTATCCAACTCTCACTGTTGGAGGAACATCTACGTGCCAGGTGCTAAACTAGTGACTTGGATTATTTCCAAGCCCTTGCCAGAAACTTTGAAGGTAATTATCATTAATCCCATTTTACATTTGTGGCAACTGGGGCTCAGATGTCACAAGGCCACTGTACAGCATAATGAGAAAGGTGGCCCTGCTTTTGATCACAATAAGCAGCTTCCTTTTCCTAAGTATAAAAATTCAATTATCTGAATGGAAACTGAAAGAAAGAAAATGACCATGTAATATCGGTATTTTAATAGCTTTGGCTGTAGTCTCTTTCAGGATCAGTAGATTACAGTGTCAATCAGTCAACAAATCAATGACTCAGAATTTATTGGGCATGTATTATTCACCCAGTTCTGTGCTGGGTGCCATGGAACACAAAAGAAACAGCTATTTGTTTGGCCTGCAGGGCACTGAGAATGTAATTAGCTGCTAATAGGAATGCAGTCAAACTCAGAGAAAATAACCATTCCTGTGATTTTTTTCTGAGAAAGGTAAAAAAGGTACATCTATCTCCAAGACATGCATATCTGTCTGTCTGTCTATCTATCTATTGCCATATATATCCATATCCATATATAATTATATACATTATAATTTAAAGCATGCTTCAGAGTGAGCACTTTGCGTGTGGACATAATTCTATGATAATGAAGGGCAGACGAGAAATTGCTGGCTTCCTCTGTCCCTCAGGTCTTCCTCTGACAGATCCGAGCTCACATCTAGAGGCACAGTGGAAGCCTGAGCTCCCATGTTCACGCTGCACAAGGAGAAAACTCAATGCTGTTGACCACACACACGCCCATCACAGAAGGATGCCTGGACCACTGTGTAATGTGCGCCTCACCCAGCACCAGTCTGTGTGAACCAGGACGGCAGGAGCCATATCTACTGCCTGCATCACTGTATCCCCCAGACCCAGAACAGAGCCAGACATCTAGAGAGGACTCAGCTATATCTACCAGCCGAATGAAGGAGGAAACTAGCACATGCATTCTGCACACACAGATAGAAATATTCCTGGAAAGATGAAGTTCACAGACCATAGAATATATCTCTATCTATGTATCTATCTATCATGTATCTGTTTACCTATCTACCTATCATCTATCAATCATCTATCTGTTTACCTATTATCTATCATCTATCTATCATCTATCTATATCTGTTTACCTATCAGTTATCTATCATCTGTCTACCTATCTATTTATCATCATCTATCTGTTTACCTATTATCTATCATCTATCTATCTATATCTACCTATCAGTTAACTATCTATCATCTGTCTATCTATCTATCATCATCTATCTGTTTACCTATCAGCTATCATCTATCTATGCGTCTATGTATCTATCATCAATCTATATATAGTTGTTGGTTTAAATTGGTCCTGACAAGTCAACTTAAGTTTGGTGAAATGTTCAAAAAGCGAAACACAACAAAACCAAAAGTAGTTCCTCAAATAATGGGTCAGTGTTTCACCTTCCAGGATTCTAACATGGTTCTAAAAATTCTAAAATTCTAAAAATATCTACCTTGATCTTTTCCCCATTTATTTGTTTTGGAAACAATGTTAACCCTAAATTTAATTACACTGCATTATTTCTTTAAAAATAATAGGGAAAAAAGACATTGGTCCACTTCACATCATTGGAGCAAAATATAGGAGCAGACAGAAATTTAGAGAAAGTTAGAAGGGATTCTCTGCAAGAAAATAAAATAAATGTAGGTAAAAATCATCTTTATCTGGTTTTGACCTAATTCTCTGATATATTTCTAAACAAATATTGATTTTTTTCCTAAAGAAAATTTTCAGTACTTATATAACATGGAAACGTCTGGAGAAGAGGTAGGAAGTGTTGGTTTTTAAAATGTATCCTGCAGATATACTGGTAAAATTTGGTGCTGTAGGGAAAAACTAAACAATATAAGCTAGGTGGGGAATGAGACAACAAACAAAAATGTAATAATTAAACTTTTCTTGGGAGCCCGAGGTTCCTTTGTGAACCGCTGCTCAAATTTCCTGTTTTCGAAATTACATTTGCCTCTTTTTTTTTAACAAAACACCACAAATTTCACCTCATACGAAATGCATTCTGTCAAGACTGGAAATAATAACCGTGTGGTGACATTTCGGCAGCAAAAATGATGACCTCAAAAGGTCACATCAACCCCATCGTGACTGATGACAGCCACAGCCAGCCTTCTAATTAATGCTCCGGACACGGTGTGGATTTCCATCTCTTTACAACTACATATCACACATCTAGCAACAGAAGAGAGATTTCCTTAGAAAAAATAACCCTAATATTATCTCAATTATGACCAGAAAAAAGAAGCTATAAACCTACATTAAGAGAAGAAAACCACATTTTATCTGAGATTATTTTCTTAAGTAGAAGGGTGGACTTAGGGGGAGAACTGACTTTAGCCAAGTGTGTCCATTTTAAAACATGAAAAGTAGCCACTTTTGATGAGCATTAGGCAAATCAAACTGCTGGAAACTGCCCTCTCTTACTATTATTTTTTAGTCCATTTGAGGGTGGAGAAATCAACTGCTTGAACTTTTTCTTCTCAGATAGGATGACTCACATGGTCAGCTCAGGACCTGCTGTTCTTAATCACCTCTGCATCTCAGCAGGTGCTTGAATCCTTCATAAGATTCTCCAAACTGCCTTGCATTTCACAAGGAATCTAAATTTTCTATTCTCTAAAGTTCACATAAGCTTTAGGAGACAAGCATTTTCAGAATGAAGAATCCTTCCAGGGACTTCCCTGGTGGTCCAGTGGTTAAGAATCTGCCTTCCAATGCAGGGGAAGTGGGTTTGATCCCTGGTCAGTGACCTAAGATCCCACATGCGGCGGGGCAACTACTGAGCCCATGTGCTCTGGAGCCCATGCACCACAGCTAGAGAAAAGCCCGCATGCCGCAACGAATATCCCACGTGCCACAACTAAGACTCGAAGCAGCCAAATGAATAAATATTTTTTTTTTAAAAAGAATTCTTCCAAACATCTCCTTACCCAACATGAGGGAAGCCCGTTCTAGTAATGGTTGATGCTTATACCATACAGTGCTAAATATTTTTTTTTTTTTTTTCTTGCGTTATGCGGGCCTCTCACTGTTGCGGCCTCTCCCATTTGCGGAGCACAGGCTCCGGACGCGCAGGCCCAGCGGCCACGGCTCACGGGCCCAGCCGCTCCGCGGCATGCGGGATCCTCCCGAAACGGGGCACGAACCCGCGTCTCCTGCAACGGCAGGCGGACTCTCAAGCACTGCGCCACCAGGGAAGCCCAGTGCTAAATATTTTTAACACCACCCTTGATTTAGAAGATTATAATTCTTTTATAAATCTTTATATATGTAGTAGGTACGACACAATAGGTGCTTGATAATTGGTAGCTACTCAGATTTTTCATTGGAAAACCAATGAACTTAGACTTTGAGAAAACAAAACCTACTTATATAAGTTTATTAAAGTAACGATGGGTATGAGAGGTTATGTGGTCACGGCCATTAGAGGATCAATATTCGAGCCTGTATTTAACACATGAGCTTGTCTATTTCACATCTCCACTCTACTGTCAAACCCAGAATACCCTTGCTCAAAACCATGGGCGTTGATGTCATTAAGCCTTACATTGAATAGTCTGGGGCACTGAATCAACTGGGTTTAAAAACACTGGTATACACTACTATATGTAAAATAGATAACTGCTATATAGCATAGGTAACTCTACTCAATACTCTGTAATGACCTATATGGGAACAGAATCTAAAAAAGAGTGGATACATGTGTATGTATAACTGATTCACTTTGCTGTACAGCAGGAAGTAACACAACATTGTAAATCAACTCTACTCCAATACAAATTAATTTTTAAAAAAGCACTGGTAAAGGTGGAGTCTGTGCTGCTATTCAAAATAGAAATTTGATGACAACTTTTCAGAACTGAAGCCATTTCTAAATCAATATCTGAACCTAATCAACATCTTTCTAACTCCCTGGCATGGTCCATATTCTTTTTAAAATCAATTTTCTTCTTAATTGTAACAGTATTCGAAGATTCAATTGTCTCTTTCCCTTCCTTTGTTATTTAAATCACCCTAAGTTGGGTGGAGAGATCTGACACCAAATGAATATGCTCCATCTGCACTGAGTTACTAAGATCACCTGTGAATCTGGGAATGAGAGTTAAGAAGAAAAATCCCGGACACTGGAGCACAGCGCCTCAGCACTTGCCAGTCTACAATCTGTGCAAACAGCCTTTCTAGGAGGGACTCAGTCTAGCGGAACACAGTCTTGTTTTCCTTACAAAACTTGGTCCAACTGTGTACCTTTACATGGAAAATACGATCATTTTTCTTGAGTAATTCTTAATTTGTATTTTGCATCACTATCTTGCCCTATTATTTATTTTTTCTACTCTATTAATAAATAATAAATTTGGCAGATGACCTACCCTTTTCCCAGTAAAACAACCTAGGGCACTGACAGCAAAAATATAGCTTTTATTTCTCTAGTTATCTCACCTAGGCAATGTTATTTTGGGAATAGGGAGATTGGTCTCCCTCTTTTTTTTTTTTTCTTTTCTTTTTTTGCGTTACGCAGGCCTCTCACTTGTTGTGGCCTCTCCCGCTGCGGAGCACATGCTCCGGACGCGCAGGCCCAGCGGCCATGGCTCACGGGCCCAGCCGCTCCGCGACATGTGGGATCCTCCCGGACCGGGACATGAACCCGTGTCCCCTGCATCGGCAGGCGGACTCCCAACCACTGAGCCACCAGGGAAGCCTGGTCTCCCTGTTTGTACAGATTCTGGGAAGGCTGTAGGGTACCCTGATTGAAATTCTTGGGAGATATTTTAACTACATTTCATAAATAAACTATTGTTCACTCTCCCTGGGAAACTTTGGTACACTTCCCTGGTAAATTTTCCTTGGTGTCATTCTACACTTTCACGTGTGTTAACTTATCCAATTCAATAGGGTGCATATAGAGCCCATCCCAGTTTTCTATGTGGTGTGGTGTGTGGCTGAAAGGAGCAGGTTAGAGAAGGGTTCCAGGCAGATAAAGGAGTCTCCACTCTTGCACAAAATACATCCTCAAGCTCTCTGGTGCTATAACAGCCAGCACCAGACTTGATTTTGAGCAAATGGTTGTTCCCATAGAAGTCCTTATAGATTCAAGGATTTCTAATACAGGATTTCAGTCCCTCCTGGGGCCTTCACCAACCTACAAAACTAATATTGTAAGAAATCAACGTGTAGACACAACCAACAAGGTGATTACCCTTCCGTTTATCATCTGCAGGTTAGTCCCTAATGGAAGGCCCATCTCCAGCCATCACAGGTGGGGCGGAGCATTAACAAGTCTGGTTATTTGTGAGTTATTACAACCTATTGACCATGAATGGGAGAGTATCAGAAAGAATCAAGGCACCCTTTTTTGAGAACCAAGCCTGTGGCTACATGACGGCATAAGAGCAGGTCTCTGGATATCTTCCTTAAAAAAAAAAACAATAAGAGCATCATGCAGTTTCCCTGTCAAAGGAGTAAAGGCCATTTGAACCTGGGGAGCCATGACAGATACGGAGGTGATTTGGTCCAAGTGAAGCATGAATGAGAAGGGAGAAATGGGATGATGAGATGAGCACAGCTAATGGCAGGGGAGGCGGGAGGAGGGTGGAAGGCAGGTGGCGCTCACCTCTGCCCCCTCCACTGGCTCCTCAGCCTGGGTGTCAAGTCCAAGGTCCAGCCCAGCAGCAGGTGGTACAGCAGCGGGGGGCTCCTCTGCTTTCGGCTCTGTGGGCGGAGCCTGTTCAGGTTCAGCCTTTGATGGTTTGAGGATTAGAGGAAAAAGATTCAACAAGTGAATAGGTAACATGACAGAATACTGGACAATTACGATTTTCTTCGTCATCCTACAGGCAATTAGCTTCATTAAATCTGTGCTGGAAAAAACCCGCACATTAGGCATGATGGGTCGTTACACAACTGAAAAGTCTAGGAATAAACTCTTATTAAGCTTCACATTACCATCACCAAGCACTGTTATATCCCCTGAAGTTGGGCAAAAAGACTTACCATTTTGGCTACTCATTTTACTTACTTTCAACATTCTAAGTATTCACTTCCTTAGGACATCTATAAGAGATCCTGAAACGGTACTTTCCACTACTGAGCAGAGAGAGGAGAGATCCTAGGAGCTCCCACCTTTGGGAATTGGAAGGAGTAGGGAAGAGCTCACGGAAGCACAATTCTGGGACCTCCCCCCTCTGTTGATATGCAATGCAACCAAAAAAATGAGGGGCCATCCCAATACTCAGATCAAAACGCATTAAGGTGCATGAAAAGGTCACTATGAAGTTACTCCGCAACTGCCCCGGCTGGGAGGCGTAGATCCAACCACCTGGCAAGGAGCCACCACAGTCGTAGATACTTTGCTGCCTTACATTTTGTTCGTTCCCTTATTCCACTTTTCCCTCCAACAAAATCCTTAGCCATCAGTTGTTTTTTTTTTTTTTTTTTTTCATATAATAAACTTATTCTTTAGGGAACCACAGGCAGTATTCTCTGTGGTACCAATTAGACTATTCTACTTGTGTGGATAAGAGTGAGGTCTTTTCTTCCCACTGTGACCCCTACACACAGACACCCTCCTGATTCCAATTATATGCTGAATCAAGCCTCTGGCATCTCTTACCTCCAGGCTTTTTGAGTTTTAAAATTAGCATGATTAAATAACAACAGGCTATGAAAAACAGCACAGCCAATGCAAGTTACCACAGCTACTGAAATTGTTTCCTCTCTTTTGATTTATAGATTAATGTAAACACACTATTTAGCATGACTATTTCACTAAATGGATGGCCACTGTAGGGCACTTTAAGATCATTTTCTATTAGGGCATTTAAACCATAAGAAAGTTTAAAAGCGTTTTCCTAGAGGAGTACGGAGTCTCCAATAAATACTTCCTTTGGAGGAATCAGTAACTTCCGTCAGACATTCGCCATAAACAATCAAAAGCCATCTCTAGCTCTCCCATATGTCCACTGAAGCTGGTGCACATGGCAAGCTACATGGGGAAGTGATGGAGAAGTTATGCTGAGATTATAGAAAATAAGGATAGCCTGCTGTTGGATAAATACGCAAAATTTGTCTTGTGCCCTCCACCAAAACCTCCACTGTGACGCATACTAAGGTCATACCACCCTTCTCTTGAAACGGCTTAATAAAATGAAAGGACACTTAGGGAGATAAATGTACAGAGGTTTGATATTTTTACGGGCTTTTATAACCTTTAAGGGGTGATCAGACACAATTTTTAAGAAAGAATGAGATAAAATTCACTCTCATCTACTCTCAGGAGTCCTTTATGGGGAAAGATTTCACTTGTATTGTTCAAAAGGAATTATCTTCAGAATGGACTGAGTTTTCCTAGCAGCAAAGAGCTACTGTAAGCTCTCAGAGTATGATCTAACCATTTTGGAAGTCGAGGTGATTTGCTATGAGAGAATGGTATCAGATGACCTGCACAACAAGGACAGGAAGGGTAATTTGACGAAGAGCAAGAAACCCATAGGCTGAGGGCTGTCCCCCTGCGAGCTGAGTCTGCAATGGAGGATTAGGGGTCAAGAGAAGTTTCAAAACGTGTATCAAATAAATATATCTGTGCACATTAAGAAAAAACCCAGAAAACCAAACACAGAGATAACTTAAAATGAAAACATATTTGCATCAGAGGCTGGGTTTCTTGGAAGTGCGAGGAAATTCTGAAGTTTTACATACGGCGAGAATAACTAGGGTGATTTCATGAATAAGTCCAATGGCGTCTCCTTGCTGAGGTCAGACAATGACTCAATGGAAGCCAAGTATGAAGGGGAGGAGAGACGGGTTATGTCCTACGAGTCACAACATTTTTCTCTATTTATAATATCACACCGAATATTATAATATAGCATTACACACTTGACAACTTAAATTCTAGGGGGACAAATAGAACTCACTGAATGACAAATAAGGCTGAAGCGTGACAGCATGCTTGCACGTAAAATCAGCTACTCAACTTTGGAAATAGAAACCACTTTCCTAATCCTTCTAAGATAATGTAAAATTGAAAATGTTTTGTCAAGATAGAAAGAAAAACAAAGGTAAACTGTGAACAACATCTTGTAGAAAGATCTCAGAATAGTCCTGTAGGAACTGTGCCCTGTTTCAACCACTTTTTTTTCTATAAGAAGCCTCCCTTAACAAGCATTGCAAATGGGTTGATACCGTGCCATATCCATCTGGGAGCGCTGGTAAGGGCTTGCTACTGTTTGCTGGAGTAGAGACCATTATACATTCAGAGGAGAGGTATACTCTATATTTATTACTGACAGCAGGATGCCACAATGGTTTAACTCTGAGACTCAGAAATGGAATTCTTGTTTTAGAACAAGACGAGTAGTGTAACTTTGGTGCACATTTTCTGGCATCCTCTGTGATAGGCTAGAAAGACAGTCAATGCAGAGGAAGAAGAGATGGGCAGGGAGAGTGGAGTTAAGGGTCTAGTCACATTCCAATATGGCGACTACCTTATGATCCTGCTTCTCCAAACTGGGGAGAGCTAATTTAGTGAGAACTTCAAAGGGTCATGGAGGCAACCCTGAGCCCAGGGCAGGGTCTGCAGATTCAAATAGGTTTAAACTTGTACACAAGGGATATCCCGTGGGGGCATAAGATGCAGACTGGGGAGATGTGCAGTTGACTACCAACTGCAGCCTCCACCTTGCTCAGACCAGTCAATGAACCCATGTTGGGACACTGCCCTGCTCCTGGGAAGATCCCATATAATCACAGCTCAGTGGGAGAGGGTCACTGTGATTCCTAGCTCCCCACAGGGCAACCCTAGCAGCATCTACAATGCTGGGAATGACGAAGCTAAGTTCCCCAATGGAAAGAAGGTGCAAGAAGTCTGCTTCAGAGAATACATATAAAGAGAAGGGGAGGGCAGGCAATGGAAGCTCCTAGAACCACCTGTAGGGGGTAGACAGATGTTCAGAGAAACTTAAAAACCACTGGATTCTATGCCAGGAATTTGCAACAGTAATAGGTGTGAATTTAATGATGACCCATTGCCTTTTCATTTATACCAGGGTCTCTCAGTTTTTCTTAACCCATTCTCAACTGATAATTAAAAATCTCATCCTCCAGCACCAATATAACCTTTACTCCATCAGCACCCCAGACTGAAAACCACCAATGACCATGAAATGGAGGTCTCTCTGGCTCCATTATTAACATCAATATAACCTGAATCTTAAACATTTAAATCTTTATTTGCAGGCCTCACAGGCTCCACCTTTTTATCTGGTTACTCAAAAGGCAAAAATACAACAATCTCCGGACAAGGTGCTAGAGAAACACTTGCCTTTGAAAAATATCAAATTAGCCTTGAAGACAAACTTCCCAGAGCAGAAATCCTTACTTAGAAGTGAAATCATCTGAAAGGAAAAATTCCTTCTCCTTAAACCCAATTCTAAGTTTCCAAAATGAAAGCCAGAAGCTGGGATAATCCTATGCCATTCCCATGGGAAAACCAGTGTGCTACACATAACCATGAACTAATCCTCAAAGAGCCCAAATCCTTTGTAGTGTAGCACTGGGAAGCTCTCAGTGATGTCACTCAAGGTCTCTTCATTCAACTTTACAAGTAAGCTGCTGCTAAAAACGTTTCCCATGATAACTGAGTTTGTAAGAATCTCCTCTAACCCCCAGAGTAACCCTTCTGCCTCCTCACTCCCCAGCTAAGCTTTCCTCTCATCTCATTTGACAGCAAAGTAGGAATCCCACCTCTACTGTGCATTAGTTCCTTCTACAACTCACAAAATGAAGGGAGGACATGAGAAATGAGGTAGCTTTAGGTTCAAGGAAAAGCAAGGATCTACTTTCAAGCATGAATTCTCGAGGCAATTTCATTGTCAGTCCCGTAGCATAAAGTACAGTCACTCAGAAACAACCATGTACGGGTTCGTTCCCTGGTCCGGGAAGATCCCACATGCCGCAGAGCAACTAAGCCCGTGCGCCACAACTACTGAGTCTGCGCTCTAGAGCCCGCGAGCCACAACTACTGAGCCCCCGCACCTAGAGCCCGTGCTCCGCAACAAGAGAAGCCACCGCAATGAGAAGCCTGCCCACCGCAACGAAGAGTAGCCCCCGCTCACCGCAACTAGAGAAAGCCCGTGCGCAGCAACGAGGACCCAACACAGCCAGATAAATAAATAAATTTTTTTTTTTAATTAAAAAAAAAAACAAAAAACACCCATGTCCTTGATGGATAGACTGTGTTCCACTGAAGCCCGTAATTAAGAGACTGATTTTTGCTGGGATCACTGTGCCTTTATAAATAGAAGCAACCACATTCAAAGTCACACTGAGAGGGCTTCCCTGGTGACACAGTGGTTGGGAATCCTCCTGCCAATGCAGGGGCCACGGGTTCGAGCCCTGGTCCGGGAGGATCCCACATGCCGCAGAGCAATTGAGCCCGTGTGCCACAGCTGCTGAGCCTGCGCTCTAGAGCCCGCAAGCCTAGAGCCTGTGCTCCACAACAGGAGAAACCACTGCAATGAGAAGCCCACATGCCACAACCAAGGGTAGCCCTCGCCGCAGCCAGAGAAGGCCCGCATGCAGCAACAAAGACCTAACGCAGCCAAAAATAAATAAATATAAATTTATTAAAAAAAAAACTGTTTATAAAAGAAAAAAGTCACACTGAGATTTTTCAGAAGCTCTCCTCATTTTCTAGAAAAGAGGGGGCTACAGAAACCACACTCTGGATTTCAAGCTCTAAATAACCTACAAAGATCAACCTTGGATCATTTGGTGGTAACTAACAACATCCCCAAAACACAAACCAAAATCAGCTTACCAAGTTACAGATCATATTCTGTTCTGTCTGCATTGTGAATAATGTAGTGTCCTGTGGCTGAAAATTGGGAATAAAGTAGAATATTCAAAATTATTAGGGTTTCAGTTAATTTGCCAAAAAAGCAACAACAAAGGTATCATTTAAATTAGCTTGCATGAATTGTGTCAATAAATACGTTATAAAGTTTTTTTAGTCTCTTTTTATTTTAAATCAGAAAAGCAAAACATGCAGAGATAATTTTTTGACAGCAGTTATTGTAAATAGAAACCTGAGCTAGCAGAATTCAATGATCTGATGAGAGACATTATGTAAAGGGCAGTGTCTTCAGAGGCATCTTTGGTCTGCAGCTTCTCCTCTGGACATCAACATCACGTTAGAATTTAATGGATCTAAGCTACAAATTTAAACGTTTTAAAATGGTGGAACCTTAATCTTACTATATCACTGAAGTGTGACTTCTATGAGTTAATTATGAGCCATAACTTAAAAACTGTACACAATATATTCATTCAGGATATGAATCCTAAAAAAATCAAGGTGGAGGAAATCTCAGGGAACAGTGATCTCTAGGAGAATCCTCATCAGGTAGCCAGACTTGTACCCTCCAAACAGGAGACTGAAAGAATCCTTCCTAGGTAATCTGACCAAAGAAATCCCCAAAGAATTAAACATCAACGGTTCTCCAACAGAAAAGATGAGCCAGTGACATGTGGTTAAAGATGGTGGATTGAACACAGGCAATTACCTCCAGAATCCAAACTAAATAACAATGAGAAAATTAATTTTTAAAGGCATAAACCCATAAGGGTAAAAAGAATGGGAACAAAAACAACATCAACAAAATTCTGAAACTGAAAAGCAAATGAATGAACAGTAGGTAACTTGGGGAGCCAAAAACATCTGTACCTTAAGTTGATGTAAGAAATGCCAAAAAGCATGCCAATTTATTACTCATAAATCCCAATGGATCAAGAATTAGAAAGATGGGGACCACAGGAAATGGAAGTTAGGATGCTGCTAAAGACAGAGGAACTGGTTGGAAGTCTATTAAAAAGTACTTAGACCTGGAGATACTCTCATCTACCTGAAAACCAAGCAATACCCTTTCCACCCCCGACCTGAGATTATTTTCAGAGGCTGAAACAGAGGGTCTCTGGACTGGGGGACACACAGGCATATTAGGAAAGCAGCAGGATTAAATGAACATTTACATAATAAATATTTAGATATGGGCTCCTCCTCGCCCAGCTTCTTCCCCATTCAACTCCATTACACTGGCAGCCAAGCTTGTACCCCTGCACCCCTGCACATACCCAGACAGGAGACCAGAAGAGTCTTCCCAGGGAAATATGACCAGCTCAAGAAAAAAAAAAAAGCCTAAAGAATCTGACACTACGAATTCCTCAACAGGAAACAGAATCCTACAACAACACCCATTGTCAATGAGCTCTACCTACTCGTACAAGTCTCTCAGCTTTTCAGTGTCCCCCTCTTATTAAATACGAGGAGACAGCCAAGATTAACAAACATTTAAGAAAAGTTTCAAGTATTAAAGGGAGACCGAATAGGTTTAAAAAAGTGGAAGAAACAAAGACTTTACAGGGGGGAAAAGACCTTTGAAAATTATTATTATTAATACCCTTGGAAATATAATGGAAGATGCTGTATTCATGACACAAGAAAAGGATGCTATTAAAAACCAAATATTCAGTAAACAAAAAGAGCTCTTGGAAATTAAAAAAATATATAGAAGTGAAAAATCTGTTGGAAGAGTTGGAAAGCAGAGAAAGAGAAAAGGGAAAAGCGAAGAAAAAGAATTAATTAGAAGACAAGCTCAAGAAGCCAGCATATGAAAAAGAGAAGGGTTACAGAATGAGAAAACAAAGGAAAGCAAAAGAAATCATCAGTAAGAAAAATTCCCCCAAACTGAAAGACACAGTCTTTAGATTAAAAGCGCCTAGTACAATGTATGAAAATAGACTCAGACCACAGTGCATCATTGTAAAATCCTAGAATCACTGGGGCATAAAGATTACACAGACTTCCAGAGAGAAAGAGAAAAGGAAGGTGGGAGGGGTACATAAGGGGGCAGAGAGAGAGAGAGAGAGAGAGAGAGAAAGAGAGAGGGTTTCTTACAAAAGATCAAGAATCAAAATGACAATTTCTCAGTAGCAAGGCTAGGAGGTAGAATCTAGTGGAGCAATGGCTCCAAAATTCTAAAGGAAAACGGTTTACAACTTGTAATATAATATCCAAGCTAACAGTCCATTATGTACATGGGAACACAATTATTTTCAAACAGAGAAGGTCACAAGTACATGCTTCTTGTGCACACCTTTCTCAGCAAGCTACTGGAGGATGTGCTCTACCCAAGAGGAATTTAACCCCAGATGAGGACAATGTGTGTCCCGAAAAGAGTGGATGGACAGAAGACAGGTGAGGCAATCCCCGCAGTAGACGTGATGGGAGACCCTGTGACAATAGCCATAGCAGCAAGTCATAGCCATGGAATCCCCAGGTCAGACTAGAGCCATCCAGAAGGAGTTTCAACCTTCAGGAGGATGAAACTTAAAGAATGTTTAATGTTTTAAACAAAACGAGAGGAGATTTCTATAACCACAGAGTATGGGGCTGAATTAGTAATAAGTACCTAGAAAACTAAGCAAACAAACCAACATGCTAACAAACAAGACCCTACAATTATTTCCTCAAAGGAAAACAAAACGTTGGCATAAAAGGAAATGTAAACTTCATGACTTGAGCACTAAGAGCGCCTATAGCATCGTGATAATACCACCACTGATTGGCTGGCTGGCTATGACATCAGTGCAAGGACGGGAAGCAGAGAGAGATGTGAACTGTGGCCACAGCAGGTTGAAAGCGCTTAAGTCCTCATCTTCCAGAGAGATAATTCCATAGCTAATGCTTCAGAAATCAAGAAGGAGCATTAGAAGAAAGTCATGCACACATATGGGGGTGAAATCAGGGAATCTGCTACAAGGTGTGAAAGTATTTTCCTCTAAGAAGCTGGAAATCAGGGGATGTAAGATGGTCTGAAGTTTTTAAATTAAAAAAAAAAAAAAACCTTATAAAATGTTGTCACTCTTTAAACTATGTGCATTTATAAGTGATAAATACACACTTAAAAAATGAGAAATGAATTCTCATGACCCGATCTTTCAAAGGAGTTCTCTTCTATGGAAGAGACACGTTATCATCTCTCTGTGCGTTTGTGTGTTATCTGTATTTGGGTGTAGGTGTGTGAGTCAGTGGGTTTTCTCTTTTTATAGGCAACATGTGGGAAAGTAGTCAAACTTTTAAACGGAGAAATTCTGAATGTTAAAATTCAAAATTGTTCACGTCTAATATTCTGAGACAAAGCACTCATCACAGACAAGCAGATATTTGAAGTCTCCCTTGAAGAGGTTTTCAGAACTTATTCCATGAACTTGACAGCCATGTGGCCTGCCTTTCACATGGGTTACGCCGTCCATCTGTTGGGACATATACAGTGAATGGGACAGTCCACTGTGTGGCACATCTTATTGGCCAGAGCCAACCTACAGTTTCTGATCTTCCAGGGGCTCCTTCCTGAAGAACCACTGAAGAAATAAGGTTCCGCGTAGTATGGCTCTTATATAAATATTTAGAAGGAGCCTCCTAAAAATCTCTTATATTGTCTAAGGATCCATCTCATTAGTTCAGAACAATCCTATCTCCTCTTTTCCAACAGCTGAACCTAGGAGATCTCTCAGATAAAGACAACTTCTAATTTCTAGTGGAGGAATCATCAGAATTCCATGGTAGAGCTAAGAATATTAACAATAGCTAACTAGAGTCAAGGAGCACTTAGTATGTGCTAGGCTGCTACGTTCACATTTCATTTAATCTTCACAACAACCCTGCGACATTGCTCCTATCACTGTTTCCATTACTGAATTCACAAGAAGTGGCCTCAAATTTTATGCTGACGTACTTAAACATTATGCTATCCCAGCAAGCAGAGGTCCACATTTTTCAGATTTGCATCATTCTCAACAGATGGATTTTGCCAGCAAATTGATTCCTTACCTGGGTGAATCCATTAAATGGACCTCCAGAAGCCTAAACAGAAATGGGAATCAGAGTACGTTATTTTTTTCATTACTTTTGTAGGATTGGTAAATGTCTATTAGACAAGTGGGAAAGTAAGGACCACCGCAAATTTTAAAATAATACAAAAGGCTGCTGTGCACGAAAATGCTTAGGAAATGGAAAAGGCCATACTGTATTATTTTAAATAGGCTGACAAAAAAAAGAACAACATTACTTTTACAGTTATTGCTGGTATGTGGCTCAGGGCTAACCAAAGCCCACTTTCTCAATAATGAGAACATGATTCCAGACAAGAGCCATAGTGGCTAAATAGCCCATTTTTTTTTTAGCCATCTATAGAATCTGGAAGCATTTCCAGTATTTCTCTAAATACATCATTTTGATGAACAGCTATTATGAGATTTTATAGTTTCAATGGACCTGGGTAGAAACATTTCATGTGTTTTTACTGGGGTGGAACCACCTTAGGAACAGTAAATCTGTCTGTTTTATATATATTTTAGCGCTTTAACAATAAAAATGAAAGTAGAAAGAATAAATACAGTAAATAGCATGGTAAAGTAGACACTCATTAGTTTCCAACACCATCATTCTGCTTTTTGTGCTGTTGTTCCGGGGGATTTTTGTTTGTTTGTTTTGTCAACCTATTTTGTGTTTGGTTTGCACAGATTTCAAGAGGTACATGACAATCTGTCAAGGAGATGAAGCAGATCTTGGAGAAGAGAGTGATGGATGATGAAGTCGGTGAGAAACATTAGGAAAAACAGAACCTACAGAAGTCTTTGGCTAGTCTATACTACATACTGGGGTAAGTACCTCTTCTTTATCAGCCTCTATTTCTTGGTACAACAATCCATATCTCTGGTTAGCAATTTCATCTTCAGATAAATCTGAGTTGTTGGGGTCATTGTCTTGGGGACTGGTGGAACTCTCGGTGCTAACATTCTGGGAGGTTCCCATAACCAATGGTCTAGCTATCTCTTGACTCTGTTCCCCACAGCTAGCAATGGCTTGTTCCCCACATACATCTGCTAGTAAGTCCACCTCCAGCCCTTTCTTGCTCCCAACTGTGTCTAAATGTTCCCAGCAATTATCTAAGCCTCCCATATCTCTGATAGGCCAGTGGTTAATAGAATCAAGGCAACTGGCAAGTCCACTTGCTTGGCCATCTAGTATACCAGAGAATTCCAATATATCCGTATTATTCACTGCTGAATCCAAGCTTGGCTGCCAGATTTGACCTGGATCTGTTCCCCAAGAGTCTGGTTTTGCAATTTTTGGCAAGTTAATGGTATGGCTACAGTTCCCAGTCACTGTACTTTCAGCTTCCTCTATTAATGAATCTTCAGCCTTACACAAACACCAATCTCTTCTGTTTGCATTAGTTCCCAGAGCATAATTAAGATCTGTCCTAGACTGAGCTGCTGCTTCACGTTTTATCGATAAAACAACAGACTGATTTCCATCTCTGTTACTTCCAGGAGCATGTAACACAGCCTCACACTGCATCTCTTCAGCATCTGCACTGCCCCGTGCTGAGTGATACATTTTATCATGGTTAGGAGGGTAGATTAAACTTTTCTTTACGTCTTTTCCAGCTAAGTCCCATTCCTCTGTGCTGGCATCTTCAGGATTAGATACCGAGTCAGTATGGAGAGGCAGATTCAAAATATCTGAGTGATTGGCAGGGTTAGCTCCAGATCCCTCTATAATTTCACAATTATTTATTTCTACTCGAATCCCTTCATCTAGCCCTTGGTCTCTGTCACTCAACTCATCTGCTCTGTCTACACTTTCCCTGTCTTTTTCTAATATGTCAGTTTTCTCAAGATACTTTTCATTGGTCTTTACACTTTCCTTATACCCAGCACTTAGATCTTTCCTAGTTTCTTCTTCATTGCTTTTTAAGGTCTCCTGGTCTTGCTTTCCTACTGTCTTAAAAAGATCTGCTATTCTGTTTCCTGTACATCCTCTCTCTTCAAATTCCTCTGTCCCTTCTAGGGTCTTGACACCAATAGCTCCAGCCTCTACCTTTTCATATGTCTCCACACCTGCCCAGGCAGAATCTTCTATCTTCTGTTTCCTTTCTTCTCCTTCTGACTTTTTAACATCTTCTGGACTTTCTTTGACCAGGCCTCCAGTTTCCACGGCTGGTATCTCTGAGTCAGGTAAATCGCAAGGACACTCCATCTCCAAACAAGCAGCACCAGGCATGGGATTTGGGGGCATTTGTTCTTCTCTACATGGAGGGGCTGGCCCCAGAACATGCTCACCCTGTCCAGCTACAGTGTGCCAGTCAACAGCAGGAAGTATTCCGGTGGAAAATCCCAGTTCCTGCTCTGCTTTGGAGAGACATGCAGAGTCTTCCTGCGACCCACCTTGGGTAATTTCCTGGCTGACACTGTCTGTACTAGCATCAGGGGCCCAAATAATTGCACCTAAATCAATCTGAGATCTTCGAATTTCTTCGGTCAACCCACTGTCTGGAGGTTCCTCCATGATCAGGTTACACAGGGAAAGACTTTTTGAAGAATCAGTCTTTAGAGTGTGCAGAAAAGCAAAGGAAACAAAAAAAAAACATAAGATGAAATAGATCATGGTAAGATTTGATGAAAAACACAAAGCTCTTCAGTAGGGTAGCACCAGTTACACAAAGCTAGAAAGTATTTTAATTAAATGGTTTAAGGCTAAATCTGTGACTAACAATGCAATGAGAAAAAAAAAAAAAAAGCTCATTCTAGATAATATACCACATATACAATGCATATTAAACACCAAAAAAATCCAGAATTTTCTGGATATTTACCTACCGGTTGTACCAAATCAGTGCTTGTCTATATGAGTAAAAAAATAAGAAGAAGAAATAAGCATAAGCATAATCATAAGGCAAGAGAAGAAAATTCCGTAGCACATTAAAATCCCAGGCTGCCCAAAGTCAACATACTGCTGAAGACTTTGGCTTTTATTGGTTTGATGTTAAGTTTTGCAACTTGTTTTATAATAGGAATGAGTTTTGTTCCACTATTGCTAAGACTACACAATTGAAACATGAAAAATGCCTCTGTCATTTACTAATACCAACAAGGACGTTTTATGGCTATTACATGATTTTGCTTTAGCAGACTCTGAAATGAAAAGTTTCAAATAAAGAAGCAAGCCTGAGGACACCGGAACGAGATCAAGCATTAGCAGCCACAGAATCACACAGCATCATGTGCTCTGATACAGTGTCAGAATAAAATCTTTCCCAAACTCATCCTGCCCTTGGTTCTGCCTCTGAGGTGGTGTTTGCATGGAAGATGATCCGACGGACTAACCACTCTGCCTGCCTGCAGGATTTTCCTCTCGTTCTCCCCCCAACCTAGAAGACTTGTCTGCACACAAAGAAATAACACTGAGGAGATAAGAAGATCAAGAAATGTCAGCTATTATGCCCAGGGAGCTTCTGTCTTACAGTCTTGTCATCATTACCATTCCTAGCAGGTCTGTCCTCTGAATTAGTCAGCGTTCCTTCTAGATGGTACTTTTATCCTCTCTATACCCTTCCCAGCTAGGGAAGGTAAGGTGTATAATAGCTCCAACTAAAGATATGAAATATTGGAATAACCAAAATTAGCGATGTCCTCTTAATCTTTAAAAAAAATTAACTCAAAGTTGAGGCTAGAATTTTCCAGTGTTCTGAATGTCAACCCATGTATCCCTTTTTGCGAATGTGCAAGTAAAACCAGCTCCCTAGAAAAGATGTTTTCGTTCAACGTTTTTTAGCTCTTCTCTTGAGAGCTTTCCACGATGCTTTAAGCTCCTGTGGAAGGGAAGGGGATAGTCATCTTTCTGTTTTAAGGGAAGAAAGTAGCAATGTCACCTCAAAAGACCAGGCTCATGAATAGTTAACTCCACCCAACTTTCCTGTTGCTGTCTCACTAAAAAAGAAGAAAATGTGAACTCAAGTTGATTTCTTAAGACCACGTGACCAAGGGCTTCTCTAAGAAAGGGGTAGACCACGGCCCTACCCCAAGGGATGTGAGGCTCTATGTGGGTGCAGTCATTTTCTTAATTTCACAGATGTCACCACCACAACAGCCTGTTTGTGTTTTATTCTGAAGTCTAAATTCTGGAAGTATTCATCCTTGTACATCAGAGTAGCTGAATAAATAACATTAGCAGTAATATCTACCTTGTATTGACACATGCTAGACATTGGGCTAAATATTCTACAAATACTATCTCTAATCCTCACACAAGCCTCTGAGGTCGGCGTCATTACCCTTATTTTACAGATGAGAATAACTGAGGCTTAAAGAGTTTTAGTAGAAGTTGCTCAAAGTCATATTGTTAGAAGAACTAGAGTCTAGACTCAAATCCAGGACTGTGTGACTCTGAAGTTCAAATCCTCATTGACTAATAAGCGTCATTGAAAATAATAATGAAAAAATGGTTCCCTGTGTAGAGTAGCTCGTCCTTCACATTTTCTCATCCATACTTTTTGGGTATTCTATAAGCAATAACAAATAAGCATGCCTTCACTACAAAATTTCCTCTGGCCACCGATAATCACAGGAGGATGCATAAAAGGCAAAACACCGAATTCCTGCTCACCCAGGAGTCTGGCACTGACATTCTTTTCCTCACCTTTGTTTCCATGTGCAGGTAAATGCTTAGAAACCATGAGGGAGCTGATGATTGTTCTAGGGGACTATGTCGTCATCAAAAAACATCTGGGTCTTCTTTCCATCACAGATGAAATAAAATATAACAAGGTTCCCAAATGTCTAGCAATCCAGATACACCAAGGTACAGAGTTCTTAGTTCTCTTACCGTCCATAGGTCCCAGGGCAATGTCTGAAAGCAAGCAGAGAAACAAAAATACCATTAACAGACAAATCCCCAGCACGTAAAAAACACGGAGGTGACAAAAGTTCTTGAAATAAAATCATAAACATTTCAGAAACACTTAGTACAGCAGTGTCCCACAGAACTTTCTTTGGTGATGAAAATGTACCATATCTGTGCTGTCCAATACAGCAGCCACTAGTCACATGTGCTACTGAACACTTGAAATGTGCAAGTGGAACAGAACCAAATTTTAAATTTTACATTCTTATATTTAATTTAGATTTAAAATGTCCACATGTGGCTAGTGGCTACCATATTGGATAGCATAGGTCTAGTCAATCTGCTTTTTGCTCTGTGAGTGAAAACTATATCTGAACTGTGACGAATGGGTTTACATTAACACACACACACACACACACACACACAGACACACACACAATTAAGATGAAGTAAACAAGATGTCCAGAAATCAGAGTTTATCACATCTTTGAGGAAATGCAGATCCTAACCATTGCTAATGCTCGTTCCTCTCCCCACCCCTGCTTACCAAAGTCAAGACGATGACCTGTTAATGGTAAATGAATTCCAGAAAAGTAGTTCTTCAGTACGTTGAATTAGACGATAACACACAGCTCGATTAATTGGCAATCGTGCAAATTAGCAGGGTGCCCCCTAAGACATGGGTGAATTACACTTACTACTGGCATTTTAATTATGAAGCTTATTGATCCTGGGGAATGAATCCAGATGGTTCAAATAACTTCCACTGTGTGGGTAAAGTGGGGGACACTTTCTTATTTCCTTTGTGACTCAGAATTACAGCTAAGACCACCTCCTTTTCTGCTCATGTCTTTGTGACTAGAATAGATCCATGTTTGAGCACTTATTTTGAATCTCTACATGTGAACAGAAAATTAAGAGAGCCTGGTACTCGCATCTGAAGAATATGACACTTTCCAGATGGGATTATGGATGTCTGGTTTGCGTTCTGTACTACACAGAAGATGGGCCCTGTGGTTCCAGCTGAAACCTCCCCCCCAGTTGGTCCAGACCTCCTCTAATGGTCCCACCCTGCAGCTCTGGGCAGCCTGGTCAGTCTCTGGGTTAGCACCCACTTGTAGAACGACTAAGTGTAGAACACTTTCCACTGAAAGCCAGTTATTGGTACTTGGACTCCTTCTGCACCTTATATGCATTTTCTGATTCTCCAAACGGTTGATGCTTTCTTGCTTCACAGCCCCTTAAGAATCACAGCTCCTAGAAGCTCCTACACATCCCTGCATAATGCAGACAGAACAGGTATTTTCTCCAAAGGAAGGCAGCAACGGGAAACGTGTTTATCACTCCTTCCGATCATGAAAGGATGTGTTAGCTCGTGTGGACACTGCAGAGATCACAAGGTGAGGTGTTCTGTGAGCAGCAAGAATGCAAATTAAAACATGGGGTCACATGGCTAAGATGAGTCCGGATTACAGAGCCTGCCCTACCCCTAGAATGCTATTTAGATCAAGTTTAGCTGTTAGAGTCCAGGTCTGGTTAACTGCCAGAGTGGCAAAGAATCGCATGCACCTATATAAACAGGAGTCAGAAGGCATTATTAGTTGAAGAGCGAATCACACATTGTAGAGATGAGTAGCTGCATATTTATGCTGGGAAATGGCTGAAGTGGATGTGACTAGTATGAAAGCTGCTGGCCATAAACATCACATGTCTCATCTGCTTGGAATACGGAAATATATTCTAAAATAACAACCACTGGGGTCTTGTTCACTATAAACTCAAACTTCACAGAACTTGGCAGCAATTCACAATCTGACTGTATCTGCAAACTGTCTTCACAGATGTCTAATAAAGCAAAACTCTGGATCTCAAAAGAAAAGAAAAGAAAAGAAAACAAGGGGTCAGGCGATGGGGAAGGGAGAGCATTTTGAGTGAAGGGGAGAGAAGGTAGCAGATTCTAACAGCTCTGTGCTTTTTGTTATCTCAGCCTAGACTTTTCTTCTGAGCCAAAGAGGAGAGATGTGGTTAGCGCTGGATCACAGGACAACTCTGCAGTGAGGTCTCAATTACAGCCACTGGGAAGTCAGAGCAGTTAATCACCTGGCCCGAGGGAAGGATAGAGGGGCACACACAGCTTGCCCTGATGGCAGTAATACATTTCCTCCAGAAACTGGGACCTTTGAAGATATCACCAAGGTTATTTTTTGTTTGTTTGTTGAATTCCGAAAGAATCTCTTAGCCTTAATTTCCATGATTCATGGCTTCCTTTAATCATGAATTGATAGAGAAGAGCTTTCTCTCCTGAGTCAGACTTGCAGACAGAAATGCTGCGGTATCTCACCCCCGATCATCACAGCAGCCACTGTGGAAACTTTCTTCCTGCCACTGAAGTAATAAATGTTGGAGGGGAAGGCAGGAAAAGTCCCTTGAATTCTGCTGGCTTTCTATACAATGGGAAAGCTCTGGAAAGGAGATGTTCTGAATGATACGTACGTTCATTTTCCGCTTTGCTTGGCCACCAGGATAGACTCGTCAAACTTGCTGACAATGACTATATCAGAATTTTCCAAAGTGAGTTTTAGAGGCCCTTCCCATGAATGTTAAGACCGTTTCATTAAAACAGATTTCTGGGGTCAAACACATTCGGGAAACCCTAAGTTAAACAAATCTAAACAGTTTTTTTAAATTGTAGGATTTCTTGGAGTCCTTAATATTCTAAGGCACATCACGAGTATCTTAAAAGGGAATTAATAGAACTTCCAGAAACATTCATCTAAGAGACCCTTTTTTTTTGCAAAGTACCTTTATGACTAGTGTCTAACCTGCTTAATTGCCTGCTTTGTTGATGTCTCAGATTTTTATTTTTATTTTATTCCAATATCACAACCTGGAGGCCTGCAGAAATCCAATCACATTCTGGAACAAAATATGGATTAAAGAGGAGTTTTATTTATTGAGGGTCACAGTGAGCTGTCTGTGCCCCAGTGGTTTACTGTATCAAGAAGGCTTCATGACCAGCAAGTTGAGCTGGGTCTCACTTCCTAAGCTGAGTTTTGCAATACACCGTGATTCATTCATTGGAAGTACATTGTAGCATCCTTGGATTTTTCCCAAACTCAAATGTGAGGCCCCGACCACAGCGAAACTACTGACATAAACAATTTCCGGGTAGCAAAAATTCTGAGTTAACTTCCTTCCATGAGCAGAGACAACTGTGATGTAGCTATATTCCAGAGGAATCACCCACAGGTCATGAGAGCATCCACCACCAGTATCCCTCTGATAGACAACGAGATCGTAATAACTACTGAAATGGGGAAAATGTTGAGGAGGAGGAAGTCATGAGCAGGGGTAAGCTTGGATAAGCAAGGCCAACTCTGCATCAAGCCATGATCAAGAACACACAGGCCATCATCACCATCATCAAGTTCAGAACTATCAATACTGAAAAAAAATTCCTTTTGTGGCAAAATCTCATGGTGATTTGAAACATGCCTTAATTTGCAAAGTATGAGGAAGGAAAGTAGAGAAAACAGTAAGAAGATTAAACCCCAAGCCCAAAGAAACAGTCTTATTTTGGGAAGCCATAAAATGTATCATCCAAACCTGGACACTTCTGAGTACAAATGTGGTTCTGTGGATTACCATTCTGAGATGGATGATTCCTGGCAAACTGGAATGTATGTTATCCCAGCTCTGCGGGTAGAGAAAGCTAATGGTAGGGGAGGTTGAGAATAATTGACAGTGATCGAGTCCTCTTTCTACCCTTCCTTCCCTTTAGGAAATATTCATCAACTGAAAAGAAAAGTCAATAGTCACGTGAAAGGGAGAGGGGTCAGCAGAATGCCTTACTGAGCTTATTAAAGTTTATGAAGTATCAGCCCCAAACATCCAAAAATCCACTTGGTACCTGCGACATCGGTGAGTGGGTTACTCCAGCAGAACCCGCAGAGGGCATGTCGGGCTTGAAAGGATCAAAGTCCAGATCCAACAAGGTCTCCTCTTTCTTCACCTCAGGGACTTCATTCTGTTAAAACAAAACAAAACATGCACGAGCTTGAATCTGATCAGACTTCATGATCTATTCCATATATAACCCTCCAGTTTCAGCTGATGCCCCAAAGCACGCTTCGATAATTTACCACTTAGCTGGCTCATCCATGGGCTCCCAGAGTCACTACTTATGTATGATGAGAGGCGAAATAACCACCTCCAGCCAAGTACCACCTAAGATGCTCAGGTACATGGCCCAGGCTCCAGTTCTTATCCTTTGTTCAGCTCCAAGTCCAGGCAACAAAGAGAATGTCTGAGAAATGTATCCTAATGCCACCAAGATCCAAGGAATCTCCTCTGCCAGCTCAGAAAACTCAGGTCAAGATTTACAGAGGAACAAGTAGATAAGATGGGCTAAGGCTTGGACCCGTTACAGTTACCCACTGCTGTGATGCCCCCTAGGAAGCTAAGATTTAGAAAGTAAGGGGAACTTCCCTGGTGGCGCAACGGTTTAGAATCCGTCTGCCAACGCAAGGGAAACAGGTTCGAGCCCTGGTCCGGGAAGATGCCACATGCCGCAGAGCAACTAAGCCTGTGAGCCACAACTACTGAGCCTGTGCTCTAGGGCCT
>NW_006782612.1:498894-515399 GCF_000442215.2 Lipotes vexillifer | reverse complement strand
AATAAATAAATAAATAAATAAATAAATAAATAAATTCATTAAAAAAAAAAAAAAGGCAGGGATTGTTGTCTACTGTGATCTCATCCCACCTGCCTCTTCCCCTCAGAGATACCCCACCCCTGGTTTCAGTTATCATGTGATCCACTCTTCATCCATAATACTGTTTGTCCCAACTGTGTTTCTGAGGGAGCAAAAGAGAGAAAAACACGTCCCCCAGTTTTCAACGCAAAATGAGCTCCTACCCCAAGAACATTTTTAGATTAGAAAGAAAACCAAGTAGAGAATGAAAGTCCTGTTATAACAATAGCAAAAATAATTATAGGGCTCCCCTGGTGGCGCAGTGGTTGGGAGTCCGCCTGCCGATGCAGGGGACACAGGTTTGTGCCCCGGTCCGGGAGGATCCTGCGTGCCGCGGAGTGGCTGGGCCCGTGGGCCATGGCCGCTGAGCCTGCGCGTCCGGAGCCTGTGCTCCGCCGCAGGAGAGGCCACGGCAGTGAGAGGCCCGCGTACCACACACAAAAAAAAATAATAAAATAAATTATAATACTGAGCACTAACATTAGTTCATTTACTGTGGAAGGCAGCTATGCTTACCACTATACCAGCAACACACATTTACTGTGAGATCATGACATAGCATGGCCTTGAAGTTGGTCTAACCCAGACTCAGGTTACACAGTAAAGGTCAAAGCTGTAATAAGCCCTCATAAACTGTACCACAGTGGAGAGAATTGGGGTCAGTTTTCACACAATTCGAGTTACATATGTTTGGTATTTGATATAAGCTTCAATTCTGACCATCTGTTGCCTAGAAATTGAAAGGGCACAATGGATAAAGTATTATATAAAAATAGAGATGTTTAGAGAAAAAATTTAAAGAACAAGAGTTATTTTAATTAATGTTGATCATAGACATAAAACTTAAAAATTCAGAAATGTATGAAAAGCCTGGGGGCAGAACAGATAATACATTTTTTTTTAGTATATCCACACTCCTTGTAGGAGGAAATCTGCTTATATATCCTGCTGTTAGTCTTGAATTATCTATTTCGCAGCACAATTATTCCTCATGTATACTTTTAAATTTGACAAGGATAATGCTCTTCTGCGATCTCTCTTTCTTTAATAATTACAATCACAAAACTGTCAACAGATTCCCTCAGCCCCTATTCAAAATCTGCATGAGTTTTGTTTTTCATCAACTTGTATACTGGTACAAGTTATATTTTTAAGATTTTGCAAACACTTAAATTACATTTAGGATGCACACTGCTCTGAGAACTTGACACATATGAACATTAACTCAGAGGAATGCACTTCGTTGCCTTTAAAGAATTACTTTATTGTATTCCCCAAACTGCATTTAACCTGCGCCGCGAATCCTTAAAAAAAAAAAATCAAGAGGTAGATCATTTTCAAGAGGCATCATTTTCCCATTTGGAGATGAAGAGAATGGGCTGAATCAGGTTATCTACCGTCCTGTGATTCCAATGCTATTCCAGGCTGCTGCAGAGATCCCGTCCCACATCTTAGGGACCCCTGAGATGTGCAAAGGAATTCTTGACATTCTTCTTGTTCTCCAGAAAAATTGAGGCCACACAAACATGTCCATTGGTCCCTTAGGAGCCAAATAGATCCCCTTAAGGAAGCTCAAATGGGAATTTAGAGGTCAAGGATTAAAAAAGTTAGTCAATTATGCTTTGACTTTGATCGAAATAAATCTGGGTTTGCACCCCAATTTTGCCACTTGCTTGCTGTCTCTCACTGGGCAGTTAATTCAGCTTCTTGGAGCCTCCATTTCTTCATGCATAAAATGAGAATAATAATACCCAGTAAGACTACCATGAGTAATAAAGACAAGAAATGCACTGAATATAATATATTAGAGATACTCGAAATGGAAGTGGAAGCCATATTGTTACTACTATTAGTAATGATGTCTGTGTAAAATTACTGTCATCAAATATCCATCATACCAGTTTGCCTGCCTTCAAAATGTGTAACTGGCTTCTTCAGGCTCAATCTCTATTTGGTTTTTCTCCCTTAGACTTGACAGTTATCCCTTAAGGCACTCATAATCAAAGAGTAATTTAATAGAGCTACAAAAAGAGCAAAATAGGGTTGCCTGTTTAGGCAGTATTCCTTTATAAAAGGGCACGGAAGTACTCACAGTGCTGTCATTCCATGTCTAAACATAGTGACATGTAATTTCCCTTAACGTAACAAAAGAAAACTAATCCTTTCTCATTCCTCACACCTGCATCACCACTGGAGTAGATCTGATGCCGTCCCAACATTCTTAAGCTTTTTGGGAGCTTGATCCCAACTACTGTTTTACCATCCAAAGTCTAGAAGAGATGACCTGGGATGTGTACCTAAGAAAGGAGACTAGATGTGAAACCACACTGAGGAAAAATATCCAATGGGAAATAACTACCAATTATAATAGTCTTCTATGCTGTATTTCATGAAGTGTCTTCTGCTAATGACATCTTAAGTTTACAATTAAGGTACGGGACTTCCTCCAATATAGTGTACAATTGAGCATAATCCTTAGGCCTAGCCCTGCCCTGGCCTCATGACAGATGGAGTTCACTTCCTTATGCCTTGACTTGGGGGTGACCATGCGTCATGCTTTGGCCAAGGGATGTTAGTGAACATAATGCAAGAAAAGGCTTGAAATGTGCTTGCATGGTTGACTTGCTTTCTTTGGATTCCTGCCATTCACCATGAAAACTACAAGCTTTGTGTAGCCACTGGCCAAAGAGGATGGGAGACACATGGAGCATCATAACTGGGCCCATCATAACTAATTTCTCAACACTAGCATTAAAAAGAAATTCTTAAATGTGGTCAGGCAAAAAAAGACATGTCACTTACAAGGAATGACATAAGAATAACAGCAGATTTATCACTAGAAATAATGCAAGCAAAAAGACAGAGAATCAATGTCTTTGAAGTACCGAGAGGAAGAAACTGCCAACCTAGAATTCTGTGCCTCTTGAAACTATTTTTAAAACACAAAAATGAGATGGAGAGTTTTTCCAGACATACAAAAACAGAGAGAATTTAGCACCATCAGATCTGCCCTAGAACTAATGTGAAAGAACATTTTTCAGGCAGAAGAAATGCTATCACATGGAAATATGGATCCACATAAAGGAGTGAAGAGCATCAGAAATGGTAACTACATAGGTAAGAACATATGACTTTAGTTATTATTAAATCTCCTTAAAAGCTAATTGATTGCTTAAAAAATAATAAAGTAGTGTGAAGTTACTTCACATTAAAAAGTAAACTCCATGACAAAATAGCACAAAAACCAGAAGGGAAGAAATGTAAGTATACGATTGTGAGGTTTTTACACTATACCTGAAATGGTATACTACTGTTTGGAGGTAGACTGTGAGAAGTTATTTAAGCCCTAAAGCAGCCACTAAAATAACAAAATAATAAGTTAAAGCTAATAAACAAAAGAAATAAAGGAGAATATTAAAAATGATGGATTAATCCAAAAGAAGATAAATGAGGTGGAAGGGTTAAAACAGATGGGATAATAGAAAAAAAAAAAATCAAGGTGCTAGATTTAGACTTCACCGTATGAATAATCACCTTGAATGAAAATGGTCTATATAATATAATGAAAGGCAGAGATTGTCAGGTTGAATTTAAAAAGAGCAAGACTCAACTAGATACTGCCTACAAGAAACTAACTTTAAATATAAAGACACAAAGAGTTAAAAGTAAAAGGATGGAAAAAGCTATAGGATGCCAACTTAACAAAAAGAAAGCTAGAATAGTTATATTAACATCAAACAAAGTATATTTCATATCAAAAAGTATTATCAGGGATAAAGAAGGTAATTTCCCAATATAAAAAGGAGTCAATTCCCAAACATTTGTATATTCAATTATAGAGCTTCAAAATACATGAAACAAGAACCAAGAAAGCAGCAAAATGAAATAGAAAAATGCATAATTTTGTAGAAGAAATTTCAATAGTTAATTTGTAATAGTAGAACAAGTAGAGAGAAAATAAACAAGGTTACAGAAGACATAGGCAACACCATGACCCAATTTGACCTAATTCACACTTAGCATTCCACACAATAACAGAATACATTTTCTTTCTGTGTACACATGAAACATGGTAGACAATATTCCAGGGGCATAAAACAGGTCTCAATATACTTCAAAATATTCAAGTCATACAAAGTATGTTCTCTGAGTTCATTGGAATTAAGTTAGAAATCAGTGACATAATTATCTCTGGAAAATCCTCCAATATTTGGACAAAAATAACACTTTATTAATAACCTGATGAGTTGAAGAAATCATAGTGGAAATTAGAAAATACTTTGAACTGAACGAAAATGAAAACAGCACAACAAAATTTGTGAGGTGCTGCTAAAGCAGTACTTGGGGGGAAATTTACAGCACTAAACCCCTATTTAAGAAAAGAAGAAAGGTCTCAAATTAGTAAACCTCAGCCTCTACTAGGGGGAAATAAATACACACAGCAAATAAAACCCTAAATAAAAATGGGGAAAATTATACAGATCAAAGTGGAAATTAATGAAATAGAAGACAAGAAAGAGAGAGAAAATATGAATATCAATAAAATCAAAAAGATAGTTTTAATCTTTGAGAAGATTAATAAAATTGATAAATCTCTAGCCAGACTGATCAAGGGTAAAAAGATGATAGAGAGAGTGCACAAATTATCAATATCAGAAATGAGGGGGCTTCTCCGGTGGCATAGTGGTTAAGAATCCGCCTGCCAATACACAGGACATGGGCTCGAGCCCTGGTCCGGGAAGATCCCACATGCCGCGGAGCAACTAAGCCTGTGTGCCACAACTACTGAGCCTACACTCTAGAGCCCGCGAGCCACAATCCCTGAAGCCTGTGAGCCTACAGCACAGGCTCCACAACAAGCGAAGCCACCGCGATGAGAAGCCCACGCACCGCAACGAAGAGTAGACCCCGCTCACCACAACTAAAGAAAGCCCGTATGCAGCAATGAAGACCCAAGGCAGCCAAAAATAAATAAATAAATAAATAAATTTTAAAAAAAGAAAAAGAAATGAGAGCGGGGCCAGAGCCACAGACATTAGAAAGAATATTAAGGAAATATTATGAACCACTTTATTCCAATACATTTGACAACTTAGAAGAAACAGACAAATTTCTTAAGAAACACAAACTCACAAGGCTTACTCAAAAAGAAATGACTTGAATTGCTCTATATCAATTAAATGAATTGCATTTATAGTTTAAGACATTTGCCCATTAATAATAATAATAATAGTAATAACAACCCTTCAGGCCCAGATGGCTTCTCTGGTGAATTCTACCACACATTTAAGGAAGAAAAAATACCAGTCCCATATACTCTTTCCTGGAAAATTGAAGATGAGGGAATACTTCCCAATTCATTCTATGAGGCAAGCATTACCCTGGTACTAAAATCAGACAAAGATGTTGTTTTAAAAAAACACCCTGCGGACTAATAAACCTCATGAATATAGACAGAAAAACTCTAGAAAAAGCTTTGTCAAATTGAATAAAAATATGTATACAAGTATAATGCATCATGACCAAATGGAATTTATCTCAGGAATGCATGATTGATTTACCATGTGAAAACCAGTGAATATAATTCATCACATTAACAAATTAAAAAAGAAAACTCATATGATCATCTTAATAGTGTAGAGAAAGTATTTGAAAAGATCCACCTCCAGCCCTGTCCAAAACTCTGAACAAGGTAGGTTAAAAAAGTCAACTTCCTCAGCCTGATAAAGGGTATCTACAAAAACCTACAGCTATCATCATGCTCAATAACAGAAGACTGGATGCTTTTCCCCTAAGATCAGGGCAAGGACAACTCCTTCACCACTTCTTTTCGACATTATACTGGCAGTACTAGACAGTGAGATAAGGCAGGAAAAAGAAATAAAGGGCATCCAATTTAGAAAGGAGGAAATAATACTATCTTTATTCACAGAAGATACAATCACCTATATAGAAAATCCAGTGAAATCTGCAAAAAAGCTAAGGAACTAATATTGAGTTTAACAAGGCTGCAGGATACAGCCTCAATATACAAAAATCAGTTATATTTACATATAACAGTATAAAAACCCAGAAACTGAAATTTTTATAATATGATTTACAGTCACACTAAAAATACGAAATATTTAGGGATAAACCACCCAACAAAAGATGTGAAATGCTTGTATACTGAATACTACAAAACAAAGCAAAGATAAGTTAAAGATCTTAATAAAGGGAGAGAGATATTGTGTTTATGGGTCAGACAACTCAATATTATTAAGATGTCAATGCTCCCCAAATTGATCTACAGAATCAATGCAATTCCAATCATCTGTATTGGGTTGAATACTGTGCCCACCCAGTCCCCTGTAAAATTCACGTCCATCAGAAACCTCTGAATGTGACCTTATTTGGCAATAGATTCTTTGCAGATGTAATGAAAATAACATGAGATCGTACTGGATTAGGATGGGCCTTAATGCAATAGCTGGTGTCCTTATATTCTGGATATAAAGACACAAAGACAATGCCATGTGAAGATACAGAGCACACAGACACACAGGGAAAATGCAGTGTGATGACAGAGGCAGAGAGTGGAATGATGGGTCTACACACCAATGAACACCAAGGATTGCCAGCAACCAACAGAAATTAGAGGTGCAAGAAAGAATCCTCCCCCAGAGCCTTTCAGAGGGAACACGGCCCTGCTGACACCTTGATCTTGGACTTCTAACCGCAGAACTGTGAGAGAATAAACGCCTGTTATTTTAAGCCACGCTATTTGTGGTGCTTTATTACGACATCCCTAGAAATCTAATACAATGTCCCAAAAGTTTGTAGAAACTTACAAATTGATTCTAAAATTCATATGGAAACTCAAAGAACCTAGACTAGCAGAAACAACTCTGAAAAAGAATAACAAAGTTGAAGGACTAACCCCATCTGGTTTCAAGACAGTATAAAGGGACAGCCATCAAGATAGTGTGGTACTGGCATAAACCTAAGCAAAAAGATCAATGGAAAACCAGTCCAGAAATAGAACTATACACATATGGACAACTAATTTTCCACAAAGGTACAAAGGCAATTAAGGAGAATAATGCTAGACTTTTCAACTATTGTATATCCATATGTAAAGAAATAAATTTCAACCCAAACTGACTGACTCTGGGCTTGAAAAGCACTTTTTTTCCTCTTTCCGATTTTCATCTTATTAATTCTTTCTGTCTTCAAAGAATGTTAACATGTTTACTTTGAAAAAAATATCAACTGAAAGTAGAAGCAGCTGGTCCAGAAATATGCTGCATTGAAAAGAAAAGCCAGGGCGGTATTTAAGAGCAGGTTACAGACACCCAGGAAGCCAGTGACGCACATGTAAATAATCGCAGTCTGGCCCCATCAGGATTGAGGAGATGAAAAAGGGCCGTCTCGTGAACGTATTTTGCAAGTTGAAAAATCGATTTCAGTTTGATTGGCTAGGAGAAAGAGGATGATTTCACGAACTTAAAATGTAAGATGCAGCCTTAGGCTGGAGAACGGAGATCTAAGAGTAGCCAAGTAAATAGTGCTGACGTGATCCTGACGGTCACACGATTTAAAGGCTGTGCTGATGTCTTGCCTTCCCGCGCATCAGGGTGACAGGAGGGCCTCGAGGAACAAGCTGGGCTGTTCAGAAGATAATCCCTTTGGATTCGTAAACAAGAAAGCTATATCAAAGAGAGAAAATATGTGACGTCATTGTCGGGAAAAGATTTAGACCAAATAGTTGGGGTATCTGCTATGAAAAAAAATCCAAAAACAAGCCATCTTTTCTTCCTCACTGCTATTTGACAGGAAAATAGGCGAGAAGGGACCCTGCCCCTAGCCCTGCCTCTCAAGGGGTCCCCACGCTTTCGAGCACCTTTCTTGGAATTTTTTAGATCACGCTCTGGTTGTGGGAACCAGCTACCGCTAGCAGTGCCATCCAAGCAGGACACCCCTGGACCAGGAGCTGCATGGGCCCGGCCCCCATCTTTCCGTTCCACTTTGGAGCATTCTCCCACCCTAACTCCACAGGGAGGGTCCATCTCATACCCCAGGAGTCTGGGGTTCATAAATCACCAGGTTGTCCTGGAACTTGGTGGCCAGGTCTGCTGCGAAGAGGCTGGCTGGCAAGCAGACCCTTCCCACTGGCGGGCATTTCACTTACGGGGTCCCGTGAGACTGGCCACCAGGATGCTGCTGGCACACTCACATCAAGTGACTCAGACTGCTTATATGGAGAGCCCCTGCGCCAAAAAAATATTTGCCCAGGACCACAATCCCTAAGGAAAGGCCTGGTGGAAGGGGACGGTGAATATCTGAATTAAAGTTAAGTAATCAGGTCAGCATAGAAAACACTCCAGGACATTTTTTGAAGAAAAAAGGAGACAACCTTGCATGTACACATATATCTATGTGTATTTATACACATGATTGTATTTTTTTGGTCTTGATCTCTGGTAAAAATCTTATTTATTTCCCATATATTTGGTTTCCAGGGACGTAATACTTTTTAAAAATGTTTACCAAAAATCCATTTCCTAAGAATAGAGTATTTTGAGGGGAATGGGAGATTATTTGAGAAGCTCTTATTTAAAGAAAGTACACAGAGATTTTGTTGCAGAAGTCCTCAGAGCCCCATACATGCTGATAGGGACTATGAAAAATGCAAAAGGAGATGCAGGCCCCACCCTTCTATGATCAAAGATGCCCTTTTCACAGCATCTCATGGGACTAGATGGAAAATGCTGTTTTGAAAGAATAATGCGGTATGTGCATGCACACACACACACACACACACACACACACAAACACACAGAGGATTTCTTCCTATTTAAGTTCCTGGGAGTTAAAAACATGGAGGGATGGATTTGTCCTTTATCGGGTCCATATTTGTAAACACAGAACCAGAAAAGCAAAGTCAGCCCTGTGGTCTTGATAAGCACGCATCTCCCTATAAGCAGATAAGGATATTTCCAGAGAAGATTCTGGGAAATATATATTTCCCAAATACACATGCTACATTTAAGGTTTGGGCCATTAGAGGGCTCTGTAGACCTGATGGATTTCTGTTTCCAATCCCAGGACGTTCTCAAGGGAGAATTATCGCTGTGACGAATCCTGCTGTATGAAACATACAAATCCATCAGAGATGAGGAATATTTCATGCATCACATCTTGAGCTTCCAGGTGGGATTAATACAAATGCTTTTCTTCCCCATTATGCAAATGATAAAAATAGCAAACTGGGGGCATAAATCTATTTGTTAAATGTAAAATGACCCATTAAACATTTTGAAAATAGTAAAATAAAATTTATATATAAATATATATATGAATCACTTTGCTGTACGCCAGAAGCTAACACAACATTGTAAATCAACTATACTTCAATAAAGAAAAAATAAGTGAAATTAAATAAAGCTAGATTATATCACTCAATAAGGGAGAAAGCAGACTGAAATATAAATCCTTGATTCACCCCTGCTCTTATTGTGACATGAGACTCACAGCCATTGAGTCGATGGAAATGCTTCGAGTTATATACTGGGGTCCACCTGCTAGAACCATGTTGCCACATATATCCAGAAGAAAATGACAGAAAATCCTTTCTGCCTCCTTCCCAGATTAAAAGAAAACAATCTATGTGAAGTTGAACCCCCCAAAATGCACCTCCATAATGTCTCTGGAGGTTACTTCTTTCACAGTCACCTGGCACACTGATGGACATGCCCCAGCTGGTAAGTTATAACTGGTAGACAGACAAAGCTTGATGATTTCAGAGCAGATACAGGCCAAGAAACCATAGCATTGAGTGTGCTGAGTCCAGACAAATGATATTTATATACACATCCAAATTTGAAGAGAAAATGTATTTCTTTAGGTTTCAAACACTGTAATAGATAAAAAGCAAAAATAAAAACCTGTTGCAAAGTTCTAAAAAACAGAAATGATAAAAGGCGCAAACGTGTATTAATATATATTGTAAAATGGGAGATGCTTTTCCTTCCCTTTCCAACAGCCTTGGTGTCATGCATACGGACTATCCAAACTGCGGCAAGGGGGCTCCGTCAGCTAACTGTGTCACTGCATTAGCCACAGCTGGAGACGTTTCTGCTTTGAAAGGTGCTTCCTCTCCCTTTCCTCTCCCTAACTCTTGGCTTTGCCCATCACTCTCATTCAACAACACCAGCACACGTTAACACTCTTAGGAGGACTTAGGCACCTCTTCTGGCATCTGTAACTTTTAGAAGTGCTTTGATTCTTTTTCTTCCCCCACTGTAAAGGACCCTTATATGAGCCAGCAAACTGCAAATAAAAAAAACATTTTCGAAGAAAGAACTCTTTTAAACCCCATCTTTACTTCAGAACCAGTCTATGTGTCACGTTTTCTCTACCTCAGTGGCCTCAGCTGCTACATGTCCTCAGCTAAATACACACGGCTTCTAGGTGGCCACATTCTCTATTGATGATGGAATTGTGAGGATGCTCTCGCGGGGTCCAGGTGAAAGCAACTTGAGTAAGGGTATTATCACCCTAAAACACTGTCGCTTTTAAAGTGATGTAGCTAAAAACAGAATGAGCTGTTAGAAATACAAAGGGACAGCATAACTTGGAAGTGAAAACTGCTCAAGTTTGGTGCCAGGGCCATGGCGGATGCTGGGTAAGATCATTTGGCTCTAAGACTGCTATCCCTGGTGGCATCTGTGCATCCACAGATATAATTGGTCCACGCACTGATAAAAGTGCAATTCCCCCTCCTCAAAGGAGCTACTAAATCACATTTCAAGTTCTAATTAGCTTACCAAATTCAGCACCTCATACAAACAACAGGAGGAGGAAAACAACAGCTAAAAGCATCGTGCTGATCCATAAATGCCCTCGAAAGAGATGAGAAATTATGATGTGCCACTTCTCTGCTTCTGAGTTTTCATTTTCTGAGCTCCCTGTTTTTAGCACATTATTTCCCTTATTATCGACAGGATGCAATTGTAATTGGGATACAATACGTAGTGTTGTTATGGATGTACTCAGTAATTACAATGCTGTGTTTGCACCCCTTGCAAAATGTTAAAATTATTTCTGACCCTGAGAACACCAGGAGGAAATGATATTGGCATGACATCTCTGGGGACATTCACTCTTAACAAAGAGATGGCTTTGAGGGCATTAGGAGCAACTAAGTCCTTGAGGCAATGGGACAACCAAACTGGGACAGGTGTAGGTATAACACTGAGAGTAGCTGTAGGTGGAACACACACACAATCAGGTATCTTGAAAATCAGGGGGAACGCTGGTGCCAAGTCATGTAAATGAATACATTTACTCCTGCTAAAGGTCAAAAGACTTAATATTCACCTCTTTGAATTTCATTTTCCTACTCTCTGCTAGGGAGCAATATGGAAGAAATGATAAAAGGCACAAACGTGTATTAATATATATTGATATCACCAAGATGCTGGTGACGTAACAGAAAAAGTGGAAGTGACCTGTGACCACCATCAGCGGTTGGCTACATCCATCTGATAGAATACCCCGGTCAAACTTTTTTTTTGGAAAAGACAATATTATGACATGAAAAAATGCTCAGTAAGATGAAGCACAAAATTCAGGAATGCATAACAATACAACTCGAGTTCTGTGCTGCAAAACTGATAAAACTAAAAGAAAATATAACTAAAAGAAAGTAAACCAAAATGCATCAGCGGTTATGTTAGTGTTATGATTTAAGGGATTATTAAAATTCTTCACTTTACACTTAGTATTTTTCCCAGCTTTCTATAGGAAGGATGTACAACTCTTAACAGTGGGGAAAATGAGTCTTTTCAAATACCGCACGTCTCCCATTTGGGAACCCTTTAGACACACCAAGTATTGATAAAGCAGACCTGAATGACAACTAAAATTACACTGTTGGCTTGAACATCTGCCACCTTCTTTAGAGACGAGCTCTGAGAGTCCCTCTGCTGTGGTGCTTTAGTGAACATCCCAGCTCTGTATCAGGCACTCACCTGAGAAGGCGTCGTCACACTGATTTCCGGAACAAAGTTGTCCTCGAAGAAACTGATGATGTTCTCCTGCTGCAGCTCCTTTGTTGGGGTGACTTTAGGGAGCGGTGGGACAGGAGGCCCTTTCCTTGTCTAAGAAGCATCACACAAACCAACAGGGGTTAATTCAGGCAAAGATGGCATGGGAGACATGCAGAAATGTCACGTGAACAGAGCTAGGGGAACAGATTGATTGCTGATTGAAATGTAGGTCTGCTTAGAGAAATAAGTCCACCTGATTCGGGCAAAGAACGCCTGCCTGGGTGGCCCTCAGAGCTCTGACAACCAGTGGCCCAATGAGAAAAATTCAGGCTATGAGGCTCCATCCATCTCAACCCAAGTGCTATACACAGGGCTGCGGTGCCACGTGTACCTGTGCCTCTCAAGTTAAACTAAGGCAGTACCTTCTCTGAAGTCAACTGAAAATGATTTCTCACTTCAAAAGTGCATTAGCATTCTAGAACTAACATCCAGCAAGCTTTTCACTGGAGTTAGTGAGACCACCATAAGCAGCATACCTCTCACTCGGCACTCCAGTATTTTGGAAAATAAGCGTTTTAGAGATCTATCCATTATTCATATCTTCGTACAACGTTCCTTAGTTTCAACCATACACAAGAAAGCTTGAACTGGATTGGAGACTTCAAGTTTCCCCATAGGAATTTCATTTTTGCCAAAAGCAGGGAAGATAAGGGTGGCCATTTTTCCCTGTATTTGTCTTTGCTTGGCCCTTTCTGTTTCTCTCAAACACTTGTTCCATCATTTTTGTTGAGCGCACGCGCAATATACCGCGGGTGATGCAAAAAACGTGAAATGACATACACGTCATGGCCTTTCTTGCTCCAGATGTTACCTAAAGCACTAACAGGAGGGAGGCTTCCTGGAAAAGGTAGGATTCAACAGAACCTTAAAGGACAGGATTCTGAGAAAAGGAGAGCATGCGAGCCTGAGGAAGCTGAGATTGTGGAAAGACGTCTCAACACACTCAGGCAGAGGGTATGTGAGGAAACATAAAAATCCAAGTAAGAGAAGGAAGCTGATTCCTTGGTGACGGTCACAATGCCCAAGGCTCCCACCTCAAAACCTGCCTGACTGGAAACTCTTGTCAGTGTCCCCGCCCCATAGAATTATCCCAGGTGTGGTCAACTGCACACCGGTTTTCCCAGTCCCCCTAATATTATACACGTGATCTCTTCCTACCTGCGAGGGTGACCGAGGCCGGGCTGGTGCAGGAGATGCAGGTGCCAGCGTGTGATTTGGACTAGCTGTCGGGCTCGGGATGGGTGAAGGCTCCTCGGGCGGCGATGGCGTCTTTGCAATACGGAGAGGACCCGAGTCGCTGGATGAACACAGAGAGTAAGCAGGGCTCCTTCTGAGGAACAGAACTTATTTCTCAGGGGCCCTCCTTCCCACAGAAAAACTTAGGCACTCCAGGTACTGCTGGTTATCTACTCCCTCTTCCTGTTAATTCTGCTTATTAGCAACGGTGATGTGGTAACTGGTACTATGTATTGTCCACCGTGTGCCAGATCCCGTTCATATATTATCTCCAATCATCACAAGACCCATGCACGACTGTCCCCACTTTACAGGTAAGTAAAGTAGGGCACGGAGAGGATAAAGATCCCTAAAGTCACTGGGCAATTCAGTGGATCTGAATTCTGGCCTTGGTAATGCGAACCCCTGTTCTTTCCACTGGGCCAGACAGACTCTGCAAGGATCTTCCAAACATAAGCTGAATTAATTGAACTAATTTTACTTTTGATTTTTAAGAGAATCTTGCTATGGCATAATCTATAGCAAAACCTACCCCCCCCCGAAATGATTCATGGGGTATTAAAAGGCATCCTTAGGATAGCACTCATTAAGATTTTGTAGGAGTGCTTTCTGATGACATTTAGAAATTAATTCATTATTTCTCTTTATACACCTTATGGCACAATGACTCAACTCAGACAGCTTGAAACTGCAAACATATTATGTGATGGATGAGAGTCTGTACTGTTTCCTGAGAGCCCACTACATTCCTGGCACCAGGCCAGATGCCTGTCATCAGCCCAAATGCAACGGCTAAGACACCACTTGGGATACATCCTACTCTCTAAGAATTTCTAAACTCTACAGATTGAGGGAACAAGGTCTGCACCCCCAAATAAATGAGCACGTACACAGCAGCAGGGTCTACGTATTCAAGGGGCTGAGGGAATAGGTCCCGTGGACAAGACGCGGACACATGCATGATTGGGGCTGTGCCAGCAATCATGGCCTCTGCTAGGAAGCACAGCCCCCAAATCTATGCCAAATGGAGACCCCGCTGAGCTCACTCACCACCTTGTTCTGCGGAGGAATATGGAAAAAAATGAAGAACGTTTGTCAAGTGGTCGTGGCCCCGTTTTTTCTTCATTGTATCTGATTCAGCAACATTGCAACTTCCAGATGCCTTTGTCCCTTTCCTCTCTGTGTAAGGGAACAACCTTTTCCCATGCACTGCATCTCTAAATCACCCAAATGTCACTGCGATACTCTTTATTACAATTCTTTCTTGGTTTCTAACCTCATATTGAAATAATTGTATTAGAAACAGCAGCTCTATCCCTTTCCTGTATTCTTTTAGACAACATTCTTTCCCTTAGACAAAGAAAATATACTTAATGCTCACTTAGAATAGCAGCCAGAGTAGGGACTACAAATACAGCTAGACCAAGGAGCATCAAATAAGAAAATTACCTATTTCCGGGGAGTTCCAAACACTAATATACGGAGGTGGATATATGGAGGTGGTGGTGCCTGTGTTAAGAGTATGTGTGTTTTTATAAATGCGTGTGTATCATGTATACATCGACTGATGTTAAAATCATAAGTACAGAATGTCAGGACTGCATATTACCTTAGAAGCTGTTTAGTTCAATAGCACATTTTTATTTCTGTTGATTAAAAAAGAGCTCTTAAACCAAAGAGGTTATTGAACTTACTCAAGGAAGGCACAGCAAGTTAACTGCAGAGTCAGAAACTTGAAAGCCGAGTCTTCTGACTTCCAAACCAAGCCTCACTAGCCTGCACTACTTGAGTACATAATGTCTGAGGAGGATGGATAAAAGGGATTCCCAAATCGCAGGAGAAAGCTGCTGTGAATCCAAACCCTGGCAATGTAGACCATTTACTTATGGATCACTGAGCCTTTGGTATAACTGACTGGTGTACTCAAAATAAAACCAAACCAACGTTCAACAAAACCAAAACAACGCCGTGCTTGCAAGGTCAAGTTTGGAGGTAAGATGAGGTCTCACCTACTTCCTTTCTCCTTTCCCAAAATGGATTCATTAAAGGTATAAGCACCAATAATAAGTATCAGGACTAACTGTTGTGAGTTTGGGGAATTCCCTTCTTCTCCAAATAAAGTAACAAGTGCACAACTGGAAATTATATGTAAGGGACGTCCCTGGTGGCACAGTGGTTAAGAATCCACTTAAGAATCAATGCAGGGGACACGGGTTCAAGCCCTGGTCTGGGAAGATCCCACATGCTGCGGAGCAACTAAGCCCGTGTGCCACAACACTACTGATCCTGAGCTCTAGAGCCCGGGAGCCACAACTACTGAGCCCACGTGCCACAACTACTGAAGCCCGCGCACTGCAACGAAGAGTAGCCCCCGCTCGCCGCAACCAGAGAAAAGCCGACGCACAGCAACGAAGATCCAACGCAGCCAAAAATAAATAAATTTATTTTAAAAAAAGAAATTATATATAAAAAGCTGACACTACTGCTGGAAAGCAGAGAGAGGTAGATATCAACTCTATTGTGACAATGACAAAAGTCCATGGAGATACATCTGAAGGCTAAAAGTCAATGTAAAAGCACAGAGCTAAGGCTGGCGTCAGCCTCCAGATGGAGAGGTTCCTTGGTTTTAGATCTTTGGAGGATGAGTAAAAGACCATAGGCTGATACAGACTGCAGAATTTGCAACAATCCTTGCTTTAAAGGTGTACAGACATGAACTTGGCTCTGATGAACATGGCCTACCTGGGAGCTCCTTGAATGGTGAAGGCCTTGTCAGCGTGTTGGTCACCCAATTTCGTCATCACTTCGTATAGTTTGTGGCAAAGCTAAGGGGACAGAGGCCACTGCTGTAAGTCATTCTGGTGCAAATTCAGGCTACTGACCCCAGAAAGGAATTGTTTATTGAAAAACTAAGAATCTTATGATAGTATGGATGGTCCCAGGAAAATTTAACCTCTGAGTAGGGTTCAACTTAAAATTCATGTCAAAACTGTCAGGCCACAAACACAAATAAACAAATATATATACAAACCAGAGCAGGAAAACTTATTGTTTACATTGATTCCATTAGAGATAAAGTCATACAACCTCCCTGCTGAA
>NW_006782612.1:478392-498806 GCF_000442215.2 Lipotes vexillifer | reverse complement strand
CTGCTGAACTAAGAAAATATTAGTTGATGACAGAGCTGCTGACTATGTGAATGTCTGTAGACCAGTTTCTCCTGAGCCTAAAGACTTGGAAATCCAACTTTAAAAACTGACTGAAAGAAAAAAAAAAGACTGTAAGACTGTATCAAGCAGGCAGGGATTCATGAAAGCACAAACTAAAATCTTTACCAGCTATACAGAACCGTGTGGTCACTACAAAAAAATGTAGAAATATTATTGAGAGTCATGACACACTATTAAAAGAAACATGAAAGAGAGTGAATTCTTTGCATGATGCTGTGCCATTTCATTTGCTTCCAGAAGAAACATTCATTTACTTTATATTCCATAAGGAAAAATAATCTTCATTACTCACCACCGCAATTTCCTTATGAAACTTGGCCTCTAGGCTAGAGACATTTTTGAAAGTACTGACATAAAATCCAACTCGTCTACCATGTAGAGATACAAAGAGGAAAGAAGAGATGGGAAAGACTGGTCAGCAAAACTGTATTTTCAATGGCAATGACATATATTAAAGACAGATTTTCTTTACGAAATTTTGAATAACATTGGATTAAATAAAAATACCTGACCCAGAGTAGGCTCAACTTTCCTGATTTGTTAATGAACAAAAAGAGCTTCTTTTGGTATACAGCACAACCTTTCCTAGAGTGTTGGTAATAACCCCAAGAAATGGTTCTCACACTTCAATGTGCACCAGGGTCACTTGGAGGTTTGTTTCTGATTCAGTAGGTCTGAGGTGGGGACTGAGAATTTGAATTTCCAACAAGCTCTAGGTAATACTGATGCTGCTGGCTCAGAGATAACACTTTTGGAACCACTGCCCTAAGCATTTGTGTTTTAGATTTGTATCTTGTAAAAGTTTTCAGATAGAGAAGTTTATTAATTTTTACAAAATATAAATGGTCTAGTTTTGGTATCATATATTTGGATTCTGAAATTTGTTTGATAGAGAGAAATAAAAAAAACCTACAAATTAATTACAATTTTTCAGCTGAAGTGAGAGTGTACTTTCATTGAACAAATAAAAACACAAGCTATTCATTTGAAATACCTCAAACACATTTGTGAAGTAAAGTCATGGTGGGGGGCTTCTGTGAAATGAGCAAGGTCCCCTCAGTCTTCATTTTTAGGTCCCTAATAGTAAGCACACCAGTCAGCCCAGTGAATTCAGCCCAGTATCCCCAGTATAAGCTCCCTCTGCTCTAAATGAAGGCTCTTTGGACTCTATATTTAATTCAGTCCTTCTGACTCCATCTGAGTAAATCACTACTTTGATTTAATTCATGTTCTTTTTTCGGTGACATTCTCAAAAATCATCCCAGAATCCTGATTGGTTAATTAGATTCCAAATGCCAATCAAGAGCAAGAAAGGACCAGAAATACTAAATAGGTCTAATATATGGAGTAAACATATATTCAGGGAGTTTATAATAAGAATACTTATTGGGGAATAAGAATGTGCCCATACATAGTAGGCACCCCTCTTATTTAAACAAAGAGTTAAAAGGGTAGAGAAAAGGGGGCTTCTAGTGGCTTAGCTGTGCCTTGTGGTGAGTCAAATTCCAAACAGTAGAGGTGGATGAATGTTGCATCATCATTAAAGCCAATAAAAAGAAGAGCCATCTAAGCACTTTCTTATATTCCCTCACTTAACCCTCATAACAGCCCCCTAGGCAGTGATTCTCATTTTATATCCAAAAAAACTGAGGCACAGAGAGTTTTACTGTCCCAGGCCATGCAGTTAATAAGTAGAGAACCAGTATTTGGTTGCAAAAGGAGGAAAACGCAATAGAAAAGCATGGAACGTTTGCCAAGAAATTCTGCTGAAGCGTGAATGTTGTTATGTCCATGCTTTCTCATGAATTACGTGGTTTGGAATTTTAATAAAATGAAAGCTAGAAGTTCAATTTAGAGGTTCGGAAATGAAACAGTAGTTGAGTGCTAAAATCCATTCTACCAATAAGACTTACTTCTCCTATGGCTTAACCTGTACCTTAGATTCCTACCATGTTTCACTTAATCTTTTTTTTCTTTATAAGATTAGTTTATTTGGGTTTTCTTCCTCCTTTTTGTCAGCTTCATTAAGGTCTAATAGACAAGATTGTACGATATTTAAAGCAAAATGATTCCCCCAACTAGTTAATGAACACACCCAGCACCTCACATATTTATCTTTTTCTTGTAGAACATTTAAGTTCTATTAGCAAATTTCAATTATATAACACAGTGTTATCAACTACGGTCACCATATTTTACATTAGGTCCTCAGTCCTTATTCATTAGAGCTGAAAGTTTGTACCTTTTACCAACCTCTCCCTACTCCCCGCCCCGCGACCAGCACCTGGCAACCATTTTTCTACAGTGTTGCTATGAGTTTGCCTTTTTTAAAAAAAGATACCACATATAAGCGACACCATGCAGTATAACCTCACACCTATTAGAATGGGTATCATCAGAATGACAAGAGAAAACAAATGTTGGCAAGGATGTGGAGAAAACGGAGCCCTTGTGCACTGTTGGTGGGAATGTAAATTGGTGCAGCTGCTATGGGAAACAGTATGGAGATTCCTCAAAAATTTAAAAATAGAACTATCATACGATCCAGCAATTCCACTTCTGGATATATATACATGAGGGAATGGAGACAGAATCTCAAAGAGGTATCTGCACTTCCATGTTCATGGCAGCGTTATTCACAATAGCCAAGATATAGAAACAATCCGAGTGTCCATCAACTGATGAGTGGTTAAAGAAGATGTGATATATAGATACAATGAAACATTATTCAGCCGTGAGAAAGAAGGAAATCCTGCCATTTGTGACAAGACGTATAGACCCTGAGGGTATTATGCTAAGTGAAATAAGCCAGACAGAGAAAGACACATGAATGTTTCGCTCAATCTTAATAATCTTTATCTACAGTGATCATGTGGCCCTGAATTAACCTTTTTCTTTTAATTGATTGAAAGTACAGTTGAACCTTGAACAACACAGGTTTGAACTGTGCAGATCCACTTACACATGGACTTTTTCAATAAAGATAGTACCTGTATTTTCATTTGACAGATCTTTAAATTAACTAAGTGTAGGGGAAAGCTTGTGTTCAATAAGAGATCGTAATATGTGGAGTCAAAAGAGCTAGGGTTTGAGTTCTGATTCTAGCTGAACTGTTTCAGTTTCCTGCCCTTGGATGAGTCATTTATCAATTCTTTTGTTTTTGAGGCAGAGCTAGCGGTACTCGGATTTTAGACTGTATGGGGGTCAGCAACCCTGCGTTGTTCAAGAGTCAGCTGTAATATACATAATCATGTATATGTCTGTACACACACACACACACACATTAATAATAAAGAAAATCCTGGTACAGTGTGTTTGGGAAATAGTTAGTACACGGAGGGTCAGATCAGAAGCCTGGGAGGTGACAGCCTGGGGAGACAGAGGACCTTCCAGACCAGGAAGCACGCATTTATTTGCAGGCAACAGTTACGTACAACCCATGGCCCTGTTGGACCTGGGAAAAGGAGAGGACTTGGACCTGTATTTGAGGAAGCTAACTAAGGCAGAGGCTGGATGGGAGAGGAGAGACTGCACGTGTCCTGACAACATCGTGCAGAGGGACCCAGCTCTTGCATGGTCTGCAAAGGAGTCTTCCTGGGGCACTTGAACTGGCAGCCTAGGACCCCAATCATGCAGACAGTAGTTCCTCATTCAATTACTAGACAAAGAGGCCATCTAACTCCGGCTGCACACCTGGTGGTGGGCTAAGGTGGCTCCAGACACTAGCAATCCAGTTGGAGGAGCACATGAGGGCTGACTGATGAACATATGCTCCATTCATACTGGTGAGAGAAAGAAGCAGATTTCAGAACAGCATGCGAGTGTTAAAGGTACCACAAAAGGCCGTACGTGATTAAATAGCAAAAATTAGCAGATACGCCAGAAACAGCTGAAGGAACCAAGAGGAGAGGAAAGTGATGAGCCCTGTGCCAGCTGCAAACATCTGCTTGAGACGACAAAGAGGCTGCCCTGAAGAAGGGTCAGATTTAAATAGAGAAGGGGGAGTGGGGTGAAGTTGAAGTTGATGGTGGGTATCGTTTCATTTGCATCGACTTTTCACTATAATAAACAAAACCCTAATGAAGACCTATGACTTGAACTCCGGGCCCAGCTTTACTAGTTCCTTTGAATAAGCTTCTTGACTGTAAATACTGGGTGAAAGGCACAGAAAATAGAAGCTTCGATGGGCACTGCCAACCTGCTTCCCCTTCTGTTCTCTCAACTTTGAATGTGACTTCACACAAAACCTTTGTAAATATGATGAGAAAGAGTTAGCATCTCACCAACTACTTAATTATGTATGTTCCTTTAATGAAAGGTGAGTTAACATTTTTCTGTTCATTTATTTATCGCCCATTTGAATTTCTCCTTCTGTGAGTCATCTATTCATAGTTTGCTTATTTCTTGGTGTTGTTTTATTCTTCTTTATTTATAAGGGATTTTCTATTAAACATATTGAACTTTGAATACATTGAGCAAAAACAAGAATCCCCTTTCTTCTATTTTTAAATTCTGTTTCCTGATACACAGCCTATCTTGTTTATATCAATGATTATTTAGAGAAATAACTGGCACTAGAGAGAAATACCTTATTTAGAATGACTAAACAAACATCCACAATTTTCTAATATGTTTATTGTTTCCTTTTAGAACTGAGAAATTAAATCAACTAGATGTATTTAATTGAGAAAAAAGTTCAATATTTTTAATGCTACTTATCATATAGTGATTCTCTCCAATTTATGAAATCAGAGATTCTTTCAAAGTAGGGACTGCCTTGGTCTAGTTCATGAGTATAGGCCCAGCACCTAATATAGCAGAACAGGACAGAATAGGCATGCAGTAAATAGTCCATGAATAAATGAATGAATGAAAGAATGAGCAAATGAATGAACAAATTTGGCACTCATTCCACTGGAAGGGCACATTCTGACTATAACCTTGGCTTCTAAAAAACTAGCGTCACCAGCAGTAAGATATACACCCACAAAGAGTATCAAGCTCTGAATTCTGGTATCATCTGCTTGGGAGGTTTCATCTCACAAGTTCTTCATAAACAAGAGACTCTGAGACATTACCATTTCCCCAAAGGACTTGTCTGAGGCATCCTCAGGTCCCTCCTGGTCAGCTGTCAAGGCCAACTTAATTTCTTTATTAAGATGTTTCTTTGTTCTCGGAAATGGTGGAAAGGATTAAAAGCTCAGCTTACCGCAGTCCCAGCTTGCCAGCCAGGACACTAGCACCTCAGCACTGTCCTGAGGGAAGCCTGTCCCCCCTGGGAGCTGGTCACTGTTTCCCCCAGAGCGCCCTACAATGGAAGAATAATACTCTGCCTATAAGTCTGTTTCTGTTTCATAGATAGGTTCATTTGTGCCATATTTTAGATTCCACGTATAAGTGATATCATATGGGATTTGTCTTTCTCTTTCTGACTTAACCTCACTTATGATCATGTCTAGTTGCATCCATGTTGCCGCAAATGGCATTATTTTGTTCTTTTCTATGGCTGAGTAGTATTCCATTGTATATACGTACCATATCTTCTTTATTCATTCATCTGTCAATGGACATTTAGGTTGCTTCCACGTTTTGGCTATTGTGAATAGTGCTGTTATGAATAGAGGGGCGCGTATATCTTTTTCAATTAGTTTTCATCTTTTTCGGATATATGCCCAGGAGTAGGATTGCTGGATCATATGGTAATTCTATTTTTAGTTTTCTGAGGAACCTCCATACTGTTTTCCATAGTGGCTACACCAATTTACAGTCTCACCAACAGCATACTAGGGTTCCCTTTTCTCCACATCCTCGCCAAGATTTAGGATTTGACTTAAAGCAGTGTTGCATGACAAGCACAATTCTGTTTATTCAGGGTGGTGGCATGGGGGTACTGATGGGAATTGAGAGATATAAGGCCCCACTTCACCCAACAACTTCTTGTTCAACCACTGAGTGGGAAAACTGCACTTAATGGCATGAGAAATGCAGAACACCTATAAATAAGAAGAATAGTTAACATCTAAAATAGGAATGAAGTTCGGGTTAACAGGGAAGGGCTGAAAGTAGAGGCTTCGTATCAAAGACCGAAGACTAGATGAGCTATTGGAATAAAGGAAGTTCTTCCAAAAGCTAAAAGAGTATCCCTGTAAATGTCAAGGTTAAGGACAGTTCTCCTAATGCTTCTTAGTTGAGATTTGGGTCTCCACCTAAGAAATATACCAAGGTCTAAAACTGTGCCATCCAATGTAGTAGCTGCTAGCTACATCAGGTTATTTCAATTTAAAAGAATTGAAGAGAAATCATTTTAATTTAAAATTCAGGTCCCCGGTCACACTAGCCATATTCCAAGCGCTCACCAGCTAGCCACGTGTGGCAAGTAGCTATCATATTGGAAATTATAGATTACTGAACACTTCCATTGCACAGTGCTGAAGCATCACACGGAATAAGACAAGATAAGGAATATTCTCTGTTCGTGAACTTCTATAACCTGTACAGAAAGATCTTTACCTTGACCATAATGATGGTAACTCTTCTTGTAAGTCAACGTTAAACTCTTCAAACACTTTCTGTGCTTTCTGAAATTCCTCTTCTGCCTAGAAGTGACACATAACATGTTTACACTAAAAAATATCACATAGACACAAGCCATTTCTAGACACAACATCGCTTAATATAAAATAGGAATAGCTTTATGGCATCCTGGAAACATTCTGGGGAGGAGAGAATCTGGTAAAAATCCACAAGATTTTTTTCAATAAAAGTGAAATACTGGGGACTTCCCTGGTGGTGCAGTGGTAAAGAATCCACCTGCCCATGCAGAGGACACGGGCTTGATTACTGGCCCGGGAAGATCCCACATGCTGCGGAGCAACCAAACCCATGCGCCACAACTACTGAGCCTGCGCTGTAGAGCCCGCGAGCCACAACTACTGAGCCTGTGCTCTAGAGCCCACGAGCCACAACTACTGAGCCCACGTGCCACAGCTACTGAAGCCTGAGTGCCCAGAGTCCGTGCTCTGCAACAAGAGAAGCCACCACAATTAGAAGCCCACGCACCGCAACAAAGAGTAGCCCCTGCTCGCCGCAACTAGAGAAAGCCAGCGCGCAGCAACGAAGTCCCAACGCAGCTAAAAATAAATAAATTAATTAATTTTTTAAAAAAGTGAAATACTGAATCTTATTTCAAAAGGAAAACGTGACTGATTACAATGGTTGCTCTTACAGAGTCATTCACTCTACAAAAATGCACTAACAGCCTGTCACATACACCGCTCTGCTCGGGATACTGGACAGGGATGCTTCTCCAAGAAATTCCCTGTCTAGTGGGAAGTCCAAGTAATTACACTACAAGAAAGGGCTTCTAAGCTGTTACGGAGCATGCTATTAAGGAATATGGTGCAAGGAATAGAGAAGGTTCCATAGGGCAGGTGATGTTTTAACTTGATATCAAATCTTGAAGAATGAGCAAATGTTTGCTAACAAAGGGGATGGAGAATGCACTGCAATACATAAAAGGTGGAGCTGCTGGATTGGGGATGCTAGCTCACTAACCATGTGGACTTATCAGACTGCTCCACCTTTGTGCACCTCAAATCCGTAAAATGGACATAGCAATGCCCACCTCACAGGTGTTGTGAGTATTAAAGAAAGAGGATGTAAATGAAGTGCTGAACATGGTGCCTGGCACCTCAGGGGCTTCACGTGAAGGGTAGCTCTTATCACAGCTGCTCAGCAGCTGGTATTGTAGGTCACAGAGGCTCCAGCTTAGGACATGTGTAGAGGAAGAAAAGGAGGGGAAAGAAGACTTGAAAGTTGACAAGGATGGAGAGGTGAGTGAGAACCAAACTGCGAAGGTTGCATGGGCCATGGTAAGGAATTTAGAATTTTTTTTCTACAGGCAATGGGAGCCATTAAAAGATTTAAGCAGTGGAGAAACTCTATCTAGATATGTGCTGCAGAAAGGCCATCCAGGCAGCTGTGTGTGTGCAGATGGGGGAAGGCAAGACTGGATGCCAAGTGAGAAGTCAGCAGGTGTCTCCAATGAGTTGTCAGCCAATGACTGACATACGTGGTAAAAGCTCCGGAAATGGGTTTTCTAAAAGAAAAAGAATGTCATGAAATTGTAGTACACATCTGTACTCTCAAGCACAATTTATGTCTGAGAATTTCATACTCGATTTCCTAGTTGAATCTGCATTCTGGCATCAAGTACGGAGCACGACCAAAGAAAGAATGTAAGGACGCGTTACCTTCTTTGATCGGCAGTACGGTTGGGGGCGAACGCTTATGATGATGAAAATGTGAGTCAGTGTCACCCATGTGAACTCTACTGTGACCTGAAAACCCTTAATGTTACTTAAAAATTATGAACAGCAGCCCACAAGCACCGTACTTTAGTTTCAATTCTGTCCTGATTCCAATCTCCACGAGAAAGGGAAGATTTCATTTTCAAAAGCAAAGTTGCGATAGGTGACTGAACATGGAGAGTGGTGACAACAGTGGGATCGGCCCCTACCTTAGAGATGCGACTCTCGTCCTTCCTCTTGGAGCTCTGCAAAGCCTCCAGGTGGTGGCGGGCACTGTCGTAGTCCACCAGCTTCCTGCTGCGCTTTGCGATGCGGTTCTGCCAACAGGGAAACATATGCACTAAGAAAGAGACGCGGTCCGAGACTCTCTTCTTGACTGCCGAAATGCCTTCCTTGTCCGCAGTAGCTGGGGACCTTGACCGGGGATCGAGGTGAACCAGAACTTCACTAGACAAATGATCCCTGGAAAACAGACTACAGCCTCCGCTCCTTTGTGTGAAAACCATTAGGTAAAGGCCTCCCTTCCGAAAATAATTAGGAAAATCATGAGGAGGTGAAGGCTGAATTTGCAGTCAAAGACCAGAGAAATTCCAGAACTGGTTGAGGGAAGCACATAAACCTATACTCTCTGTTAGTCTCTATTCTAGATCTTTAAATGTTCCATTTTGAAGATAGTACAAGAATGTATTAGGATTTGGTTTTATAATTCTCATAGCACTCACACTAACAGCAGTTCTATAAATCAGATTTACTTCCTAAGAAACCCTTTTTCCTAGAAGTGTTTGTCAATCCTTTTGTTCATTCAAATTATCTGAGGAGATTTAAAAATATACTGATTTCTAGAGACTTTTGTTTCCAGTTAGGATATAGAGAGCTGCAAAGAATGTTACTGCCACACTAGCAAGAAAAAAATCTGGATAATTTATAAAAGCATAAATTGTCTTGATTGTATCACAGACATGAAGTCACAAGGCAATAAAGGAATCTCAATTCCAAAGAGGGATGAGTCTCTTCAAGGAGAGACGAGACACACCAACTCTTTCACCTTTGGCAGGTAAAAGCTGTGGCCACCATACAAGTGGACAAGAAATAATCAGCTAAAATTTTAACACATTGTTTAAGGTCTATTGTGGGCTAACGTGTCAGTTTGGAATAGCTGGGTGTCCAAGACACAAAGGGAAGTTGCACTTATGGGCAAGCTCTTTCCTTGGGCCTCCATTGGATGCTATGAGAAAGTCTGGGGACAAGACACTCCCTTGCAGTGCAAGTGAGAATGAGATGATCTCTGATGGCTATGGGGGTAGAAAGACAAAGCCCTGCCCATTCCCTTGGACATTTTTCTCTTTACAGAGCAAAAGCCTTAAGCCGCTTGAGGAGGAAACAACAGATCCTCTGGTCCACAGAGACCAGGCAGAGATCCACTGATTCTGGGGGAAAGGTAGAAGCAAAATCTATCTGGCCCCAGTGATGGATAGGAATCCCTTGGGCCCCTAGATATATTCAAAAATAATTGTAACACACAGAAGAGTGGGAGAAAAAATCTCAACCCATAGGGGAGGAACATAAAACCCTCTTGGGCCCAAGATCTGATTCCTACAACAAGAAGAGGTCTGATCCCACTTTGGCAGGGTCAGGAAACTCCTGTTCAAGCTCAATCACAGATACGAAGCCGACTCTGCCTAAGACAGGCCAGGAAAGTATAACATAAAACAGCCTTGCCTCAACTCCAAGCCCAGCACTGAATAACAAGAAACAGCTGCCTACCACTGGAGAAAGGCCAAGTGTATGGAGAGAGACCCCCTCTGAAACACTGGCACACAAGGACACCTGAAATCTGAGGGAAGCAGGAACACTGAGAAAAGCTCTCTGGCATCCAAGGGCCCAACCAATGTGGGTCAAAGTAGAGGCAAAAACTAGACTTCAACCCAAGAGCCTGAAAATTTTCTAGATGTTAGACTATACGTGCAAGGTATTAGCAGCCCAATTCTAGAGGAATTTGAAAGCGACGGTGCACTGAAAGTGACAACAGCAACAACAAAACACAAATCCAGCTCAAGCTGCAAAGCAGATTAATTTGAACTGTCACACTATTGGCTTGACAAAAAGGCATGCCCATTTCCAGGCATAAATATTACTCCAGTCTTCACTATTCTATACACGATGTCTGGCATTCAATCAAAAATTTTGAGACACACACATTAAAAAAAAGAAAAACGGCCCATGAGAAAAGACAGAGCAAGCAACGGAACCAGATTCAGACATGACCCAAATGTTGGAAGTATTAGTAATTTTTTTTTTGGGGGGGGGGCGCTGCACCCATGCAGCATGTGGGATCTTAGCTCCCCAACCAGGGATTGAACCTGTGCCCTCTGCAGTGGAAGTACAGAGTCTTAACCACTGGACCACCAGGGAAGTCCCCAGTCAGTAATTTTAAAATAACTATGACTAATATGTTAAAGCATCTAGCTGGAAAAGGTAGACAAAATACATAAACAGATAGGGAATTTCAACAGATACATGGAAATTTAGCTAAATGGAAATCAAATGGAAATGATAAAATTTATCAGAGAGGAGAAATTTCTTCATTAGACTTAAAACAGCTGAGGAAAGGAACAGTACAGTTCAAGATAAATGAAATGAAGAGAAAATTTTCTCATTAAAACACAAAGAGAGGGACTTCCCTGGTGGCACAGTGGTTAAGAATCCGCCTGCCAATGCAGGGGACATATGTTCGAGCCCTGGTCTGGGAGGATCCCACATGCCGTGGAGCAACTAAGCCCGTGCGCCACAACTACTGATGCTGCGTGCCACAACTACTGAAGCCTGCACACCTAGAGCCTGTGCTCCACAGCACGAGAAGTGACCGCAATGAGACGCCCACGCACCACAATGAAGAGCAGCCCCGCTCGCCGCAAGTAGAGAAAGCCCACACCCAGCAATGAAGACCCAATGAAGCCAAACATAAAAATTAATTAATTTTAAAAAATCACTAAAGAAACCCCCACAAAGTGAGCAAAAGTTTAAAAAGAAACAGAATCAAGCATACAAGATCTATAATACAACATCAAATATCAAACAGTCTAACATCGTGTAACTGGAGTCTCAAAGAGAGGAGAGGGAGAGGCAGAGAAATATTTGAAGTGATAATGGCTGAGAATTTTATAAAATAAGGAAGACATCAAAGTACACATCCAAGACATTCATAGAATCCCAAGAGGGATAAATACCAAACAAGACACAGACAGCTACGCCAAAACCAAACTGCTTCAAATCAAGAATAAAGAAAAAAAATAACTACAAAGGTAAGAATTACAGAAGACTAGTCTTCAGAAACTGTGCAAGCCAGAATACAATGGAGTAGCATCTCTTAAGCACTGAAAAATAAAAAATCAAGAGAGATTTTTAGAATTCTATTTTCAGTGAAAATACCTTCCAAAAGTAAAGGTGAAAAAGTAAAGGTAAACGTTTTTTAAAAGACAAACAAAAGCTGGGGGAACTCATTGCCATATAAGAATTTTAATACCAACAGGAGCTGTACAAAGAAATGAGTAAGAGAAATGGTAAAAATTGAGGTAAATAGACAAGATTTTGGTTTTTTACTTTGAATTGCTTGAAAAGGTCACAGAACTAGAGAAAAGCAGAAACAATAGATCGTGGGCTTTATAACCTATGTATAGGGAAAATATATGACAATAAGAGCACAGGGAATGGAGGGAGGAGCTGGAAATACACTGCTGTAAGGTTCTTAGACTGTACATAAAGTGCTGCAACGTTACCTGAAGTTAGACAAGTTAAAGATGTACATTGCAAACTGTAGGGCAACCACTAAAAATTAAGTTAAAGAGGAACAACTAATAAGCAAGTAGTGTAAGATATACTGATTCCTGAGCCCCAGACTAAGAGATTCTGATTCTGTTAGTCTGAGGCAAAGTCCAGGCATCTGTCCTTTTTAAAAAAAAATCCCCAGTGGTCTAGTTGTGCCCAGCTAGTCTAATACTGAGAACTGCAGAAGAGGACCCTTAAAAAACTTTCAATTTCATAGGGTAGGAAGAAGAAAAACAACAATAATATAAATGTTTATCATTTACAAAACATAGTCCTCTGGGTCCTCACAGCAACGTCCAGTATGGGTGTTTCAGGGATTTTCCCATTTTACAGGTAGGGAATTTGAAGTTGCATGAGATTAACCTCTAACTTGTCCAGAATCACTCAGAAAGTCTGTTGCGAAAGATGAATTAGGTATCAGCCCCGGGACCAGTGCCAAGAGTAGGGTGACTCCAGTGAGACACCTAGGGCACAATGTTTAAGGAGGCTCTCACTCTTGGGGTAATGTTAGTGCAGGGTCAGCAGTCCGAGTAGGTGCCTCCTTATATTTTGAACCCTCGTGCCCTCACCTGTCTCGCTCAGTCCCTGCCCCTGATGCTTGGTTAGTACTCTTTCTAGCACTGCCCAGGTGTCTCTGTCATCCAGCTACCATCTGTCGCTCTGTGCTACTCTGCTACACCCGCTTCAGGGGTGATGACAGGTGGGGTGGGGCAGTTACTCTCATTTAGCTGCTTCCAATCCCTTTCACTTTACCCTCTGCACCGACCACTTCCGACTGGTGTCAGTGGAAGGATGGTTGACATACCACGTTCACTCAAAATATGCGATGAATTAGCCCAGCAGAGTAGAGAGAAGGGTGCTAACAAGGTGACAAAGCTCATTACTTTCAGCAGACATCTGTTACCTTCCAAGGAGCACTGCCCCTTGAGGTAGTGGCCTTGTGTAACTCTGCGGAAACTTTTACAAAGCTCTGCTTTGTGGACTTGGTCGGGGGTGGGGAGGTTGTCCTTTAGTATCTTCCAAAAAAGCAAATCTTGATGCTTTGAAGATAAACTTGATTTTCGAAAAGAGCTGAAATCCAATTACTTCCAAGCCTGGGAACAGTGTACTGGATCATCTTATTTTTTGTTCAAAAACAAGAAGTGAAGTAAATAATGTGAGTCATTTTCTTGTGTAACTGACAAGTTAATTACGGAGTACAGCTTACCATGGCAGAAATGACATTTTGAAGGCCATCACTCATTTTGATGCATATATTTTTGTGTTGGCAAAACATATCAATCGTACTGCCTTACCTACCTGATATTTGGGAAACCTGAAAAAAGAACCACATCTCCTAAGAAAGGGTAGAGTTAATACACTATAGCTTTCACATGGAAAATGATACAATTCTTATTTAATCATCCAATAGTAAATTTTATTAAATAAATTTACTAGCTTAATCGTAAATCGTTTAATTAAATGGCTTTTAAAAATTGACTTATTTTAGTTATTTATTTCTTTTTAATATTTTTGGCTGTGTTGGGTCTTAGTTGCAGTGCTTGGGCTTCTCTCTAGTTGTGGCGTGTGGGTTTTCTCTCTCTAGTTGTGGTGCTTGGGCACGTGGCTCTGGAGCTGTGGGATCTTAGTTCCCTGACCAGGGATTGAACTTGTGTTCTCTGCATTGGGAGGTGGATTCTTTACCACTGGACCACAAGGGAAGAGTCTCAATTAAATGGTTCAATTAAAAGTTCTTCAGATTCCGCACTATGCATTGACCGTATGCAGTAAAGAAAATAATTTACTAAATTTTTTAAAAATTTCAACAATAACCCCAATTTGGAATTCATTTTGGCCCACTGCTGTAAATATATGCTTAATGGCTAATGCACAGCTGCCAAGATAAAATCTAAACTTCATTTTACAATAACTGCTAACAGCTGTAAGCCTGTGTAGGTTGGGGACAAGCTGGCTCTTATTACAACATTGATTTTAGATATCAGTGCTGCACAACAAAAACTGTAACACCAGGTGCCCTGCCAATCACAGCTGGAAAAGTCAAACACCATTCCCTCATGAATGGTACTGCACAGCCCTTGCTGATGGGCTGCAGTAAATATTTGGAAATTTGCCTAACCATGCACACCCTGTTGATGTTAATGAGTCAAGGAAGTCAACTGTGTTCCAGGCTTTGAAAATGCTCCACCGTATTTTTAATCATTAATCCTCCTTTTCATCAATAACCCATTCACTACATAATCTCTCAGCACTCACTTTATGAAGTGACAGAGTCTGTATCCACATCTAACTTCCGTCCATTGAGTAAAAGGCACAACATCTGTGTATGTTCACAGACGAAAAGTCTTTCAACTATTAGAAACAGCTATCCCAACTGCTCTCCAACCCCAGGTTGTTTCCTTTCCAAGTTAAACACTGCTATTTCCTTCACTGTTCACCATATGAAATGGTTTCACAATTGTCTATCTTGGTTGAAACCCTATGTGTATGCTCTAATATTCGAAATGTGACTTCAAAGAAACAGAGAGAGAGATTATGTAGGCTCTTTCCACGATGCAGGTAAAACCATATTTCATTTATCTTCAGGGAATCCAGCTAGATAACATGATTCCAAATCTCTCATGTAAGATGTTTCAGTAACTGGAGGATCATCATTGTGTATGACCTCAACCATGAACACCATGGACCACAGGAAAAGAACTGCTTAAACAGAATAAAAGGACTTCCCTGGTGGCGCAATGGTTAAGAATCCGCCTGCCAATGCAGGGGGCACGGGTTCGAGGCCTGGTCTGGGAAGATCCCATATGCCGCGGAGCAGCTAAGCCCTTTCACAACAACTACTAAGCCCACGTGCCACAACTACTGAAGCCCGTGTGCCTAGAGCCTGTGCTCCACAACAAAGAGAAGCCACTGCAACGAGAAGCCAGCACTCAGTAATGCAGACCCAATGCAGCCAAAATTTAATTAATTAATTAATTAATTAATTAATTAAAAAATAGAATAAAAGTTCCACTGAGTGTTTCAACAAACTGAAAAGACTAACCAACATAATCCATCATGAGTTTATTTTAATCTCTCTGTTTCAACAAAGGTACTTCTGTATGTCTTCTGAAATTTTATGCTCCTAGAGAGAATGGTCAATTTCCAAATAGCTATTGCTGGGCAGCATCATAACAAATAACAAACAGATCCTTCACACATTTTTGATGATACTAAGTTTTTGTTCCTGAAGCTCAACAACTTTTCAAATGTATTCTCCTGTAGTCAATCACAGCCTTTATTTGCTTATCTAAGTTGTAGTATCAAATATTATATGACTAATTTAGACAAGTTGCGACGTTCTTTGAAATTTTCAAGTAGGAAGACAAACGTTTCTTTTACCTAATTTATTAGGAATTGATTTTTATGGAGACTGAATCACCACGCAATAAACAGTATTCTAAAGTGTGATAATAATTCTGAGACTGCTCCACAAATGCTGCAAATTCCAAGGCAAAATGTCAATGCCTATCAAATTATCTGAAGATATCTCAAAACACATTCCCTGTGTACAGAATTTTAACTTTTTAAAAAGTTGTTTAATTTCTCAGAAAATTTTTAAAACTGACTTAATACCTTTCCAAATTAAGATGTAGCTATACAATGACTCGGTAAAGCATTCGGCTGCCTATTATGATAACATCACCTAGAATTCGTCATTTGGATTTGTTCTCTGGGACATTTTGCCAACAAGGCTAATGCGTCCAGTTTGATCCACTTAGGTTTTAGTCTGGTGCCTCTGGTGTCCCAAAACACACTTCGGGTGTTGGCCATCTAGCGTTAGGCATTCTGTGTGGGACTGAGGAAACTAATGTCATTGATAGGAGTATAGTTTTGGCCAAGAAGCTTCACTATGTTTCATGGCCAAGGGCGGTGCACATTATTGCAGATAGTATCCGGGTGTCTGGCAATGGCTAGGTCAGAAGACCAGGTAAAATGGAACTTCACGTCAGAGGTCACCTAGCAAGATACTGAAAATGCCCATGGACACTGGTTCATGGCCTCCTTGCTCTACAGGAAGGGCAGCACATGGCTGTCTTACCTAGCAGTCCTCTTTGAGCTGGGAGAACAACTAGGGAGCAGATCTATTAACGCTGCCATTTGCTATATACAGCCCTGATGGTTTAAAGACCATCTATACCTTAAGAATCAATTTCAAATCTGTGATATTCAATCCTTCACTTGTATATATTCCTTTCAATGAATCCAAGTGTCGAATAAGACAAATGTTTTAGACAAGATATTTTCAGATCCAGATGCAAATGTATTTGAAATGCTTACATCTTAAGAATTCAATGTGAACCTGAAAATTTCAAGGAGAGAAAAAATATGCAGGTGTACTATGAACATACACAAAATAAACAGTAAGGAAAAGCTCAGATTTTGCTCTCACGTGTGCAATGAAGTTTCTCCTTTCCTCAAGACCTTTGTTTATTCTAACGGAAATTCTTGCCAAATGCCATATAACCAAAAGGTTTGAACATAAAGAAGACTGGAATTTTTTGGTATCTCTGAGTTATGATTTTATATCTGTAGGATTAAAAAGACTTCTGTAGAGAAATAAAAGCTGAAACAGTTCCTTAAAGGGGGAAATGTGATTTCTGGAACTATATTTCATTTTAAACTGTTAGGAACAGGATAAAAATCTCATGCTTAAATAAATGAAAAGTTACCAGCTGTCTTTGATGTCAGCTTGAGGACTTTTACTTCTACTTATCTCTTGCCCATGTTTTAATGAGAACATGGGACCATTCAATTCTTCCCTTTATAGACACAGAATAAAATACCTTTATGTCAGGAAATTGGCCCAGATAGGTGTCCAGTGTCAGCAAGGACCCATCCACTAGTTTTTGATGGAAGTCTTCCCACAGCACATCACATTTCTGAAAGAAAAAGAGAAATAAAGAGACAACTGCAGGATTACTTTAATTGGATAACTTTCACCAACTTCTAAAAAACCTGAAACTATAAAATTAAATAAGTTCTACCTCCCTGGCTGGTAAATGCTAGAAAAGTGTGAATTATTTAAGAATACAGTAATTTGGCTACCAGTTCTAATTTATAATATAGGCTACCTAAGGGCTCAGCTCATTTAAAAATGTGTTTCTGATTCCGAATTACTAAAGAATGTAGAAACTTCAAAAGGTCCCCCGATTCCTATAAATGGACTTTGGGGCTAGGAGTCTGTGAAGAATTCCACCAAGACAGTTTGCTTCTGAAGCAATCCATGAAATTAGAAAGCACCCCAGACAAACAACAAACCATTGCTGAAGCCTCCACATGGAGAGCAGAAAATTTAGTCATACTGGGAAGGGCCCTACCATTTATGGAATATCAATTATGATAAACACAATGAGTATTAGATATTATTATTATTGTTACTCCTATTACTGTCAAGGCATTGGGTTCAAAGCTGTATGTGTCTCTGTGTGTATGTGTGTGTGTGTGATTTAATTCTCACAATAGCCTTATGAAGAAAGTCTCGTTGTTGCCATTATACAGAAGATGATGCTGAAATCCAGAGATGTTACATAGTTTGGCTAAGGTCATGCAGCTGGTATATGACAGACTCTGGTTTCAACCCTTGAATTTGAAGCCCATGATCTGTCGATGACACCAGGCTGCCTCACCAGAACAGAGTTCATAGCCCAGCTGTGTGACTTTGGAAAACTGAATGTTCCTGAGTTTCAATTTCTCCAAGTATGTGAGTCGACAACATAAACTTGCTTCACAGAAGCCCAGGCACGTGCACAAGAACGTCATTCCATATTCCTCCCATTACTACATCTGGCGTCTCCTGACAATGTCTACCCTTTCTTTTTTCTTAGCAATAGAACATCCAGTTTTAGCCGGGCACATGGCTGCCTAGGATACAGACCATACCTCCCAGCCTCCACTGCAGCCAAGTGTAGCCATGAGACTAAATTCTGCCAATGGGATGGACTTTCAGGAAGTGGCCCTAAAAGGAGGCTTGTCCTCCAAGCTTCCTCCTTCTTGCTGACTGGAAGACAAAACTGAGAGCTGATAGCCAGAGCTCAGAGTCATCTTGAACGTGGAGGTGGCAGCAGGGATGCAAAGACAGGCCCCTGATGCCCGTGGGTCCTCCATACCACACCTGGGCTGCCAACCTCCAAGGTTGGTTATGGGAGAGAAGCTTCTCTCTTGTTGAAAACCACTTTTTAATGGTTGATTTGCTTCTCTTTTTCACACGTTAAAACCCAATTCTAATTATCATAGATCCTTATTAAGAATTTTATGCAAACAGGGACTTCCCTGGTGGTGCAGTGGATAAGACTCCGTGCTCCCAATGCAGGGGGCCCGGGTTCGATCCCAGGTCAGGGAACTAGCTCCCACATGCAAGCCACGACTAAGAGTTCGCATGTCACAACTAAGGAGCCCATGTGCCACAACTAAGGAGCCCGCCTGCTGTATCTAAGACCCAGCGCAACTGAATAAATAAATTAATTAATTAAAAAAAAAGAATTTTATGCAAAGAAAAAAATTTAAGTCCCCCATACAAAGAGGCTTATCTTATGATCTGAGCAGGCCCCCTGGACATGCAGTGTCGGGTGCTTCACCATCGAAAGATTCCAAAAATCCTGGCAGCCACGAGGATCAAGGTAGGACAGCAGCTGTTTCCTTAGGAATCAAGGTCAACAGTGGCATTTGCCATACACAGAACTGTAACGTGGTGTTCCGAAAAGCCATTCCCACAAGTTTCTACTATTCCTTTAAAAATTCTTCTTTTCACAATGAATTTTTAATTATACACCTCTAATCGGAAATTTACAAAATGAGTTAAGCCTTTAACAACACGCTGTTGAAACACAGTGTCTTTATATTTAAGAAATGTGAGAAGATGCAATTCCTCAAAACTGCATTGGAAAATGGTGTGTGGAGGCTACTTTTGCCTAATTCACATACTGAAAGTTTTCGAAAGAGGAAACAGAGCTCACAAAGAGCTTTCTTCATAAATAGATCTCGGTTTCTATCATAGTCATAACAAAATTATGACTCGTGATCAATGTGGGGATGTTAGAATTTTGGTGAAGCAGCCCAGGAAAGATGTTAACCCATATTTCCAAAGGCTACACAGCTGATCGGCATGTCATGTACCAGACCCTTCCCTGAGTTGTGGCGGCCATATGTCTTAACTCTCCTGTGCCTCATGAGAAGCAACGAGCTCCCATGCAGTGGGCATGATGATCAACCGTTCTTTGTTTTAACCAAGAGCTTGGACGTGAGAAAACCCCTGACAGCAGGCTTCCTAAAGTCAGTAATAATCACGCACACTGTGCACTAGGTCGAGGATGTGGATACACTAGACTTTAAGTGTGTTTTTAGGAGATACAATTATTATTCACACTTCGCCAATAAGGAAACTAAAGCCCGAGAAGGTTAAAGAACTCATCTGATGTCACATCCCATTCCGCCTTATTCAAAGCAACAATAACCACTTCCTCACTTCCCAGAGCCAGACAGCCCTGAGCTAGACGGTGCATTTCGGGTGTTAAGACATGTCTAAGGACGAAGCCTTTCATTAGTTCAATTCCTATTAGCAGGCCCTGTCCTCGGCCCTGCAGACCAGCGAATGGACCATCTGGTGGTAAAGTGAATGGGATGCTCTTCCCAGATCCCGCGCCTGCTTTCAAGGAGGGATAGGGAAGAAGGCACAGTACATAAAATCAGGCCATGAGCCAGTTCTCCTACTGGAATGGGCTAAGAAGTGTAGTAAAGGACAGACAAGTGCTATTCTCAGGTTGAACAAAACCAATCTTTAAGCCACAGCTTTCTACCCAAGTGGCTTTATCATCATGTTCACTCCTCACTGCAAGTTAGGGTTGATGTGGATGGTGGAACTGCACAGTGCCTTCTGGGTACACGGTGTCCCCTCATGATTAGGGCCATGAAGTGGTGAGAGGGGGTCAGGGGATAGGCTGAGTGAGCAGGACACGGTGGGAACCTCACAGAAGTCACCCCGGGGCCTCTCACGTGCTGTGACCAGCTCTTACCTCACCGACCGTTTTCACGTCTTCGCGCCCGTACCAGTCGGGCTCGTAGACTTCATGCAGCGACTCGGTGAGCTTCATGGAAGCCTCTTGCATGCCTAGCATTGGAGAAAAACAACTCCTGTTAGAGAGGGGTAGGTGAGGAGTCCCTTCC
>NW_006782612.1:456296-478382 GCF_000442215.2 Lipotes vexillifer | reverse complement strand
TCCCTACTTTTCAAAGTGAGAGGAAAAATCTTGAATACTTGCTAATTGTTTAGGGAAGACCTGGGCAGGCACAATTGCTATTTGCACCTGTAGTCCTGATTCTGATTACAGTGTGCATTTTCTAGTATTTTTAGGATAAAGATACATGCTAGGTCTCGAAAAAATCAACAAGGTGTTCTAGTCTAAAAACACCAATAATAATATGTCCTATTATGTGTGCTGTCACTTGCTAAACAGCATGAAACCGTAAATGTATGGGACACCTAGAATACTTACCTATAAAACTAAAGCATTCTAAAACAACTAATACCAAATGACTTCAACTATTAGAAATGAAGCATTTGGCGGGGTGGGGGGGAAGCAGATAGAAGCAAAATCTATAGGATTTTCAGGCATCATTGAAAGGGCTTTAAGTGGCCTAAAAATTTTCAAAAGAAACAAGAAGTTGTTCTTTTTCCAATGTTACTGAAAGCTTATACATACAGTTTTAAGTCAGAACTCTCAGAAAGCTTAGCGTCCTTAAGTCTATGGGTATTTTCAGAATTTTCGTTAAGGTACAATTTGGTATGTTATAAAAATATGGTTATTAATAATAGGAAAGATATAAAGTTTCCCAGTGCAACATGGTGATACCAAGTATCACGACGTCTTTTCCAGACTCCCTCTGCCCCTCCTTCAAAACATGGAGGGTAAAGTGTGGATTGCCGTGGAGACAGCTCAGGGCTGGGGACAGAACAAGGTGGAGTCTTTGGCTGGTGACTTGGAGAAGCGCCTCTTTGGCACCAGACTCTCCCTCACAGCTGGAAGGTGAGACCTGACCAAGTTGGTGTCCTGGTCTTTGTCACTAGGGGATATGAAAAGGAGCTGGATAGAAGGAGAGGAGAGAAAAACCATAGCGCTGCCATTAAAAATAAAAGACATATAAACTTAATGCCAGTGAATCAAAGAGGGAAAGTCTTTTGTTAACCTGAAAGCTGCAACACTCTAGACTCACCCACATGCTTGCTGAATTTAAGACAGTCAGTTCTGGGTTCAAAAATGAGAGAAAAGGACAAAATAAAAGAAGATGGCTGAGGAGTTTGAGGTTTTTGAGCACAAGCTGTCTGTTCTCCCTGCTTGGCCCTTGCAATAAACCTTTCTCTGCTCTACAAAATAAAATAAAAAATAAAAAGAAGATGTCTGAAATGATCAAAGTGTACCCTCAAAGAGTCACGCAATGGAATATTACTCAGCCACAAAAAAGAATGAAATAACACCATTTACAGCAACATGGATGGACTTAGAGATTATCATACTAAGTGAAGTAAGTCAGACAGAGAATTTCATATGATATCACTTATAAAATGATACCAATGAATTTATTTACAAAACAGAAATAGACTCATAGACATAGAAAACAAACTTATGGTTACCAAAGGGGAAAAGGGTCGGGGAGGGATAAATTAGGAGTTTGGGATTAAAATACACACACTACTATACATAAAATAGGACCTACTCTATAGCACAGGGAACTATACTCAATATCTTATAATAACCTATAATGGAAAAGAATCTAAAAAATATATATATATATTTATATATATATAATATATATATATATATATCACTTTGCTGTACCCCTGAAACTAACACATTGTAAATCAACTATATATCAATACCAATTAAAAAAAAATAAAATAAAATACTAGTCCCACCCCACAAATCTCTCCCCACTAATCTCAAAATCTGCCTTATCATCCATCACATCCGTGGTTGCACTTGGATCTGACTCAGTGCAGGGGGCTGGACAGCAGATGGCCGGCAGAGATGGAGCACACACCCCGATCACTCTCCCTGCCCTCCGTCACCAGCCTCATTTCTTTGCCTTGAATATCCCGAGACTAGAAACCAACGCCAGAGCCTCTCTGTCCCCCTACAGTGGCAGGGCTGCAGGTGCAGCTGGTCCTCACAAGTCACAGGCAGTCCAGGGCCATGCTTCCTGCTAACCCTGCTACCATCCCTTGCCCTCTCCAGCTAGAAGGCTTGTGTGTAAGTCTGTGAGCATCCAGCTCTCGGGACATACTCTCCCCTGGGATGAAATCAGCTGCAAGGTCTCAAGCTCACTCTATCGAACAACTCTTCCTAGAAAGCTGTAGGACGTGGGAGGCACTTATTCCTAGTTTCCAGCATAAGGGCAGACACATTTGTTCCTTGTATATTCTGATTATCATTTCAATGGGAATTGGGGAGTGGGTGGAATGGAACACCTGTGCTCGAGTACCCATCCTGCCAGAAAGCCAAATGGCTGTATAATTAACACTCAATCTTGTTACTCTTGAATTCCAAGAACAACCCGTGCTTGGTAACATGCAGTAAACAACTCATACACATTACCTTTGATAGCTGCTAAATATCCTCGGAGTTCTCGCTGAAGTCTGGTACCCTCTGCCTGAAAACACACAAACACAGAGATGCTAAGCATCTTGTCTGTATCTTGCATGCAAACATGTACAAAGCAATAAGTCTAGAGTTATTTCCGCCAGAAGCTCATTCTTAAAAGAACATAATAAATATGTGGACACAGACTAAACAAGATGCCCATCACTCTAGATATTTACAGAGATTTTACTCAGCCTAAAAAGAAAAGGAGAAGGACTTCCCTGGTGATGCAGTGGGTAAGACTCCACACTCCCAATGTAGGGGGCCCGGGTTCGATCCCTGGTCGGGTAACTAGATTCCCCCACGCACGCCACAACTAAGAAGTCCGCATGCGGCAACTAAGACCCAGCACAGCCAAAATAAATAAATAAATAATTTTTTTTTTTTTTTTTTTGCAGTACGCGGGCCTCTCACTGTTGTGGCCTCTCCCGTTGCGGAGCACAGGCTCCAGACGCACAGGCTCAGCGGCCATGGCTCACGGGCCCAGCCGCTCCGCGGCACATGGGATCTTCCCAGACCGGGGCACAAACCCGTGTCCCCTGCATCGGCAGGCGGACTCTCAACCACTGCGCCACCAGGGAAGCCCAATAAATAAATAAATATTTTTTAAAGAAAGAAAAGAGAAGGAGAAGGCAAGTAAGACTTTGCTTAGAAACTGTGACCCACCATACAGCAGTTCAATACATTCAAGAGCTACTAAGTCTCTAAATTTTGACATGTAGGTTACAATGGTTGGAAACTGATCACCACTGTTCACTGTTTAATATGGTAGCTACTAGCCCCAAATGGACAGAGATTTAGTGCCAAAAAACATACATATCTCATTAATATATTCTACACTGACTGTATATTAATACAATATTTTGGATATACTGAGTTAGATAAACTATATTGACTCATTTCGTCTCTTTCTTTTCATTTTTTTAAAAGTTAAAGTATAGGGCTTCCCTGGTGGCGCAGCGGTTGAGAGTCCGCCTGCCGTTGCAGGGGACACGGGTTTGTGCCCCGGTCCGGGAGGATCCCACATGCCGCGGAGCGGCTGGGCCCGTGGGCCATGGCCGCTGAGCCTGCGCGTCCGGAGCCTGTGCTCCGCAACGGGAGAGGCCACAGCAGTGAGAGGCCCGCGTACCGCAAAAAAAAAAAAAATTATAGTTGATTTATAATACTGTGTTAGTTTCAGGTGTACAGCATCTTTCACTTTTTAAAATACATTAGAAAATTTTAAATTATGAATGTGGTTTGCATTGTGTTTCTATTGGACATCATCAAATTAGAGAAATTGTTCAATTGTAAATGTTGGCCCATGAACACTTGTTTTGGTTTGGATTGCACTTAGAAACTCTAAGACTCTGAGAGCAGGATTAGATTTTAGTCTGGAGCTCCCCCAGGAAATGTTGATGGTAGCGTAGAGAAGTGAAGCAGGTAAGGAAAGAGAGCCAATGCAGGGTGCATTAGCAAGCAAGCTTCTGCAGTGGGCAGCCCCGCCTTAACCCCGCTGGGGAACTCTGGGAGACGGACTCAAACACCCTATAGACATCCTAAACGAGGGGCAAGGGAGCTGGGGCATTTATGCATCAACTCCTGCCAATCATTGGCTGAGGGCTGCTTCTGGGGGACATTAATTCCCCATTATGTCCATGTAGGGGCAGATAGGTCTCAGGAACCACAGAAAGCCCTCGGGCAAAGAGCTCTGATGCTGGAAGCTGCAAGTCAGTCTAGTGGGCTCAGAAAAGGTAGGTGCTAGGGGCATACAGCTGGGCACCTACAGTGTTGCCTATGATACTGCAACTGAACACATTAAAAATATATGCATTTTAATTGCATAATCATTCAACAAAAGTGAAGAGAGCTAGCATACAGAATGACTCCACCATGAAAATTAATACTATAGCAACTGTTTTATAACTCTAACTTGATAGTTAATAATACACCCACTAATATAGCAACTATAATAGTCACATTCAATTCAAAGAGCATTTGTTAGTATTTACCAAAAAGGGAGAGGGGATGAAGGCAAAAAAAAAAACTTATGTCCTTCAGGGACTTCCCTGATGGTCCAGTGGTAAAGAATCCACCCTGTAATGCAGGGGATGCGGGTTCGATCCCTGGCCAGGGAACTAAGATCTCACATGCTGCGGGGCAACTAAGCCCGCAAGCCACAACCACTGAGCTTGCGCGCCTCAACTAGAGAGCCTGCGTGCCACAAACTACAGAGCCCACGTGCCCTGGAGACTGCACGCCACAACTACAGAGCACACATGCCCTGGAGCCTGTGTGCCACAACTAGAGAAGGGAAATCCCACAGGCCACAACTAGAAAGAAGCCTGCACGCCACAGTGAAAGATCCTGCGTGCTCCAACTAAGACCCGATGCAGCCAAAAATAAATTAATTAATTTTTTTTAAAAAAACTAAACTCTTAAAAAAAAGTCTTTCAATAAATTATAATCTAGTAGAGGAACTAAAATATCTATACGAAAAATTGCATTGCAAAGCAGATTATACTTAACTCTGAAACACCATCCAAACACAATGCAAAGCCAAAATGCCCAGCACATTTAAAAATAGATAGTGATTAATACAAATAAACTCTGGGGACTTCCCTGGTGGTCCAGTGGCTAAGGCTCCGCTCTCCCAATGCAGGGGGCCCAGGTTCGATCCCTCGCCAGGGACCTAGATCCCACATGCTGCAACTAAAGAGTCTGCATGCCGCAGCTGAGAAGTCTGCATTGCCACAACTACAGATCCCAAATGCCTCAACTAAGACCCGGCACAGCCAAATAAATAAAAATAAATAAATAAATATTTTTTAAAAATGCAAACAAACTTTGAAAAGAAGTGTTTAAGACTATGCTGGACTCCAAAATAAATTCTGGAAGAGAATATTTTCCTATCTCTTATAGTGCAGGTATAGTGACATTATTTCTATAAAGTCTATGTAAAGCTCAAGTGAGGTTTTCTTTACCTGCCTTAAGCTCAGGCTGTTTTTGCAACTCTGTAAATCCAGGTACCACCAGATGAAAGCTTAGGGTTAATTCATTTGTTGGCACATATGAACTTCAACCAGAATGGTGCTCTACAGAATGGCAAAACAGAAATCATCAAAGTTCTAAACAATTGACTCCCTTTCTTGTGGCTCAGCATGGCTTAAAATCAAAACTAAGTTTCCTCTGCCTTGCTGAGCCATTCAGAAATGCAGTATGAAAGCAAACTACCACAAGCTAGATTAAAAAAAAAACAACAACAACCTCTCACTGTTGTGGCCTCTCCCGTTGCGGAGCACAGGCTCCAGACGCACAGGCTCAGCGGCCATGGCTCACGGGCCCAGCCGCTCCGCGGCACATGGGATCTTCCCAGACCGGGGCACAAACCCGTGTCCCCTGCATCGGCAGGCGGACTCTCAACCACTGCGCCACCAGGGAAGCCCAATAAATAAATAAATATTTTTTAAAGAAAGAAAAGAGAAGGAGAAGGCAAGTAAGACTTTGCTTAGAAACTGTGACCCACCATACAGCAGTTCAATACATTCAAGAGCTACTAAGTCTCTAAATTTTGACATGTAGGTTACAATGGTTGGAAACTGATCACCACTGTTCACTGTTTAATATGGTAGCTACTAGCCCCAAATGGACAGAGATTTAGTGCCAAAAAACATACATATCTCATTAATATATTCTACACTGACTGTATATTAATACAATATTTTGGATATACTGAGTTAGATAAACTATATTGACTCATTTCGTCTCTTTCTTTTCATTTTTTTAAAAGTTAAAGTATAGGGCTTCCCTGGTGGCGCAGCGGTTGAGAGTCCGCCTGCCGTTGCAGGGGACACGGGTTTGTGCCCCGGTCCGGGAGGATCCCACATGCCGCGGAGCGGCTGGGCCCGTGGGCCATGGCCGCTGAGCCTGCGCGTCCGGAGCCTGTGCTCCGCAACGGGAGAGGCCACAGCAGTGAGAGGCCCGCGTACCGCAAAAAAAAAAAAAATTATAGTTGATTTATAATACTGTGTTAGTTTCAGGTGTACAGCATCTTTCACTTTTTAAAATACATTAGAAAATTTTAAATTATGAATGTGGTTTGCATTGTGTTTCTATTGGACATCATCAAATTAGAGAAATTGTTCAATTGTAAATGTTGGCCCATGAACACTTGTTTTGGTTTGGATTGCACTTAGAAACTCTAAGACTCTGAGAGCAGGATTAGATTTTAGTCTGGAGCTCCCCCAGGAAATGTTGATGGTAGCGTAGAGAAGTGAAGCAGGTAAGGAAAGAGAGCCAATGCAGGGTGCATTAGCAAGCAAGCTTCTGCAGTGGGCAGCCCCGCCTTAACCCCGCTGGGGAACTCTGGGAGACGGACTCAAACACCCTATAGACATCCTAAACGAGGGGCAAGGGAGCTGGGGCATTTATGCATCAACTCCTGCCAATCATTGGCTGAGGGCTGCTTCTGGGGGACATTAATTCCCCATTATGTCCATGTAGGGGCAGATAGGTCTCAGGAACCACAGAAAGCCCTCGGGCAAAGAGCTCTGATGCTGGAAGCTGCAAGTCAGTCTAGTGGGCTCAGAAAAGGTAGGTGCTAGGGGCATACAGCTGGGCACCTACAGTGTTGCCTATGATACTGCAACTGAACACATTAAAAATATATGCATTTTAATTGCATAATCATTCAACAAAAGTGAAGAGAGCTAGCATACAGAATGACTCCACCATGAAAATTAATACTATAGCAACTGTTTTATAACTCTAACTTGATAGTTAATAATACACCCACTAATATAGCAACTATAATAGTCACATTCAATTCAAAGAGCATTTGTTAGTATTTACCAAAAAGGGAGAGGGGATGAAGGCAAAAAAAAAAACTTATGTCCTTCAGGGACTTCCCTGATGGTCCAGTGGTAAAGAATCCACCCTGTAATGCAGGGGATGCGGGTTCGATCCCTGGCCAGGGAACTAAGATCTCACATGCTGCGGGGCAACTAAGCCCGCAAGCCACAACCACTGAGCTTGCGCGCCTCAACTAGAGAGCCTGCGTGCCACAAACTACAGAGCCCACGTGCCCTGGAGACTGCACGCCACAACTACAGAGCACACATGCCCTGGAGCCTGTGTGCCACAACTAGAGAAGGGAAATCCCACAGGCCACAACTAGAAAGAAGCCTGCACGCCACAGTGAAAGATCCTGCGTGCTCCAACTAAGACCCGATGCAGCCAAAAATAAATTAATTAATTTTTTTTAAAAAAACTAAACTCTTAAAAAAAAGTCTTTCAATAAATTATAATCTAGTAGAGGAACTAAAATATCTATACGAAAAATTGCATTGCAAAGCAGATTATACTTAACTCTGAAACACCATCCAAACACAATGCAAAGCCAAAATGCCCAGCACATTTAAAAATAGATAGTGATTAATACAAATAAACTCTGGGGACTTCCCTGGTGGTCCAGTGGCTAAGGCTCCGCTCTCCCAATGCAGGGGGCCCAGGTTCGATCCCTCGCCAGGGACCTAGATCCCACATGCTGCAACTAAAGAGTCTGCATGCCGCAGCTGAGAAGTCTGCATTGCCACAACTACAGATCCCAAATGCCTCAACTAAGACCCGGCACAGCCAAATAAATAAAAATAAATAAATAAATATTTTTTAAAAATGCAAACAAACTTTGAAAAGAAGTGTTTAAGACTATGCTGGACTCCAAAATAAATTCTGGAAGAGAATATTTTCCTATCTCTTATAGTGCAGGTATAGTGACATTATTTCTATAAAGTCTATGTAAAGCTCAAGTGAGGTTTTCTTTACCTGCCTTAAGCTCAGGCTGTTTTTGCAACTCTGTAAATCCAGGTACCACCAGATGAAAGCTTAGGGTTAATTCATTTGTTGGCACATATGAACTTCAACCAGAATGGTGCTCTACAGAATGGCAAAACAGAAATCATCAAAGTTCTAAACAATTGACTCCCTTTCTTGTGGCTCAGCATGGCTTAAAATCAAAACTAAGTTTCCTCTGCCTTGCTGAGCCATTCAGAAATGCAGTATGAAAGCAAACTACCACAAGCTAGATTAAAAAAAAAACAACAACAATGAACCATAGTGGATTTCCAAAACATCAAAGTATAGTGTAAAACTGTAGGCAAAGAATGAGGAGAAAGAAGAAAAATGCTAATGATAAACACTTGTGCAAAGGTAGAAGATAAGAAGGATCCAGAGAAGAAACAGGTAGAATCAGGCCAAGGTCCCCAACACGAACAGGAAAAGAATTTGGGGAAAAAAGAAGTCAGTCTTTGCCCTACTGATTATCTATTTTGGGACAGATACTGTGTAAGATTCTGAGTATATAAAAAGCTGAAAAGACATTGTTTGGGGAGATTTTATTATTGTCACATCTACACCGCATCTCCCTACCAGATCTGTTTTGGGGGGAGGATTATGCTTCCTGCCCCATCAACATCAAGCTTGGTTGTGGGACTTGGCTAATGAAATGTGAGCGGAAGAGCCATGTGCTACTTCTGAGCAGAAGATGTAAGAGCCATCACACACTCCGACCATTTCCTTTCCCTCTACCATGTGCCCCATAATGTTCCAGATAGGGGTTGCTTCTCCAGCCTGGATCTCAGAGCGAAGGGAAGATGAAATGGGCAGCTACCGTGCACATTTTCAGGAGCGAGAAACAAACTTGTTCTTAAAAGCCACCAAGGTATTGCTCCCACAGCATGACCTACCCTAAACAGCCTGATACAGTGGTTCACCATCAAGAGTAGAAATGCAGAAAGACAGAGTAGCCTGAAATCTAACAACAACAAGCCAATGGAGTTACTGAGCAGAATAGCATTAAAGGCACTTACAGAAACATTTCAGAAAGGAAATCAAATTGGAAAGATGAAGGACAAAGTGGGTGATTTAGCAAATGGGAGCCTGAGTGGTGGCCAAGTGATTGAAAGAGGTAGAATGGTACTGAGAGAGGACAGCAGACCACAGTCATTTGTCCCAACAGACGGCAGATAATTTAGAGAGAATAGTATGTGAAATCAGACATGTGATTTACCCAGACAGATCTAGATCCAGACCGATCTAAAGCCTACAGCCCTGAAAGGGGCAATTAGGAGGGTTTGACTCCCCTAAGGCCACGTTTTTCAAAATAGGTAAGTGTAGACCTTAGAGGTACTTAATGATTTGTCTAGCACACTTACAGCCACAAAATAAACCTAAAACATCTCGCTGGAATATCAATTTATTGAGATTGGAGGGGGACAAACGGAGAAACCATTATTTTACCACCACTAAGCCACCTGTTATGATGTAAAATGAAAAGCTGCATAGAGATGAAACAGAACTTCACAGATGTCTCCTGCTTTCAGATGTCTGCTTTAAGACTCTGCTCTACTACTGTTCCTGCCTCTTCCCTGGAAAAGTGCAAGAAGCACTTAGCTCAGGCAGGGCTCACATCTCACCCAGAGGGATGCTTTCCCCTCAGGAAGTAATACAGAGCCAACCACAGTAACTGATGGTTTTGAGTTACCCCGATTGCTCAGAGTACCTGGAAACAGCAAAAGAGTAGGGTGGAAAGGCATTCTTTTCCCAAATATTTAGGAAATAAAGCATGTCAAATTAAGCCTACAATTAAGTCATTGCCTTTTCTTTCAAGAAAAGTACAAGAAAGAGAAGGAAATATTCAGGCTCCAATCTATACACTGCATTCATCTAGCCCAAGGGGAACAATAAACATTTTTTAAAATAAAATAAGCATCCCAGAAGAAATTTTTAGATATTATAAGAGTGACAGAAAATTCAAATTATATAATAATGGCTTAAATTCATGAGTTCAGTTTAGCCAGACAAACTGGAGGCTAACTTAAATAACTTTATTCTTTTCCAATTATTAAAATCCTTGATTTTCCCCATGAGTATTAAGGTTCATAAAGCATTTGGTAATGACCATATTGAATTTCTTATAAAATTCTGCCTGAATCAAGCAAAAGCCTCTGGAAAGGAATTTTTCACCTATAACATGCCACACAGTAGCTCTGCACAAAACCTATTGCATAATAAAATTTACTTAACATCATTACTCTATGTGAATCACAAGTAAATTTTAAATGAGAAATAACTTCTTACAGCACTGCTTGCATTTCACTGAATCTAAAGTTCGTTCCAAATTCCTCTGAAAATTACCATTTCAGTAATTTAGGCTTGAATTGTGTATTGTGCATGTGCGTGTGCAGAAAAAAGACTGAAAATTCCACAGCCTTGAGAATTTTGCCTTCAATTTCTTAATGTCATTCTCTACAGTATAAAATTATTATCCCAACTCTTGGTCACACTCTCCTCAGGACTCATGGGCAAGTGAGTCTATTATAATTAAGTTGTCTGCATTGCCTACTAATACTCCTCTTTGGAAAATATCTAAGAAGGATTCACTGCCCACAATATCCCTTGCCCTGGCATATAGTATAATAACATGCCCCTGGTGTTAGTCAGAGGTTCTTTAGTTATTTTTTCAGTTGCATCATTTATCAGTGTCAGGAGCCGCTGCCTCTCAAGCCTAGACGGTCCCCCAGGCTTGGCTTTCTTCCCACACGCCCCAAGGGAGTGGCTTGCTTCTCCTTCCTCATTAGAGCTACCCCCAAACACCCCCTCCCTTGTGTGTCACGCCCTCACAGGGCTGGGGAGAAGGAAACCGTCTCCCCAGTCTTCTGTTTCCTGGCTGTTCTGGAAAACAAGCCAGGGTCACTTTGGGTTTCATCATGAAGATATCCAAAATTAATAGGCAAGATGGACCTAGAGATTGTCATACTGAGTGAAGTAAGTCAGACAAAGACAAATACCATATGCAGAATCTAAAAGAAATGATAGAAATGAAGAAATGATACAAATGAACGTATTTACAAAACAGAAACGGACTCACAGACTTAGTGAATGAACTTACGGTTACCAGTGGGGGAAGGGGGGAGGGAAGGGATAGTTAGGGAGTTTGGGATTGACATGTACACACTGCTATATTTAAAAAGGATAATCAACAAGGACCTACTGTATAGCACAGGGAATTCTTCTCAATGTTATGTGGCAGCTTAGATGGGAGGGGAGCCCTGGGGGAAAATGGATACATGTATATGTACGGCTGAGTCTCTTTGCTGTGCACCTGAAACTACTGCAACATTGTTAACTGGCTATACTCCAATATGAAATTTAAAAAAATTTTTAATTAATAGGCAAGCAAAAAGTCTTCATGGTTTTAAAACTTTACAAAGGTCTGAGACTCACTGCCTCTAGTCAAAGAATCCCTTTATTCTCTTGCAGAGTGGTCTCTTGAAGCTGTTGCTTTCTTCCCCTAGTGCTGTGAGCACCTCTCCATGATACCTGCCTCTAAGGACTAGACTGAAGTTTAAAAGCTAATTAAATAGCTGGAGAGAGAGTGAAACAGGCACACCACCGTGGAAAGTTTCAAATATATTTGTTACCCAATAGGAAGAAATCACATTCCATACCTAATTAAATGTGTTTCCAAATTGTTCTACATCAGATTGGTCCTCAGGAACACCAATTACTTAATTATTTGCTTATATGTCTTGGGGGGAGGGTGGGGCAGAGAAGGGGGTCGGTTCCCAGATAGGCCTGGCTCCTGGGCAGCTCTCGCGGCTTAAGTCTCTCTTCAGCACCTTGGACAGCTCCCAGACACATCTTTGGTTCTTGAACATTTAAAGATTTAATCTATGTAGTGTCAAAGGACTAGCTATAAATGCTACCACATCAAGGTTTCCTACTGCACTCTAGTAATAAGTGCAAGGAAGAGTTACAGACAGATTTCCTGCAAGGTGAGCCTGGTTCCTGATGAGAGCTACCACAGACTGACACACAAGAAGAGTGCCTCAAAGTCCTACAGCTGTGGCAAACTGTATCTGGGCATTGGGCTTTAAAACAGGGTTGCACCAAACTATGATGAATAACACTTGAAGATTAATGAGTCAAGTCGTTTATTGTTTAGGTACACTGAATTCTGAAACACTAAAAGGATATTAATATTGGTAAATACTTACGTCTAGGACTTCAGGAGCCAATACAGAGGTACGATTTTGTTAGCTTACCTTAGACCCGGTTACGCCTGCCCAAAAGAAAGAAACTGTACTTGAGGCATTAATTTGAATTTGAGATACAACGCATAGAATGAACTGATAAATTTCTAAGGAACTAAACTCAGCGCAGCAACCACTGCAAATTCAGAGGCACCATGCCCCCATACTACCATGCACATGACACCCGCGGTCAGGGGCATATACCACTGTGGCCCTGACTCTACTTGCAAAACCAAATCTAGTGCATTTTATTTGCAAGGCTATGCAGGTCTAGCCAAACACCTTAAGGCAATATGTATTTAATACCTAGTAAACAAGCAATGGCTTGTTGAATTGACTTGTTAAAATATGGTCAATGTAATTTATATTTAGAGGTAACTGATTTATATTTATAGGTAATTTTGTTTTAAAAAAAACAAAAGCAATACCCACAAGACAGAAAAATTTTTTATTAAATATCCTGTTTAACTAAGAAACCGGGTTGATGTTTTGAAAGGAGCCGAGATAGAAGGCCAACAGTATTAACGGATGTATGAAACTTGGATCTGAAGAGATGTAACTTCAAAAACTGTGATTTCACAAAGGTAAGTCCTATCAGCTTGCCTGTGATCATGAACCTATAGAAGTTTCCAGAGTTACATTATTATTTTTGGCCTTTACTGACATTCTTCTCTTGAAAAGGCAAAGTAACACATCAAAATTAAAATTGGCTCAGTTTCTCAGAGTTCGGACAGGTTAACTCAATCTTGAAAGCAATGTTAGTATATTTTGTGATCATTTTTGAAGCTGAGAAGAAAATCAGATTATCAAGAAGATTAGATTTAATGGAGTTATTATCAGCAACTTGATGAACAGATGACTAGTAAGTCATAACGTCTGAATCCACTTATGATCAAAGACAACTTTAGGCTGCTCAACACTCCAGGCACTCTTGGTTTACTAAGAAATAGAGTTCTCCCTCTGATAAGCTCGGGTGCCGTTCAATTGGAAGGTGAGAGTTTTTCAAAGGTAAAAGCAGCAGGGTCTTAGGCATGTACATTTTTTGCTTCCTTGCTTTGAGCTCTTTGTCGTAATAGGAGCCGTCATTAAGAACCTAGCACTGATTTCATAACACCATTTCTTTATTTTTAAAAATTTCTTTTGGCATATCTTCGTGCAAAAGATGTAAGATAGAGAGGAGACAGGAGTGTATTTTGAAATCACATTTCTGGGCTGAGGGCGGCAGCGAGTGGAACATGGGAGGGAGATAGACATGGAAGAGAACATCTCAGCTTCCACAGTTTTATCCAAGATTCATGGCCCAATTTCCAACTATCCTCGTGAGCAACTCCAAGCATACCTATGATCTGAAAACCAAATCAAATACCTTCTGCCTTTCAACGAAACAAAATTAGAAAGCTAGCTAGTAATTATATGTACCATTTTTCCATATATTTCCCTTAAGCCAACTAACTTGAGTCTATAGATGCCTATTCTGATCTTTTGGAAAAGCTAACCCATTGTGTGTACAAGGGGATAGAACTACCTAATTAGAACTGTTAAACTCACCACCACAGGCAGGCTGGATATGACTTACAGATATGCTTTATGACCTTTAGGCAATTGAGTCTGTGACCCTTGAAAAACCATCCCATTTTTTTTTCATTTCATGTGTGTGTATGAAGAGGCTTGACTTATAAGCTGCACCAGAGACATTATATACATATCTTTCCAAGCTTTGCTTTAATTCCTAGAGCATAGTAATGAATATAGTGGGGAGGGGGGAAATGACCCAAAAATTAAGAGAAACGCCACAGGAGCCCCTGCCTCAACAATGACTCTTCCTGTGACTTACCGTTCAGTGTCCCTTTCTGTGGGTATAGATACAACTCCATTTACAATATTCTATCATGGCCAAATTGGACAGGACTTAAAAGTATTAGAGAAACAACTGCTATGTCAAGTTACAAGTTACTGCTTCCTTCTTTTTAATTTGTATTTCTAAGTCTCAAACGCACATTTACGTTTTTCAGAAAGTTTTTTTGTACCTTTAAGTGTTTCAGTAACAGAGGATCCTAGAACCCGGGGCAGTAATTTATGCAGATGTGTAAGAACCACTCAATAATGGATATGAGAAAAAAATCAAACTGACATGATAAATTACTGTGAGGAAACAAGAAAGCATGAATACCCATGACCAACAGAGTAATCAAGCCCAATCCACAAATGAAAGCTTTTGTGACATATCCTCAATTTTCTCGTATATAAAGCATAATTACAGTTATGAGTTGCTATGGAAATCAAGTGAGACAATGTTCAAACACTTTATAAATGTTAAAGTCCTACTTATGGAAAGTCTTAATAATAAAAATACTTCATCAGTGCTTTTGCCTAAGCCAGTCAGGTGTGGCTTGGAAATTTGTAAATTTTTTAAGCTCCATGGAAGAGTCTTACAATTATCCGGGTTTAGGAACACAGTCAAAAGAAGGTACAATTAAGGAATAATGTGTATTACTATTCCACATACAAGAAAATATATGTATTATCTTCACTATATCAGTGAAATCTAAGGCTTGCATCCAAGTTGTTACTACCTTATGATGGATCTTTAGAGATACAAGTCAAACAGGTGACCCGATTCAGAAGTCTGGAATGGGACCCAGGAATCAAAATTTTAAAAGGCATCCAGATGATTCTAATGGTTATTTGGGAACGCCTGCTTTACTTTCTCACTGTGTCTATCATTTAATTGACACAGTGTGTGAATGGACACTCTCGTATGTGGCTCTAGTATGAGATAGCCAAAAAGGCCCTTAAAAATACTTCTGGCTCCAGGTTTCATTCAGTCACCACCAGACATGCCTTCTAATGCATTTCCATCACTAAGACTATATCTTCAGCACAAAGTTAGCAAGGGGCTTACAGGGTGACTTATAAGAGAGAATTGCAGGCAATTGCAGGGAATAAATAATACTGACGCAAATCTGAAAATCAACTGCAGCTCATCTGTGCCGATGTTCACAACCATTCCAGAAAGCCTCCTTAGGCTCGGATGAGAGAGATGCCTAATTCTCTGCATCACATTCTCAGAACAGTACAGTCAACCTGGGGATCATTTAGGGAGGGGCATCCAAACTAGATAATAAGTTGACTTCACAAGGAGAAGTAGGAGATACATGGAACTGGTCTCTAAATGAATGCTGGGAAATGAGATACTAAATCTCTTCCAATTGGCATAGTTAATTAATGTAGTAAGGTAAAATACAATTAAAATAGGCAACAGAATAAGATAGATGAAAGGAAACCTTTTGAGCAATAACATGACGAGATTCCTCTAAAAGTGATTTCTTAAGTGGGGAACAGGCTCCGTAGGAAGTGGCCCAAACAGTGATGCCTAGAACATCTGTAGTTTGACTGGATCAAATTTTAGTTAGGCTAAGCTTTTGATTTATATAGGCCATAAATGAAAAGATATTCTTGTGGTTGGAATGAAAGAAATAAGAACAAAGAGGATAAAAGATGGACAAGTTCTCCAACGAATATTTTTTTCTTTCTCCCATCCGGCACCATGGACAGCAACACCTGAATAGTCACAAGAAGTAGGCAGACTCATTTCTCTCCTTGAAAGCCAGTGAGCAAAAGAGAGGTTTAATGGGTGTGTCAGAAATGAATAAACAGAAGACTATAGAGAAATGCAGGCACATTTGAAGGGCAAGGGCCAATACATTCTTTTGACACCTGCAGGTTTCTTCTCTCTGCTCCCTTCCACAGAAGTCAATTGTATTGGCAATCAATGGGTGATACTTACCAAAAAAAGGACTCTTAAGTCAAGACTATATATGCAAACCACATCTTTTCCACCAGAACAATGGTACAAAGAAGACTGAACGTCTTAACTAGGGGCTTAGACCATTTTTCGTAAGAATACCAATTGGAGTGAGAGTATACTCATATGCTAATGTTAAAGGTGAAACTAGGATACCAAAATGCATTCTAATGATGGAAATATAGTAACATTATCTCAAGATTCTGTGTCTTTTTTCTACTACTTTATTTTTTAAAAGAAAGAAGACTTTTGCACACTAGACCACAAGCTTGAAAAAGACAGAAACTATTCTGTCTGAACTATTTATCACTCTGTTTCCAATGCCTTATGCTTAGTAGACATTTAATTAGGTGCTGAGTCAGCCAAGAAATGCTTCTAATAGACACTTATTATTTGGCTTGTTATATATATTGACCTGTTACCTTCGATGAAGTGTCCAGCTCCTAGCTCAAGCCAATGTCTCCAGTTGTGTACCGGATCCCAACTCCTCTTTCTACTCAAGGACACAAGTCAGCTGTTCTCTCCCCTTTCTCTGGTGATTCATAACATTTTCCTTCTGTACTAAATGAGTCCCATTAGTATACACATATTTCTGCCATCTTAGGAAAATGCTCTCTTGACTCCACTTCCTTCCCCAGCTACAGTCCTATTTATTTGCTCCCCTTTGAAGCAAAACTTGAAACTTACTGTCTCCAAGCCTCCTGATATATTTTACCTCACTCTATATATTCTCTGTCCATTCAGTTTTGTCCCCCATAGCTCTCATCATTTCTAGCAAACAGTATAATCTGCTTATTTTTATTAAAGTGTTTTATTTATTGTCTGTCCCCCTGTTTTGGAATGTAAGATCCACAGTGGTAGTAACCTTTGTCTGCTTGTTCTCTGAAGTTTCCCAAAGACCTAGAACCATTTCTGGAACACAGAAGGCACTCAATAAATGTAAAGAAAATGAATATTGAAATGGTTACATACTATTGTTCTAAACATGCACCCACATGCTATCATCAATCAAATAACTGTGAAACTTTCTTAAAAGTTGATACCAAGAAGAAATACTTTAAATTTTGGAAAATACTGACACACTAAGATGGTTCTCAGTATTACGGAATTCTCACAGAAACTTATAGCTAGCCAGTAACAGGAGTAAACTTTATTTCCAGAGATGCAGACATATATGAATTCTCTTGTAGTATATTGTGCAATTATTGAGTTCAAACTTTAATGGAAACCAAGTATAAATGCAAGCAACAAGACTCAACAATTCTCTCAGAAGTTGCTCAGAAGAAATTAACTGTATCAATTAAATGTATTAGTGCTCTATGGTCAAAATATTATCCGATCAGGGAAGAGTAAGCTTACTCTAAAACACAATTCATGAAAAAAAAACCCTACAAATTGAAGAATGTAACTGGGGTTCAAGGACTGAAAAACATTCTTCTGCATTAATTAAAATTATTTATTACATTGTGAGTAAAAGTATGTAAAGCTCTCAGAAGATGGAAAATACCGTACATGCCAGCTGATACATATGGAGTAGCATGGAACTAAGGCAGCTTCAGAACCCAGGGAGGGGACCAGAGCCTTGCTCTAGTCTCGATAACCCAGGTTAGAATCGAGTCCAGGCCATGTAAGACACTCTTCAAAGGCTATTTTGCTGCCAAAAATTAGGATGAAAAAGAGAAAGTAAATGACAATGAAGAGAAACTCTGACAATGAATGAGTGAGGAGGCATGGAAAATCCAAGACAAACAGTGAGTACAGAGAAAAGTGTGACAAGGAGGGATATATTTACTAATAAGCACCTATCAGGTGTTAGAGGGCAGAGATTATTTTTCTTTTTTCTTTTGGCTGTGCTGGGTCTTCGTTGCTGTGCACGGGCTTTCTCTAGTTGCAGCAAGCGGGGGTTACTCTTCATTGCGGTTTGCAGGCTTCGCATTGCAGTGGCTTCTCTTGTTGTGGAGCACGGGCTCTAGGCACACGAGCTTCAGTAGTTGTGGCGCATGTGCTTAGTTGCTCCATGGCATGTGGGATCTTCCCAGTCAAACCCGTGTCCCCTGCATTGGGAGGCGGATTTTTTTAATGGCTGGGAAAGGATGCCTTCTTTTAAATATTTTATAACCTAATGAGGACATGGATGCACATCTAAACTATCTGTCATATAAGAAAACTGGAACAAGAGCTTTTGGATGAATTACAGAAAAATGTACACTGGAGGATACAGAGAAAGAGAGAGCCTGGCTGAGGCGACTGGAAAGACATCAGGTAAGAAATATCTTGTAAGTTGACCTTAAGCAAAGGTAGGACTTCAACAGATGGAGATGGCAGGCAAGGATAGTTCAATCATAAGGAAGCACCCTCAGTGGAGAAAGTGGAAGAAGAAATTGGAAGCAAGCAGTCCAGTCCCTAAATACCACCACCAGGCATAGGAACAACCAGCCATCCCCTTCCACATCGTGGTTATCTGTGTTAAAAAGAAATAGTTCTAGGATATCTGTTAGGACTGTCTGCTCAAGGAAATTACAAAATTTTTCAGAATGTAAATGTGATTTGCCATAAATAAAAATTTTATCCACACATTAACACACCATGGGACTATATCCTGTATTTATGTTCTTTTCTCAAACTTCTATTCTGTAATTTTTAATTATTTATATACATATGTCCTAAAAAGTGTTGTGAAACTGCTTACAAAAATTCAAGCACGGGCTTCCCTGGTGGCGCAGTGGTTGAGAGTCCGCCTGCCGATGCGGGGGACATGGGTTCGTGCCCCGGTCCAGGAAGATCCCACATGCCGCGGAGCAGATGGGCCCGTGAGCCACGGCCGCTGAGCCTGCGCGTCCGGAGCCTGTGCTCCGCAACGGGAGAGGCCACAACAGTGAGAGGCCCGCGTACCGCAAAAAATAAATAAATAAATAAATAAATAAATAAATAAATAAATAATGCAAGCGCTATTCAACATCTCTTCCATCCCAGAAATAAAAACGTGCTCTAGGAACATGCTCCAAATGATCATTTCTGCCACTAGTTCAGCTTCAAGTTTAACAAATGTTTTAAAGTTTATGTTCAAAGCACTAGATTCTGTGCAGAGAAAAAGATGAAAGCGGCCACACGGGACCCCTGTGCAGAGGAGAGATCAGTATGAAGACATGACTCCAGCTTTCAGACATTGGATTATCCTAATAATGAGAATCAATGGCTCTGGATCCTCCCCACTGGAGACCATTTCAAGGTTTCTTCGTCCGTGTTATACCAATTAGGCCGTTACCTGGTGGTGGGCATGGAGAGAAGCAGCAGAGCTACACTGTATGGTATTTCAAGGGGGGACTAAAAAGCCGTGGAGATGCAAGCAGAAGTGAGGCTCCCTTCTCCTTCATATGAGAAGTTCTTAGACCACACCTCCATTAGGGCGCCCATATCTGTACTCGCTGAAATGTGATCAAAGCTGGTTATCTGAGCCCCACCAGCCCCTGGGTTATCCTGTTGTAATCTTCACACTGGCCATAAGCATGGCATCTTCGTGGGCAAGTTTATGAGCAGGAAGGAGAGAGAGAAGCCAAGGAAATTCCTTTTACTTTGGGACCTTCTCTGGGCTCATTAACAGACCCTTCAGCAAGCACCCAGGTGAACTGAAGTGAAAGCAGCCGATGTTCACACCAGTCACTTCTGCTACTTGTTAGCAGCTCTGGTAAAAGAGGAAATATAGAAGGGAAAAAAACAAACCCTCTGGGGAGGAAACGGTGAAGTCAGGTCTCATTCTTCTGGCTGGATGTCTCCAACCCTTGCTTTCCTTACCACTCGTCACCACGGAAAACCCTGAGCTCTTGGGGGAGGGGTCACTCTTTTCTCCTTTTCTGGACCCTCCTCTCCCCCTCCTCCCTGTCCTGACTGGGTGTTCATGGACCACAAAATCCACAGCAACGGGGAGTGCAGTGGACAATGAGAGCATATGCACAGACCCTGCATCCATGCTCTCCGGCTAACGCAAATCAAATAACTTTTAGGAAAAGAGGTCTGGGATCAAAAAAGAGAACTTGGGGTTGGAGCAAGATAAAAGCTAATCCTCAAGCTCAAGTGCAAACATAGACCCATCTGCTACCTCTGTTTCCACCACGAAGAAGCAGGGAATATATCAATTACTATAAGGACTCTTCTCATTTTCTTAAAGGAAATTTAAAAGCAAGATCATCGGAGCCCCAGATGCTTGAATACTTTCTAGAACATTCTAGTGGTCTACTTTTCTTAACATTCTTTTTTTTTTTGGCCGCACTGTGCAGCATGCAGGATCTTAGTTCCCTGACCAGGGATCGAACCCATGCCCCCTGCATTGGGAGCGTGGAGTCTTAACCAATGGACCGCCAGGGAAGTCCTAGTGGTCTACTTTTAGAATCTTTTGATTAAGTACTAATTTAGTATGGTCAGATGACTCTAATATACTGCACAAATCCAAATAAAGTTCATTTTATACTATAAATAGTATTTTTGTTGGATTTGGAATACATATGCACAGAAAAAATATGAAATCTAGATTTCCTAGGTCAATGTCTTTAGCGTATGTCACCTTAAGAGAATGTCTTCTGCCTTTAGAGTAATGTTTCACATTAATACTAAAAATAATAAGACTTGTAGAGGTCACCACAATCTTGGTAGATCCTTCATCCTTGGTTAACGTTTCTACATAGCATAAAAGCATATGCAACAGATGGGAATTGGTCACCAATACATACTGGGGGTTAAAAAGACACAATTTTCCTTTTACAGAGTATTAATAACTTCAGTCTTCAGCTATTCTTCCCAACCTTTAATATGTTTCTATAGCAGATTAGTAAACCTCTCTCCTCACCTTCCTCCCACCCCCTCCTTTTCTCCTTCTCTCCCTTTAATATACAGACAAGGTTAAAGTTCCCTCCCTCCTCATGGCAGTAAAATGACTATAAATTTACTCTTTCTGATTAAAACCAAAAAATATCAAAATGAGCATGTGCAAAGGCAAGACGATTTTCATGTGAGAATATTTTCAAAGGGAACCAAAGAGGGTCAGGAGACTCCCTGAGAAATACTATTTTTACATTTCAGTTCCATTTGTTTTACTCTTATCAAGTAGAATTGCTTGTGCAAGTTTCCCCAAATGTTTAAGTTTTACCTGCATTATGAAATCTGCTAATGATCTTGACAGAACTAAGGTGTTGATCTTCAAAAATGACAGTATACCATTGGCTCCATAACATTTGAAAATGTATATAGTGAAAAGAATAAGCAGCAGAGCATTTAACTGATGATGATCTAGCCAACTGCACTTCTCTCTAACACCTTAGACAAAAAACAATCCTCACCTTGTTCAGTCAACAAAGTCCAAAACAGAACAATAAAAATCCCCCATAAGGGGCATCCCTGGTGGCGCAGTGGTTAAGAATCCACCTGCCAATGCAGGGGACACAGTTTCGAGCCCTGGTCTGGGAAGATCCCACGTGCCGCGGAGCAACTAAGCCCGTGTGCCACAGCTACTGAGCCTGCGCTCTAGAGCCCACGAGCCACAACTACTGAAGGCCGGGCACCACAACTAATGAAGCCCGCACACCTAGAGCCCGTGCTCCACAACAAGAGTAGCCACAGCAATGGGAAGCCCATGCACCACAATGAAGAGTAGCCCCCGTTCGCCGCAACTAGAGAAAGCCCACGCACAGCAACCAAGACCCAACACAGCCAAAAATAAATAAATAAATAAAATAAATTTATATTAAAAAAAATTCCCCATAATTGGAAAATGCAAAGTACTACCTTATCATGAATGCATTC
>NW_006782612.1:450869-456265 GCF_000442215.2 Lipotes vexillifer | reverse complement strand
TCCTGCACTTGATGCTTCCCAAGGTTAGCCTTCTGGGGTGCTAAAATATCATAATGCCGTAAAAGTGATTGAGAAAAAAAACTAACAGCAAACAACTAATTAGCTCCACAGGGCCACACCGGACAGGAAGACTAGGTTTCAAAGGATAGAGGGTAAATCCTCAAGTAGGGAAATCTGTAAACGTGAGTCACTTCTTCTATCCAAAGCCAATCCCTTCAAGCAGACACTGGGAACTGCCCTGCAAAGTAATAAGGGCACTGATTGACAAGTTTCTCTGTGGGAAGTTGCTGCCATCCAAGGCAATGACCTGCACGAGTGCTATCCTAGTGTATGAGAAAGTGCAAGAGAACTCACCAGATGAGAACAGCAGGAGATGTGGAGAATCTGTTCTCCTGGAGGAGACTGGGGGGCAACTTAGTCTATGAGCCGACATCCAACATTTCTCTAGGAATTCTCTTTTCTACTGTCATAAATCCAAAGCTCTCTATAATACTCAGTGATCTGGACATGATCTATTTTTCCCTCTATCACCGGTTTCTTCTCCAACTCCCCTCTCTCTTTTCTCATTTTCAGATAGAACGAGATCACTGTTATTCATAATAAATTGAGTTCCTATCTGTCCGACCCTTAGTCTTGGGATGAAATTGGAGACATTCAGCAATGTGTTTTGGTGGAAACTAGTCTACCGGGCTCTACCTGCTGGATTTTATATCCCCTGTTGGTGAGGAAAAGAAACAGTATGTTACAAAACAGCCAGAACACTGATACACAAACGGAAAAAAGAAACCTCCAGGATCAGGGATCTGCAAACAGAAGCAAAGGCAGTGACATAAAACCTACGTTGCTCTTCCGTTGCTGGCTGTCATCCCTGAGGCCACAATTTCCTCTGTGGACACTTGTGGCTCCAGTGACAACAGGAAAATAAACCCATGTCCTGACATTTTCCCTGTGTCCAAACCCCGTTTTCCAGAGTCTGCTGGCCCAGCCCACCTCTAGAATGATCTCCAGATTTGAAGCTTCTAATCTAAGAGATCCCGGCCTTTATCTTTCCTCTCCCTGACCCTCATGCATGCTCTCTAAAGATGGTATGCCAGCCATTCATCAAGCCTTAGAAATATAAACAAATAATTTAAAAAACAGTTTGTTTCTTTATTCATATGTCTGTTAAACACATAGCACCCTGGTAAAGGAACAAATATCACAAACTGTGTTTTTCAACCTTTTTTTTCATTATCGCCTCCCCTGAGGAAACGTTTTAGACTTTTTTTTTCTAATTATACCCCCATGAAATTTTAATATACCATGTCTACTTATGTGAAGTATTCCCATAAAAAGAGTGTGATATTTTTCATCCGCCAATAACCAATTTTCTCCCTCTTGAGAGATATACTCTCTATTGAAAATGCGTGATCTTAAAGCATGCAGCAGTTGAAATAATTTTGTCAGAAGTATTTAATTACTGCTAATACTCAGCGGAAGATAAATCACCAAAAAGATCGCCTTTCCTTTAGATCAATAATCTGTATTGAAGAGCTCCAGAGAAGCAAAGTCTTCATCTCCTGAGATTCTAAAACACAAATCTTCCCGCAGTACCTGCTACCTCTTTGCCTCGCACAGAAAAAGTCTACAGAATTAACCGTTGTTCCCCTCAAGTTAACGCCAAGCCCAATGAAGATCTTTCTTCAACCTCAAGGTATTTTATTTACGCAGTAAAACACAAAGCCAACCCATTTCCCACTCCAGAAATGAGATAAATATACTTGCCTCTTGCCGTTTGAAGTTCTGCACATATTCTTCAAACTGTTCATCTTTTGTCTCATCAGCTTTCCCAAGCTTCTGAAGGACCTAGTTTGTGAATAAAAGAAAATGGTTCAATTTAATAATAATGTTTTCAGGGTGGGATAGGGACGGTGCGAGGGAGACGCAAGAGGGAGGAGATATGGGGATATATGTGTATGTATAGCTGATTCACTTTGTTATGAAGCAGAAACTAACACACCAATGTAAAGCAATTATACTCCAATAAAGATGTTAAAAAAATAATAATGTTTTCAAACAAAAAGCAGAGCAAGGCTGTTGTTTCGCTCTTCTGAGGAGACGTCTCTCTTAGCACAGCTAGTTTTCTGTTCTGTAAGCATCTTGGCTTAGTGGCTTTGGAGTTGAACAGACCTGGATTTTAATCACAGTCCTACCACGCGCAGGCTGCATGACCTTGAGGAAGTGTCATCCTATAGCATTCATTTATTCACATATTTTTTTCTCCAGTAGGCTGTAAGACTTAAAGACAAAAGCTATGCCTTGTCCTTTTGTCCAAAGCATCTGGCACAATGCTTGATGCATAACAGTTGCTCAATCTTTTGTTAAATGGTGAATCAAAGTTATTTGAGGAAAGTACTAGCCTACTTCATAGGGATGGATTTAGAATTACTGGAGCCACGGGCACATGGTAAACTCTCCCCCACCATCTCCTGACATTCTCTTCAATTCAATAAATGTTCAAAGAGGCCCTGGGATACACAAAGCCCATGCTAAGAACTGGTCATCCAGAAATAGATATATGAGTAAAATAAGGCCCCAGGACTTAATCTTAAGCTTATGATCTAATGGGGTAGACAAGGCAAGTTCACAAATAACAAATCAAAGACAATCTGTAATAAGCAAGATGAGTGGATTGCAAGGTGTTAGAAGCAATATTCCCTTAGAGCTGAGCTCTTCAGGGAATCCTGGTGGGGATTCTTCAAAACATGCTGGAATCCAGCAATCCCACTCCTGGACATATATTCAGAGAAAATTATAATTTGAAAGGATACATGCACCCCAATGTTCATAGCAGCACTATTTCCAATAGCCAAGACGTGGAAGCAACCTAAATGTCCATCGACAGATGGATGGATAAAAAGATGTGGTATAACATACCAGCAACTCACTTAACCTCTCTGAGTATATTTTCTTCATCAGTAAAATGAAGATAATAATAGTAAAAAAGAAAAAAAAAAAGATGTGGTACATACGTACAATGGAATACTACTCAGCCATAAAAAAGAATGAAATAATGCCATTTGCAGCAACATGGATGAACCTAGAGATTATCATACTAAGTGAAGTCAGTCAGACAGAGAAAGACAAATACCATATGATATCACTTATGTGGGGAATCTAAAATACGACACGGGTACGAAGTTATTTACGAAACAGACTCAGACATAGAAAACAAACTTATGGTTACTAAAGGGGAAAGGGGGTGGGGGAGGGATAAATTAGGAGTTTGGAATTAGCAGATACAAACTACTATATAAAAGAGATAAATAACAAGGTCCTACTGTATAGCACGGGAACTATATTCAATACCCTGTAATAAATCACAATGGAAAAGAATATGTATACACACACACACACACACACACACACATATACACACACACACATATATATAACTGAATCACTTTCCTGTACACCAGAAACTAACACAATGTTGTAAATCAACCATATTTCAAATTTAAAACTATCCTGGCAATTCCTGCAGACAGGAACGTGGCAGAGTACATTCCAGTCAAGGAAGCAGCCTAAGCAAAGACCACTGGAAGAATCATGATGGACTGTGAACTGGACATGAGTGGCTCTGTTTTCCTAGAGCACAGGACTGGGTATCATAAGTAGTTCTTAGCGATACAGCAGAAAATTACTTGGGACGGAGCAAAAGGACCCTGAGACTCATGATCGGGTACACTATTCGAGATTCCCATACCTAGTATCTAAAACACCAACTTATTTAAGAATTTATAAAAACTCCATAAATGTTGCCTTCTCAGAATACGTACACCCTATGGCATTACCAAATATGTTTTTCCAAAACATAACCATTTGGGCATTAAAACATACACTCATACAAAGCACTTTCTATGGCGAGGTTTTACACCAGCTTATGCTAATTTGTTTCCTTAAAGATATAATCTTGTACAAATTGATACTTCCTTAGACTCAGTTTAGAATATTTTAACTAAGCCCAAGTATCAAAGTATTTACCTAACAAGTCAGAGTCCATGCATATTCCTTCAAGAAATAAATTTTCTTTGGAGGTAAATAGTAATTATTCTAAGTATATAAGCAAAAAATGATTATTTTATTCTATTCTAAAACTAACTGTTTATAATATATGCTAGTATTCCTTCCTTTGACATTACTAAACAAAGATTTTTTTAAACAATAAAACTGTATACAGACTCACACATATTACTGATTACTCAACTTCACTCAATTTCATGTCCCAAACCAACATCATATATGAATAATAGGAAAGATATATTATTCCTCCTTGCAAATTTATTATTTAAACAAAGCTGGATGTATCCAGTAACATAACTATTAAAAGGACAAATAATCACTCTATTAACTAATAATCTTTTCTCACTTAAGAGTCTCTGTGAAAGACAGAAGAGAAAACACTAATTTTTGAAAGAACCGGGCATTGTAACTAGGGAATAAGTTGATAAGGGTAAGAAACATGATCAAATATATATATGAACTATTTTAAAGTTAACAGTGGTTATTCCTCGATGGGAAGATTCAGAGTGATTATTATTGTTTTCTTTGTAATTTGCTACATTTTCTATAATTTCCTCTATGGTTATATGTTACTAAAGTAACCAGGAAAAATCATAAAGATAAGTAACAGGAGTTTATCATACTGATATCTGGTATATAAGAGATTTATGTATTAGATTCTAGTACAAGCAAGTAGATTGTTAGTAACTAGTTGAAAGAATCTCCTCAAAAGATACAGATGAGTGAATTAATATCAACCAGAAGAAAGGTTTCCAGAGGCAGCCCTTGGGGACCTATACCTGATTCAGTGATTCATGTGTAAGGAGAGGGTATCAATGGTACTTACTTCACAGTATTGTGTGAAACTACCAAGGATACACATGGAAAGGCTGAGCTTTGATGCCTAGCATATAATTAATGCTCAATAAATATCTACTATTATTATAGATATTATTATCTAACACTATCGAATAATTTGTCAGTGGCCTAAACTTATACTGATAAAAAGTTGGGGAGGATATTGGATATGTTATATGATGAAAATGAGGATTCACAAAAGAAAGCTTCCCTAACAAGTTGAAATTCAACAGGGATAAAATGTAGGTCAAAATATAATTGTCCAAGTGCCAGATTTATGTATTCAACTTTCAACTACAATGAGACAGGATGGATGTTAAGAATACATGGTTCCTGGGGCTTCCCTGGTGGCGCAGTGGTTGGGGGTCCGCCTGCCGATGCAGGGGACACGGGTTCGTGCCCCGGTGCGGGAGGATCCCACATGCCGCGGAGCGGCTGGGCCCGTGAGCCATGGCCGCTCAGCCTGCGCGTCCGGAGCCTGTGCTCCGCCACGGGAG
>NW_006782612.1:438618-450777 GCF_000442215.2 Lipotes vexillifer | reverse complement strand
AAAAAAAAAAAAAAAAAAAAAGAGTACATGGTTCCTGCCCTTAAGTAGAAATAAGGAACCATTTTCGCCGACAGTCAGTATGAGCTGACAAAGTGATATTGCTGCCAAAGCATCTAATGTAATCTCAGGCTACAAGAGTAAGCATGAGAGGTAACCGGGGAGCAGTCCTGAACGATTCTATGTGGTGAACAAGTTGATAAACACATAGATACGTAGACAACCTGGAGTCAGCTGAAGGGGCCCCCAGAAAGGCAGAGAGTTGATACCATGAGGTAAGAGGCATAAATGATGTAATCGGTATAGTAACAGGGAGAATAGGCGACCAAAGGGAAAAGAGTGCAGCTGTCTTCAAACACCTGAAGGACCAGCATCAGGAAGAAGGACTGGACTTTTCCCATCAGAAACCAAGATCAAGAACCAGCACGGGCAGGTAAAAGCTATATCAAGAAAATGTTCGTGCCAGAAATTTCTATCATGGTTTTCTGGAAATTAAATAGTTTGTTGGTAGAGGTAATGAGCTCACTGTCCTAGGAGTTATTTAAGTTTAACCCGAAGTTAGAGGTGCTAGAGAAGAGATTTATTCATCACACTGGTGAAGGGAATGAGTCATATTTCAAATATCTACTCATTCTTGAATCCATAATCAGTGTATCATGTTAGACATTTTCCCTAGAGAAGAATGCAAACCTCAATGAATAGAAGGCAGAGAAGAACGTTTGTTCGTTTCTATCTCCAGCTGATATTGACTTGCTGAAGACTGCTTGCCAAACCCTGTGCTAGGGGCCGCAGAAGAGCAAGCTGCGTTCCAGGGACTGTGATCACGTGACAGGTCTGAGCACGGGTGCAAGATGTGGAACTAGGGTAGATGTGGCTAGCGTGCTAGGCAGAGGGCAGATTACGGAAAGGCTTTGTCTGCAAGACTAAAGACTTCAACCTGCTTGTAGAGACCACGGGAAGGCAATGAAGAGTTTCCCTTCCCTGGAGACAGCTACATGGTTAAATCTGTGCTCCCTGGTGACAGCGTTAAGGACAGGTTAGAAGAGAGAATGAGTGGAAAAGGGAGACCAGTTAAGAGATTATTTAAATAGTCCAGGCAATAAATGACAGCCGGAGCTAAGGAACAGATAAAACCAACCCTCAAGAAGTAAACATACAGAACGTCACAGCTTATGAGACGAAAAGGGTGAGGACAGAATGAGTCAAGGGTGACATCATTTCTTCTGTGGTGGCTGAATGGGTCATCTGGTGGCAATCAGGGTGCTGAGTTGTTGCAAAGTCTCCAGGGAGATGGGAATGGTTTAGATGTGGAATTGGAAAAGGTTAAGAACCAGAAACACAAAGCAGGAATCGTGGGTGGAACCAAAGGCCCAGCTGAGGCAGAAACCACCAATGTGCAGGTTTGTGAGCAGCCTTGATACAGGTGATAAGATTCATCTGCTACATAGAAAGACAGTATCTTAAGGCATCAAGGACACTGAAACCTAGAACTGAGATGACAAAAAAATGTATCTTTTACCTTGTTCTAATATTACAATATTTAACAGTGAGTTTATAATTTAGGTGGCCTCTCTCATTCACCTCTCTACTGGCTATGTTAACAATACCAATTAAGCCTGAACAGTTTGGCACCACTGATATTACAGGATTACTATATATTCATGCATCTGATACTCAGATTTTGACAACATGACACATCTTCCTCCTCCCCAGGCAAAAGGAAGAAAAATCTGCGTCTGGTGCATCTTGGCTTAGGGTTTAGGTCTTTTACTTCAAAGATAATTTCATATACATTGACACTTTCCTGGGTTTTTTTGTTTGTTTGTCTGCTTGTTTTTGCGGTACGCGGGCCTCTCACCGTTGTGGCCTCTCCCGTTGCGGAGCACAGGCTCCGGACGCGCAGGCTCAGCGGCCACGGCTCACGGGGCCCAGCCGCTCTGCGGCATGTGGGATCTTCCCGGACCGGGGCACGAACCCGTGTCCCCTGCATCGGCAGGCGGACTCTCAACCACTGCGCCACCAGGGAAGCCTGACACTTTCCTGTTTTGACACAAGAAGATTTCTGTTGTTACTTTTGTTACTGTCAGTTTTCAAATGCAAAATAATATTCTCAACTGCAGAAGCTTTTTCAAACTGCCTTTCCTTTCAGTGAGATTCTGAAATATTCCTCTAGGGCTGGCTGGGTGTTCATCTTCTCACTCTCAGCCCTGAGTTCAGAAGTTCTGATCTGATCCTAAAAGACATGATGACATAGGCAAAAAATAAAAAAAAAATTTAAAGCAGGAATATGGTAACTTGGAATATTTAAGCTAATAAATCTTTTTTCAGTGTCTCCTAAAGCAGTTAAGTTTCTCAGCTTGGTTTACAAAGGCTGCTCCAATGATGTGAATCTCACATACTCTTCTAGAGCTATTGTTCGTGTACCAAGTGTCCAAGTCAAGTCCCTAAAAATTTAGAACTCGTTTTAATTTGGGCAGTTTCCCCACACTGTAAAGCCAAAATTCCGATCCAATTTCAAATCCTCGGAGTCCAGTGCAAATTAAATGCTGACTATTGTAGCAGTGACAGAATAATTGCCTTCTCTCCATATGTTAAAATTAGGAATGGAACACTATGTTCACAGCTCTCAAAAAAAGTAGCTGGCATTTGAAGTCAAAGAAAAAAATTCACAATCTTCCATTCCACGTGGAAAGGACTTCTGTTCATCAGGGGAGGGATCAAAGCAAGGTCAAGAAATAGTGAGGTATGACCCCAAGCAAGAAAAAAATTCCTATGATACGAAGTGGGAAACTGGTAAGAGGCAGGGATGCAGACAACAAGGTAACTCAAGATGAAGGCCATTGAGGGTGGCTGAGACACGTTTTTATATACTGCATGACGCTGGGACAAGGGTGATGGTTAAAAGAATTCTGCAGCATTGCCACTGGGATGCCCTAGGGAGATTCACACATTAGAGGAGGGCTCAGACTAGACAAAGTTCCAACTCCGGGTGATTCATGCTTCCTTAAGCCAGGCTCTAAAAGTCAAGGAAAGAATCCTACAATCTAATTAGTTTTCTCTAATCAAGGAGGTGCCCCTCCCTTCACACTTTCTGTCTTTATAAAGAAAGAAGAGCACATCAAATTATGTAAACATGATTGACTGAATCCAGGAATCAAGTACATGGGATGACCATGGCCTTTTCTGGACAGGACACAGACAGACGGTCTTCTACCACTGCCCACACCCAAATGATTCATTCATTTACCTGTCTGTACACCCACCTATCCATTTATCAAGTGCTCACTCTGATGCTGTGCAAAGATCCAAAACCTCGGACTGGAGGGAGACCATTGGGTGCCCGCGAGTGCAGGGTAGCTGCTCTTCTGAAGTGTCCTATAGGTACACGCTGCACAGTTTCCCCAACTTCAGGGTACTAGTCCCTTAACCTCTTTCTGGATATGTTTCAAGACTTAAAGAAGTGGCTTTAATGTGGCCTGATTTGAGAAGAATAAGATGAGTCATCCTTTGGTGTGGCTCAGGTGCCCATCAAGGTCCTGCACTTTGCCTTCCATCTGGTCCTCTGTGGGATCTATTTCTGCACCGCTATGACATTCACTTCTTGCCCTGGCAGATCTCAACAGTACATTGGGCATCACGTCATCAAAGCCTCTCGGAGGTTGGCATGAGCCTTCTTGCTGATTCTGGGGAACACTTTCAGGGAGGTAAACAAGAACAAATGAGAGAGGGAAGGTTCACAGGCTTCCATCCCATCTGGGTGGCCTTCAGACTTCAAAAGTTTGAGAATAACGCATGGTAGAGAGAAAGTACAAGTCTCAGACATGAGCAGGTTTATCCTAAGTGGGACAGAAGCAACTGGGAATTAGAAAGCAGTGGAGGAAAGAAAGTTCAGGGGCCTGGAAAGGAAACAGAAGTGAGGTGGGCCCCCAAAATGCAGATACAGTAAAGCACCAGCCAACGTTGCTTTCAATCACGGGTCTACCTGGTGAGGTATCCTGCTCCAGAATTCTGCTCTCTTCTACCCTCCCTAACCCTTTAAAGTTGAGCGCATCTTAGTCCCTCTGTTGGAAAAGGGAGCTTGAGGAATACTGATGTAGCAAAGATGAATTGTGAGCCCTGGCATCTGCCCCCTCCTTCTTTTCCAGGAGGCTGGGTGCCCCCTCTCTTCCTCTTGCTTGGGTCACCTCGTCTCAAGACTACTTTTCTATGAAAACTGATACTTCCAGTATCCACCCCAGAATACAACATTTACAGCAAAATTCAGGGACACAGTCGGCTAAAACCTTTGAGGCATCCTGAGGCTCTGAGAGGGACCATATTTTCCTTCTCTGGTGCCCACCCCCTTCAAGGACATAGCACTGTCTCATGCCAATATTGCATAGTGATCCTCCAACCTCATTAAACCATTCAAATTAATCCTCATGCTGCTTAGCTAGGGGAAGATATTCCTCCATATACCACAAGAGAAAAGTTGTCTGCTAAACTGGTGGCAATCTACCTACAGAGGAGCTGTTAGAAAGGCATGTGGCCACAGCAACCAGGGAGGGCTCTGTACCCAGGCACTTCACTGGGGATCAGTCCTGTGCCTGACTTCTTCCTACAGACTCCTCAAGCCATCTTTGTGACCTCAGTTACCCACAGTACCAGCAGAAGATGAATCAGCAATTTGAACACACTGAACTGCAGTACAAATAGGAAGGAAGATGTTGACTTAGGTGGATCCAAAGTCCACAAAACCCAACTCAGGATTTCAGTTGGGAACTGTAAATTGCCTAAGACAAGAGGGAGTTGATGGGTAGGAATCAGATGAAAAGGAGAGTCCAGAGAAGAGAGTAAAGACATGTTTTTGCTTTTCTTCCCCTAGGGAAAATGCCCCATCTTAATAACTCCATATTCCCTAATTTATTAGCTATCATCTATGGAAATTTAAAATACATCAAGCACAGTTCCAAATGCATTATACCTAAAAGTGAATTTAATCCTTCCAACAATCTTGCGAGTTAGATCATAATGACTACCCTCATTTTACTGATGAGAACACTGAAAATTGGTGAGGTTAAATAACTGACCACGGTCACAAACTAGTATGTAACTGAGCTGGGATTCAAAGCAAACAGTATGATTCCAGAGTCAGCTTCTAACTACAAGACTCTAATGCCCTAAAGACAGCAGCAGGGAAAGAAACATGGATGGTAGCTTTTCCCTAGACAACTAAGTCATTTTCGTCCATTCTACATTCACTCTCACTGTCTGTATCACATTGCCAGGGATGCCAATATAGCAACTGCTGGATCCATACTTTTGTTAAATGGAACCATCTGACACCACCTCCATCCAAAATAGGTCATTATATTCATTCAAATACCCTGGGTGAGGGGACATGGGTTATACAAAATACGCATTCTCCCTACTCTACCCTTACTTAGAAAGAAGACTTCCAACTAGCCTCAGACTGGGAAAAGGAGAACATCACCTCGTTATAAGAACCTTAGCGATCAGGCCACAAAGAGTGCCTCCGCGACAAGTAGTTCAGAAAAACAAAACAAAAAACCTTAGGTGCACGTCAGTACAGTGTAGCTGCTTGTTCTGTAATGTCCTATGGGCAAGCACTGCACTGTTTCCCAAACTTTTGGTGCAAAGAATGGTATGAACAGATCCTCACAACAAAGTCCCCACCGCAGTCCTGCCTGGGGCCACTGAGTGATATCAGAAAGGACACTCCCTCTTCAGACTCCTTTTTTTATTAATGACGCCTTTGGTAACTTGACCCTTCCTACCTCACAAGCACATCGTGAATAAACACAAAGAGAAAAATACAGGGTGCTTGAAGAACTTTTGAAATTGCATTCTGGGTCTCATACTGAAGCAGGACCCCGATTCCACAGGTTCCTAAATGTGCAACATACTCCAATTGCCAGGGCTCACCGTTACCAAGGATTTTAGACAGACCCAACAGGATGTGACTCAAAGGCAATTTCACTAGTGGTTTCTCTCGTGAATGTTTATTGATCCAAAACTAACAGGAATCTGGTGTAAAAATGTTTATAGGAATTGCAGGTTTGAATGGAAGTCCAAAAAAAAAGGAGATTGCTAATAGGCTGAAAACCAAATGGTACTCCTCTGGAAATGAGTCCTGATATAGAGCTGGACATGGTATTTTCCATTCAGTCTGTTCCTGTGGCAGTTTTCTAAAGATCTGTGCTCAAGAAGGAACTCTGAGTGCCTTCATGACCTTTATTTAAAGAACACTGGGACAGAGGGACAACATAAGGTCCTGGGAGACTCAGGTGAGATAGAGGATGCTCCTTATGGCTGTGAGGGCTGCCCGTCAGAGCACACGGCCTTCTGCTCCTGGGCACTCAGGGCTGAAAATACTTCTCACCAACAAACATGCAATCGCCACAAACAAACAAATAAATAAACGAGCGAAGAAACAAGTAAATCCTGCAGCACTGATTATTTCTGCACACATTTCTGTATTTTGCTTTTACGCCTTGATTTTCAATTTTCTGCAGCTATTTTTAAAGTCTGATCTGCATGAAATGAATTACTAAAGAAAAGAAACTATTAAATATAGTTTGGATGAGGCCCACTTTTCAGATTTAATTGGAGCTTCTGGAGCTGGATTCGCCACATTCATATGGTTAATATGGAATATTTTATACAGTTAAACGCAAACTTTGTGTGAATTTTTAAAATATCGAGCCTAACAGTATGCTGCTTTGGGCTACATCACCAGACTCTTGTCTGGACAGGGGAATACTTTAATGGTTTTTTTTTTAAGAAGCACAGTTTGGTGTGTAAGAATTACCACGTGATAGAATGGGTAGGAAGAACACAACTGTTTTCTGACCACCCTGGGCAATACTTACATGATACTTGCATAAGGGAAACATGCTTCTGGAACAGCCTTTTACTGGCTGTTCGGACCATCTGTAAACACATGCAGACACTTCTGCGGGTCATACTTCGCACTGACGCCTACAGATCCACACTCTCCCCTCCTCACCTGGTTCAGCACCTCTAGGGACTGCACCCGGCCCTGCCCCTCTGGCTTCGGTCTAGAGTTGATCATGAGAACTCAAGCCAGCAGAAGATGGAAAGGCAGGAGCAGAGACGTGGGGACAGTGGTTCCCCTGGTCCCCTCCCTGCAGCCACCATTGCAGTAGCCTCAACCCTCTGGTGGCCCCTCCAACAACTACATCTCCTCTCCCTAAGTTCTGATAACAGCTTCCTCCCCTTCCCCTATAGGCCTGGAGATCAAAGACCCCCAGCACCCTCCTCTGCTGCTAGACCCAGCAGCGTCCCATCCCTTGCTGGTTTCCCGTAACGCTTTCCACAGGCCATCCTGGAATAGAATTGGGGTCTCAAAATTCCTAGCTCAAAATCTCCCACCGCCCTTTGTACCTTCCAACCATGAGCAATAATGAACTAAAGCAACCCAACACACTTCTAAAAAAGTACCACTGTTGTGTCACAGTGTAGGAATGGGATAAAAACAAACCAGCACAATCCATCCTACCAGAAACAATTTGCAAGATAAGCAAGTCTAAAGATACTGATCCCACAACAATGGGGTTTTGCCAACGAGGACGCTTTTCAGGAACATAAGCCCTGCCTGCAGTTGGCAAAGGGTAATTCTCATTAAAAAGTGTTTAGTAGGATGTTTTCAGCCTTCATTTGAAGACATCTCAAAGAGAGATTGTTTTTCCTTTTGAAAGGTTGTGGGACTTTTATCCCTGGCATTTGCACGACATCTTTTCATGAATGTTGTTTAGATGTTGATGTTCCTCCGTTGAGAATTCAAGGTAATCACAACCAAAATCCTAGTAGGCTCACTGAGGAAACTGACAAGATAATTCTACAATTTATATGGAAATGTGAAAGACACAGAATAGTCAACACAATTTTGAAAAAAAGGAGAATAAAGAAGGATGCTATATCCCACGCCAAAGCTCTTTAGAGTCATAAAGTCGAACTTTCAGAATAGAAAACTAAAAATGGCATGACTTACTTTTGTCCTACTGAAAGGGTAGTCTCCTGCAACATCTTTGACCTTGGCACCTAGTAAATCCTGAGCAGAGTAAAAAGTAAACAACACCTACGAACAGCTAGCTTCTAGCTTCTTTGGGGAAATCAAATCCCACACAGGGGCTCTGGTGTAAAAAATCAAAATGTTTAAAAAGATAGGACTGTGTTTTTAGAAAAATAACTGACCATGATTCTAAGGCCAAACCTCTCTCCACAGCCTGCATTCTCATGAGATCATTACTTTAGATTTCACTGGCTGCACCAGTTCTGCACCTTACGATAGGCAATACTGCAGCAGTATTTCTCTACCTTTTGTTTAAGAAGATGCGGATGTGAGATCACTTTATTTATTTATTTATTTTTTACAGTAGGTCCTTGTTGGTTATCTATTTTAAATACAGCAGTGTGTACATGTCAATCCCTATCTCCCAATCTATCCCTCCCCCGCTGAGATCACTTTTTTAAATGTTGGTTCTTTCCCTTCTGCTTCAGTGTCGCTGTTAAAGCCATAATCTATAATATCTAATATTTGATTAGTCAGCAAATGGAAGGAATACTGCAGTCCAATCAACATAATGTCCAGGGTCATAGAAAGGAGTAACCCATGAACACTTTCAAATCTTCTTACTGTACAGCTTTCAAGAATTATTTAGTCATCCTGAGGAATTTATTAAGCAATAAATGTAACTGACCATTTATTCGATGGCATCCTGTCATCGTATTTACATTTCTGTCTCTAAATTCTTGCCACTCAAAGTGGGTCCTCACACCAGCAGCATCAGCTTTCACCCGGCAGCTTGCTAGATATGCAGAATTTCATGTCTATCCCAGACCCACTGAATTAGAATCTGCTGTTCAACAGTATCCCCAGGCAATCCATCTGTACGTTCAAGTTTGGGAAACCTGCTCCAAAAATTACAAACTCAATGTCACACCCCACAGGTAAATAAAAAAAATAGTCATTTTTCTGGGCATTTGCTGTCAATGTAGAAAAAAAGCAAGCTTATCACACTGAAGCTGCAATGATCACAGGATACACCTTGAACAATGGATATTAAAATGAATGCATGAGCTCTATTCAGTGTTTCCTCCATTCTCTTAAAGCAAAGGACTGAAAAATTTCCAAATGGTTAAATGTTCTGGACAGGTGAGTGGGTTCTGGTTGTTTGCAGTTTAATTTGCATTTTAATGCCATCATCACCATCAGGTTTTTATAAAAACATGATTCTGCAGGCTACTCAATAGGAAGCGGAATCATTCCAATCAGTCACGTTTTTGTCCACAATCTGTGAATTAAACGTGAGTTTCTGGCTCAGCGACAGCCAACAACTTCAGATAAATGAAACAGGAACATCTGTGACGGTTTTCCTGGCCATCCCCCCAAATGGTAAGGCACTCCTGCCCTTTCATGTGGAAACAACTGAAATCACATGGACCTCAGCATCAATGTTCCAAGTAACCAGGACTACAAACAGGGGATTTTTAACATCAGACAATCATGGCTGCAAATAAGAGCAAATCTATTTCTCCGGCAAATGTCCTATGATGGTTTTCTACATAAAATAAGAAAGAGGCTTTAACCCAGAAGTCTGCAGGCCATAATCACTTATACTGAACCAATCTTTACTTCTTCCTCTAAAATCTAACGAACATCAGTGACCTAATGCCCAGCCAGCACCCGGCTGCGAACAAGACACCAGGCTTAGCCTTAGCCCTATGCAGTACCCGCAAACACAACAGTCACCTCCTCCTTTGAACATAATTGTAGCAAATGAGGTCTCCTGTCATCGCTTCTTTCTCTTTTCCTTTTCCCTCCTCACCTCTTACTGGAAGCTTCGTGACAGACTCTGTCGGCATAAAATATACTTAAATTATCTGTGAAAAGTGTCCAATATTAGTGAGAGAAAGTTTCATTTTGTAGAACTCTCTCTCCAAAGAATGTGAAAAACCTTATTCACTTCCACAAATGCCCAGGCCTCAAAAACTCGAATTCGCCCTCCTCCCCAATGAATCCAGGACCCTGCGGAAAGGGCCAAAGGCATCCTGAGATAGAGATGCATAGCTGCACATCCCAGGTAGGCTGCTTCTGAAATGTTAAGCTGCAAAGTTAGGAAATGGGAAAAGTAAAGAAACATCTGTACTGTACTTGGGTCTCAAAGTATGAACAGAAGCATCTAAAATGAGCCTTCCTTCTGAATATGGGCTGTACAGTTGCACTCTCCTAGGTGTTAAGGACCAAACGAAAGGGTTATATAACCAGCTGGAAAGACAAAAGACAAAAACTTAAATAAATGCAAATTTAAATAATAACTCACGTTTAAACAAAAAGTAGCCAGGAAACTAGATGACTTCAAATGGTCTTAATATGCTAAGTGCATTTTGAATCACCACGAAGATGATGCAGAATGCAGTGTCGTCCAAAATTTGTTTGACCAGAGAACCTTTTGGTCTAAGGAGTATCTTGCGAGACTGATGTGCTACCAAACACACCTGGGAAAACCCTGAGCTACACCATCCCTACCAGGGATCTAGACCTGGGAAGCCCTGCACCTCTAAAACACAGCTCCTCAACCTGGCTGTGGCATCAGGATCACCTGGCAGGCATCTGTTGAAGCAGGTCCACAGATACCATTCTGATGACCAGAGATTTGCTCTGATCTGTTAGCTGTGGGCAAAGCCTTAAGCTTATTCCTCAGAAGTAATTATTTTAATTTAATACCAAGTTTATATAACACTCAGAAGTGAGCCATCTCTCAGCAACAAAAACAAATAATGAGATGTCCTGGTTCAGCCAGGTGTAAGCTCCATCACCCTGGATAAGCCGCTGAGGCTCCATGAGTCTCCCTTCCTCGTTTCTGCCGCCCCAAGGCACCCACACAGGATCCTGAAAAACAAACAGAATCCCTGCATTGTAACTCCTGCCAGGTGCAGCTCAGGTTACTGGGATACATACGGCAGCATCATTAATTGCCCTGCATAAATAATTCAATATAAACCAGGCTCAAATAATTGGTGGGGAGGGGATCTGGTTCATGACCCAGCTCTGCCAAATGTAAGCGAAAGCTTTCTCGCTTCTTCCTCCTCTTCACCATTCTTTCACCCTTTAGGTGACAACTAATGAAAGAAAACCATCTGTGTAATATACATCATGACCTAAACATACGCCAGCCCCAAATTCATTTTCTACAGGTCTCTGCGCCCTGCAGGGCTGAACCAATGGACGGACTTGCCCAAGCTCCCTTGAGCCTAGCTTCCTGGACCAATGGAGGCACCAGCAGGAAATGAAAGTGTGGGGAAAGGAAGGCCAGGTCCTGCTCTGTTTCGGCTTTGAGCTGTTTCTGTCAATACTTATGTTCCCTTCACCCCTACGGCTCCCATCCGGAAACCCCTCCTTTATGACTGTTACTGGGTCTGGCTGCACCATTTTCTCCTCTTGCCCCTTGAGTCCTAGCAGTGGTTACAGTTTCTTGCTGTTGTTACTAGTCTTTGGTGATTCTGTTAACACTTCTGCCCTTCTATGCTCTATTCACTAAAGCATCTTAAAAAAAAAAAATTATTTATTTATTCATTTATTTGGCTGTGCTGGGTCTTACTTACGGCATGCAGGATCTTTTAGTCGCGGCATGTGGGATCTAGTTCCCCGGCCAGGGATTGAACCCTCGCCCCCTGCACTGGGAGCACAGGGTCTTATCCACTGGACCGCCAGGGAAGTCCCCACTAAAGCATCTTGAACCATCTGAGCTGAATTCTGCCTCCTGCCAGGCCCTGGCTGATAGCCCAAGACCGTCTCTGGCCCTGGCGATCACTGTGCCCATGCTGAATCCACTGAGCGAGGGGCTGGAGGGCGTATTTGCAGTTTTAAAGCACACATGCACATATACACAGTCACAAAAAAACCTGGTCTCTCAGAATAGATTGCTGAGGGTCCAAATAAACCATTTTAATATACACCAAGTAGCGTGTATTTAAATATATATTACATTGAGTCCAAGCTCTAAAGCCGTAGTTGCAAAACAAGCCTGTGCCCTAGGAAGGGTAATATGTATTTACATAGATTAAGGCCCTTAAAAATTGGCCTTGGGGCTTCCCTGGTGGCGCAGTGGTTGAGAGTCCGCCTGCCGATGCAGGGGA
>NW_006782612.1:423271-438198 GCF_000442215.2 Lipotes vexillifer | reverse complement strand
CCAAAAAAAAAAAAAAAAAAAAATTCAAAACTCAAACTGATATAAAAGGAGCCTGGTGGTTTTCAAAGGCAAGGCCTTCTAGGAGGGCCAGAAACACATGCTCGGATTCCCACCCTCCATCTCTGCAGCCTGGGAAGGGGGGCGGTTTGCTCTCACTGCAGAAGACACGACAGGTCAGAAGCCAGCTGACAGTAAGAATTCTTACCAGGGTCAGCTCTTCCAGATCTCTGCAATACCCATAGAAAGAGGAAAATAAAATATCTTTTGCATCCTTTTGTGGGGGGAGGGAGGGTGTCTCTTGAGTCAAAGGGATTGTTCAACACTGCCAAAAATATTTACTGTTTGTCCCTGCTAAAAACTACAAAGTAGCTCTGTGGTCAGAAATTGGCCATATTGCAGAGCCTGATAGAAAAAAAATTTTAGGCCTTCTTCCCTGAGTTAAAATAAAATGATGCACCCAGAGGAAAAGAAAAAACCTCTAAAGCCCTTGTAAAAGGATTTATTGGGTGGATCAACTTATGATGTCATTTAGGCCCGCAACCTGATTCTCTGAGGAATTAAGAGCAACTGTCCTTATCTTACAAATCTTTGCAAAACTGGAAATTGAGTCTGGAGGCAATTCCAAGTTCACCTGTTCTTTTTGATCAATCCCCAAACCTCCCCTATTTACTCCGTAAGGCTTGTAAAATGTGGGTCTTGGGCAACCAAAGTCCTTCTTGGAGAAACTTGCATGCTTTCCCTGTTCCTCTGAGTTGTCAGTGTGAAAATACAATTTTCAGGGAGGTAATTTTTATCAAAAGAAAAACAATGGAGAAAGGTCATTTGGAACTTGGACAAATGAGAAATCTTAAATGTATGGAAGCTATTCTCTGGGTCTGTCTGTTCACATGCGTCTATATGTATGTGTTGTAGATGTCTGGTATTTTCTACCTCTAGATGATATTGTCAGAATTAATTCGTATATGAGCTCTATTTAACTGGCCTGAAGAAAATTAAGCTCTTACATAAATTATGTATTCTAAAGTTCTTAAAAATGTAATAAAAACTAACTCAAATGCTTTTCAGGTTCACACCATGTGAGATAATCTTTAGTAAATAAAAGCTAGTCTAAATGTGTTAGTTTAATTAAAGCAGCCATGTCTTTAGGATTATCAACATTAAAAATGATGCAGACATACAACTTTTATTCTACCTAGGCTTACTAAAGGTCAGATAAGTTCATGTAATCTCTTATAAAATCTGCCAGCAAGAAAAACTGTTTGGGTTGATGACTGACTCTGTTTAATGTCTCATAAAGTTTTTAATGGGTAATGTAAACATAATTGTTAAGAACAAATAAAGTAAATTGATGTAAGTAGGATAAACAGTTATTAGGTGAACTTTTCAAATCTCTTCAGTAACCTAAAACCTTAAAGTTTGCTAAATTAAATTAAATGACAGATAATCATTAAACATCTAGATCATCTCCAAGTAACATAGGAATACTGAAAAATTAATTACTGAACACAAGTTTATCCACTTTGGCTTCCCTTTACAGAGAAACTAAAAGATATTTGGGTTTATTAGCAAACATATTTTGTGCCACACTAAAAAATTTACTATGAGAAAGCATGTTTCTAGAACTTATAAAAAATATTTGTCAAGCCATGGAATACTAATGTAAAGAAGAGTTAACAATTGTTTACCTTTTTATTTTCACTAAAAATTTGGGTTTTTAGGGTTAAAATTTATAATATATGTAACTAAAGCTACTACAAATAATAAAAAAAATCTCTGTAAACAAGGGAAGTAGAATATGTGTTTTCAGTAAGAGATGTTATGAGGAATAGAGATACTTTTTTTTAAGGGAAATGAAAGTTATTTTGTCCTAAACTGGTTATTTCAGAATGGAGGAAAAGAGAATTTAAATAAAAAGCTGGGAAAAGATAGATTCTTACCTTGTGTGGTCAAGTTGGCCAAAATCAAATAAACTTACTATAAGGGTTATAAAATTAAGCTTTAAAATCAGTAATGTACTTATGTAAAAGTAAAACTTACTTTTCTTTCATCTGCTAACAAGACAAGTTTTCTTGCATTGTTGATCTGCTCTTAATGAGAAATTGTTAATAGAGGTTTTTCTCTACCTTTTGAGTGATCTGCCTAGAAAACAAACACTGAGTTTTATCAAAATCATTTTCTGTGTATGCTGTCTTTATAAGGTCTTTGATTACTTAAGTAAAACTAGTCTTCTCCATTAGAAGAGTTAATTTTTTCTTTTTTTTACAATCATTTATCTTCCAAAGTCTCTAATTGCCACTAGGGTTAAATAGATAACTAACTATTGTTTCACTGTGACCTATGATCCTATTTGACCAAGTGTTTTGCAAGCTTTTGATATTTTTGACAAACTTCCCCAAAGTTAAATTCTAAATGAAGTCTTTTTGACTTTGAACTAACTTCGGGATTTTACAGAGGGTCCCTGGAACATCTCAAAAGATTTGTTCTCTCTCCTTATAAAGGCTTATTTTATATGTTGAATTACATGGGAAGCATTGTCAAATAAGTGATGATGAACCAACCTTCTTAGGTTATATTGTATGGGTGCATGTTATTAATATAAGTGGTCTAGAAATTATATAAAATTCCTAAAATTCTGAAATGTCCTGGTATAATGCTATCAGTCATAATTATGATTATTATCTTAAAATGGTGTATGTCACAGAAATAACCAATTTCCTTGTCAATTGCACTTTAATAAATGCTAATCACATCTTTAACCATGCCATTTTTAAGTCTTTTATCATTTACAGACAGTTATTGCTTTACTCTAATGGTTTTGCAAAACTGTTTCAGCAGAGAGATTCACGGAAAGAACTCTGACAAGGACTCTGGAATCCAGGTTTCTGATAACTTGAAGATCACAAAATTAAACTGCATAAAAATTTCCAGAACTACCAGAAAAACTGCGTTCAAGGAGAACAAGTATTATTACGTAGGACTGAATGAAGCGAGGAGAATGATTATGATTCTTATAAAACATTCAGAAATTCTGAGTACTCTTTTCATGCAGCAACACGGTTAGCTATTTGCAAAAATTTAGTAAGAATCTCTTCTCCTTGCAACAGGCCTTAGGAAAACTGACCTGGTACATTGCTTAAAACGTTCCAGTCTTAAAAAAGGCTTATAAGGTTAATCACTATTCTTGCTACATTTATGTAAGTGATCAGGCCAAGTACAATGTAAACAAATTAGTTTTACTGTGATTATTCTTTAAAGAAAAATGGGAGTAATTGTAGAAAGAAAAATTATGTTTGCACCTTTGTCGACATTAGAGTCTAATTCTGTTCATTGTCTTTGAGGTTTTTGTTATATACCTGTAAACTGAACTAGATCCTGAGTTCTTCTAGCTTCCTCAAGTATCTGGCTACAACTTTCCAAACCAGCGTTTCCAATTTTCTCCCACCCTTCTGATTTGGAATCACTAAGAACAAACACTGCCCTTGAATCTCCTTGGAAGGTTATATACCAGGTCCTTCTCAAGACCCAGACGAATTTTAAGGACTTGAACTGTGGATACACATCTCCCAGCCAAAGAAGGCTCCACCCGACATCTGGTCCTGTGCAGATGCTGGAACCCTCCAATCAAATGGACTAGGAAGGAAGAAGCCAACAGCAAGGTAAAGGTAGACTGCTTCCTCCCTAGCTGTTGGGTTGAGACTTCATACTTTAACTAAACATGAAACCTGTTTATCTTCTCCTTCTTTCCTTTACTCTGGCATGGCCTGGAAAAATAATACTATCAGCCATATCCCTCAGGCCGTTGTTAACCTTTCAAACCACTGGATTTGTCATCAGAAACTCTTATCTGGGGCTTCCCTGGTGGCGCAGTGGTTGAGAGTCCGCCTGCCGATGCAGGGGACGTGGGTTCGTGCCCCGGTCCGGGAAGATCCCACATGCCGCGGAGCGGCTGGGCCCGTGAGCCATGGCCGCTGGGCCTGCGCGTCCGGAGCCTGTGCTCCGCAACGGGAGAGGCCACTGGCAACAGTGAGAGGCCCGCGTACCGCAAAAAAAAAAACAAAAAAAACCTCTTATCTGTTCATGATCCTACAGACCCCCTGGCCCTCCCTGTGACCAATTTCTCTTCTATTCCCAGTGTCACTGCAAACTACGATTGGCCCATCCCCCTCGAAGTCTCTAATAGAGATTAGCTTTTACAGCCACAACATTCTGTGCATTTTTCTTACCTTTCTCCAATTATAGCTGCACGGGACAATTAGATACCTATGTATGTCTTAGTATACTTGCACCCTCACGTTCTCATGACTATCTACATAAGATCTGCCCTTTTTCACTAAAAGATCTCACCAACAGCACCCATCTTTGCAAGGTAATCAGGACAACTCTTTATTTTAGGCTGGGAGAAAACTAACTAACTGCTGACTTGAACAGGCACCATGAATAGTACCATCTTAAAGGAAGTGGTTTGTGCCCCAATCAGGTTTGTGTTTGTGGTCGTTATCGTTCTCCTTGGGCTTATGAATGCTTAGATGGCTGGCACATAGCCAGGCAATGCCTCTTAAATTATCTAACTGTGCCCCTAACTTTCCACAAACAAACTAAGACACCTCATTGGTTGACTCTCCTGGGTTTACATCATTGAGGGCCATACTTCCCTGGTTAGGAGTAAAAGTAAATGAGAATACAATCAATAACCTCTCCTTAACTCTTGAAAGTATTGCACAATCGACTGTTCAAGCAATAGCTGCCTGACAAAAATGCTTAGACTCTCTGGCCAAAGCTGTTCTCGATAATAGGAAAGCCCTTGATTTCTCTTTTAGCTGAGCAAAGAGGTGTCTGAAGTGTACTCCTGTTTATAATAGTTTATAATAGTCATTGTAATAGTCTCCCTGTTACACTATATTCTCTCAAAAGCTTTAAGTGGATGTTTGCAGCCACTAACCACCAAGCAAATAATCTCCCTAAGACCAGAACATCAGAAAAGGAACAAAGAGAATGGCCAACTTGAAAACTGTGAACCCGAAGTCATGGCCCATGAATATCACAGAGATTAAGCAACAAAGTCATGACCTATGAATATCACACAAAGGGTCATCAGAAGCCTCAAGAACTATATACAGCAGTAGCTGAGAATTGCTGCTAATGCACTTTTTTTTTTCTTTTTCTTTTTTTTTTTTTTAGTGTGAACAAGAAGTTTATTACTCCCACTCAGTAGTTCCTGGGGGCTTTGATGTTAAGTCATACATAACTCAAGAAATACCAGGAATCTTCTTAATCTCAGTGACCATCTTTAACACCACCTCTACAGGGATCTATCTCATTGCCAGGGGTTGCAGGTATACCAGTCATGAAATCACTAGTAATAAAAGTTCAGATAACCACAGATCTCTGGCATGAAGGCTGCTTCTGAAGTGGGTCTGAAGTGGGTAAATTTTGACCACATCCCTGTTAGGCTGAGCATCTGATCCAAAGGGGGAATTGAGACAACAAGCCCAACATGGAGTCACTTGTGCTAAGCTCCACAGCATCAAACCAAGCCCTAATACCTAACCTAAATGCAGCTTCAATCACCCACAAGAATGTAATCTCAACTGGTCAACATTAGTGAAGTAATCTGTCTCACAGAACCCTTCTGCCTCCCTTCGGAGAGTGAGGTTCCTTGAAACAATGCAATCTTTGTGAGTAATTTACTTTTTCTGCCCCCTCTCCATCTTTAAAAACCTTTCCTTTTCTATAGCTCAGCAGAGCTCCTTTCTTTCTTTCTTTCTTTTTTGATTTGAGAAAAAATGTTTATTGATAAATCATTGAAACAGAGTATTGAGTAGATATCTTAAAAGGCCCGTGGATGTGTTTCTTTTTCTCTCTCTTTCTTTTTTATTGAGGTATAGTTGATTTACAATGTTGTGCCAGTCTCTGCTGTACAAAGTGACTCAGTTTTACACAGACATTCTTTCTTTAATATACTTTTTCATTATGGTTTATCCCAGGAGGTTGGATATAGTTCCCTGTGCTATACAGTAGGACCTTGTTGTTTATCCATTCTAAATGTAATAGTTTGCATCTACCAATGCCAAATTCCCAGTCCATCCCTCTCTCTCCTCCCTCCCCCTTGGTAACCACAAGTCTGACCTCTAAGTGAGACCCTTTGAATTTTTAAACTGGATTGCATTTATGAAAAATTAAGTGTGTTCAAAAACAAATTTATTGACAATCAGAATATTTACATTAAACTATATATATATATATATATATATATACTACTACAGTTGTTCCCTGTATAAAAACTGGAAAATACAGGTAAGCAAAGACAAATAATCCCACCAATTAGAGAGAAACACTGCTAATCAATTGCTTTTGTGTGTAGATATAATGTACTTTATGTAACATTAACGACTGGGGACACTCAATTTCCATACTTTTTGAAAAGTGAATCTGGAGTGAACAAAATTCAACTGCAGCTTACTTTAGAAGTCAACATGAATTGCCAATACTATGAGAGTGCATAGTAGGAAGTACCTTAATAACAAGTACTACGCCCTGTGTAGGGACTTTAGAACTTTTGTTTTTCCTCAATCTCCAATGTTTATTACTTTTCAAATCTTACTTGCACATGAAGCAACAATGAAGTGGTCTCTTCAGTAATCACAGTTTTTTTTCAACTTGTCAAATTCAAATTCAATCATGTATCCATAGCCCAGATAACTGATATATTGACACATAGGTCTGGACAAGTTCAGTGTCAGGAAGATCTGATTTTTTCAAGGCCTAATAAATTTTAAGTTGTTTCCTGTTATTTGAACATTTCCCTGGTATCTGTATACTATTGCTTTCAACTATCAACTGTTGCCCAAAATAATTTACAGATTACTTTCATGTATTTCAACCTGTATTTCTAGGGTTTTTTTGTTTGTTTTTTTGTGTTTTCTTTGCGGTATGCGGGCGTCTCACTGTTGTGGCCTCTCCCGTTGCGGAGCACAGGCTCTGGACGTGCAGGCTCAGCGGCCATGGCTCACGGGCCCAGCCGCTCCGCGGCATGTGGGATCTTCCCAGACTGGGGCTTGAACCCTGTGTCCCCTGCATCGGCAGGCAGACTCTCAACCACTGCGCCACAAGGGAAGCCCTGTTTTTCTAGTTTAACATTGTGAATTTTATCCAGGCCCAACTAAAATATATTTTCAATACTTGCCCTTGAATTATATATGATACATTTCTTATGTTGATAAACTGTTAGTAAAGAAAAATATACCCAGAACCAAAGAATGTTTGTATAAACGTATGTAATTTTTTCTTCCAGTTTGACAGCATTAAAAATATTTCAGCATCAGACACGAAGTTTGGCTTTACTAAAGAGGAGGAGTCTGAGTCCGCCCCAAGTGGTGTGACTTAAAGTATGTTAGGGCTTCTTTGACGGCACTGTGGTTAAGAGTCTGCCTGCCAATTCAGGGTACACAGGTTCGAGCCCTGGTCTGGGAAGATCCCACATGCTGTGGAGCAACTAAGCCCGTGCGCCGCAACTACTGAGCCTGCGCTCTAGAGCCTGGGAGCCACAACTACTGAAGCCCGTGCGCCTAGAACCCCGTGCGCCTAGAACCCTGTGCTCTGCAACAAGAGAAGCCACCACAGTGAGAAGCCCGCACACTACAACAAAGAGTAGCACCCACTCGCTGAGACTAGAGAAATCTGGCACACAGCAACAAAGACCCAACGCAGCCAATAAATAAATAAATAAATTTATTTTTTTAAAAAAAGTATGTTATTTATCTTGTCTATGTTTTTTCTATTTCTTTATCTGTAAAATGAGGATGATGATACAATATCAGAGGGCTTATAACACTTTACAAGGCTGGCAGTACTCAAGAAAACAATTCCTATAAAGCACCAGCTTTTTGAAAAGGGTCATCATTCTCCAAATAGAGCTCCTTTCTTTTTGCTAGATGGGATGCCACCTGATTCATTCATTCAATAAAGCCAATTTGATCTTTAAACTTATTCAGTTAAACTTTTGTTAGTTAACAGGAGAAAAGAGAAAGATTCATGAAACATTTGAGTCAAAACTTCAAGACAAGGTGACCACTAGGTTGCCTAGGGACATTCAGAATGCTCATTATTGACCTAATTGCTGAAGAAGCAAATAATGTATTTCTTGAAACCTTTCTAAGCATAGGTCCTAGAGAAAGTCCATCCAAAAGATGGCCATCTGACAGATGGCCCAGAGAAAGGCTTCCACAACACACAGCTCAGGGCCAGTGAGCAGATAGGTATGGGTATTGATGGTTTGGGCTGCCAAACGATACCAAGGACTTTGCACCACCCAAAAGTGATAAATGCAGGCGGAGTATATCTGGCCAAAAAATGCTGATTAGGACTCAAAAGACAGATTCCAGCATTTGACAATGTAGTTCTGCAATTAGAGCCTCATTTTAAATTTGCATCTTGGCTTATTCAGAGAACTAAAACCTTTCTGGACCTAAAAAGTGGTCTCCATCACCAAACACTCCTCAGATTAAATCCAAGAAACCATTTAAAACACTTTGATCATTGCTATTTTTAGTCCTCGGGGTGGCAAGAAAGGCACAATGCCACGACGGAGGTGGGAAGCTGGTTAGTAACCATCAGGGTGAGAAAGACGTAAAGCATTTTCTTTTAAAGGAATGTTTGTAGGTTAAGAGATGCCAAACAACATGCTATGTAACAATTTTCACATCTCAAGAAAGTTGCCTTAAAAAGCTATTGGTGGGCTTCCCTGGTGGCACAGTGGTTAAGAATCTGCCTGCCAATGCAGGGGACACGAGTTCAAGCCCTGGTCCTGGAAGGTCCCACATGCCATGGAGCAACTAAGCCCCTGCGCTGAAGCCCACGCTCTAGAGCCCACAAGCTGCAACTACTGAGCCCACGTGCTACAAGTACTGAAGCCCGTGTGCCTACAGCCCATGATCCGCAACAAGAGAAGCCACTGCAATGAGAAGCCCACACACCGCAACGAAGAGAGTAGCCCCCGCTCACCGCAACTAGAGGAAGCCCGCGTGCAGCAATGAAGACCCAATGCAGCCAAAAAAAAATTTTTTTTTAAAAAAGGTATTGGTGAGCGATGGATGTTAATCATGTGACGCTCCACAGCCACATTGGGCTCCAGTGACCCCGGTGGTTCAACCTGGGAGGAAAAGATGAAAGAAAACAACAACACTCACTGTTTTTGTAATTGGCACCTATGTGACGAACAGACCTCTGCGTTAAGAAGCTTATTTTGCATTCTTCCATTTGTAGTCACTCCACTTGATTTATCCTGGCAGCCACACACCGACCAGGAAACAGCGAGATGTAAGGAAAGTATATAGATTTCGGAATCCCAGAACAGTTTGTTTAATGAAAAACTAAAGTCACAGAGGACATGCCCTTTGCATGTTCACATTGTCAAAATGTGTAATTCATGTGTTTTCCAGCCTCCTCAAGTTCCTAGCAGGCACGGTATATGCAGCTCGCCAGCTGCCAGCATTTTGTGATCCGGCAAACCCAGCAGGGGCACTGCTGAAATCACGATCAGGTACCCAAATATACTTCCTCAGCTCCTCTCTTGATTGTGACAACAGAAAGTGACAGAGCAGTCAAAACCCAGCCGAATTTACAGCTCACCCACGCAAGGTGAGTACAGAGGAAGGACAAAGAGATGCAAAGCTAATTTTCAGGCTGAGGAACAGGGGACAGTGGCTTCTAGAAGAGAGCCAGACCTGTGGTTTCAGCTGCACTGGGTTTCCCGACCAGAGGGGGAGCCAGGGATTCCCAGTGAGATGCTCAGTGAACCATCACTGACAACAGGCTCGAGGCCCAGTTGAAGCGAGCCCTGAGTCACATTATATAGGAAGTAAGGGACTTTCCATCTTGTCCCTCTGACAAGTGGGGATGTCTAATTCCAACAACTTCATGAACTGAATGCTTCTGCTGTGTCAAGAACTGTGCTACATGCTTTATTTCATGTAACCCTCCTGAATAGCCTGTAAGGTAGGTACCATTATTATCCCCAATTTACAAATGAGGAGACGGAGGCTTACAGGTATGAAATGGCCCCATGTCACATAGCTAGAAAGTGATAGAGCTAGTACCAGAAACCCTGGTCTGTGCTTTTAATAACCTGTTGTTTCATGATGCTGAGCTTGTGAGATTATTTCAAGTCAAGAGACCACACGTTCCTTGCACCGCTGACATCTACGGTATCTGTGCATATGGACAGGTGGCCAGGCTCTCTTAGCAAGGCCTTGCTTTATTGTTAAGTCCACTCGTTAGGCTCACAGGGCAGGTGCATGATTATTTTTATGTGAGATCGCAGACAAGTCATTTAAGCTCTCCTGCAGTCATCTTTCCCATACGGAAATAGGTGTCGACTAAAAAATAAATGCACAACCTAAATGTTGAGAGTTATGTTTTATTCAGCAGAAATCTTTAGGACTTCAAGCCCGGGAGGCAGCATTTCAAGTAACCCTGAGAGAACTGCTCCCAGGAGGCAAGAGGGGTGTCAGGATATATAGGAGTTTTGCAACAAAGGGCAGGTAGTAGGAACAAAAGATTACTGTGAATTAAAGAAAACTAGATATCTCAAGTTAAGGAATTTAGAGCTTTAATACCTATGGGAAGATGCAAGAGTCTGCGCTCACTGAAATCAGTCCTTTGATATGCACCTCAGCTATCTGGGTCCAGTATCCTGTATTTTCACATCCTGAGTTTCCTCAGGGCTCACCGTGGGGAGTGGCTGCAGTCGATGGCTGCTAGATGGCAGCTATTCTTTGTTTCCTTCCTGAGTTCCCTCAGGGCTCACCACGTCACCATCACCGCAGGCTGGTGGCTACAATTGCTGATGACTGTGACATCCTTTGTTTACTGATATGGCAGGCAATATTCCATTTCTCATAGGTGTTGAATGACGAACACTAAGTTCCCTTCCAGCTTTGAACATGTGATTGTATAGCAGTTAGCAACATTCAAGCTAAACAACCAACACTTGGTTCCTCTCATGAAGTTGGACAGCAGGGCCTGTCTCACCCTCTGTAAAGTATCGTGCTTCCAGCCCAGGGAGGGGCCAGCACATGGGTCATGATCCGTCATTGACTTGGTCAAGAAATGCTGAGTCCCAAGCCAGAGCCAAGTATTGTACTAGGCACTGCACAACAGAGGAGGGGCAAAATGCAGGGTTCCTGAGTTAATCATGTTTACAGGGAAGCAAAAGAGAGAAGAGAAACCTCCAGAGCCACGTGACTGACCCATGAGTAGCCCTAAAGGAAGAAGGAAGGCAGAATTCCTCTGGCTCAAGGGGAAATGGACTTGTGAATGAAAAATGTTGCTGTCATATCAGTAAACTACAAAGGACGCTGCAGCCACCAAGCCACTACAGCCACTCCGATGGTGAGCCCTGAGGGAGCTCAGGATGAAGACAAATGGGCTGCCAGCTGCCAAGCTCTCAGCCACTGCAGACACCCGCCACGATGCACCCTGAGGGGACTCAGGACGGAAAGCACAGGATACTGGCCCCAGACAGCTAAGGTGCATATCAAAGATATTATTTCAATGAGCCCAGCCTCTTGCATTTTCCCATACACAGAAAAGCACTAAATTCCTTAACTTGAAAGATCTGGTTTTATTTATTTAACAGTAATCTTTTTGATGTTTCGACTACCTGGTCTTTGTTGCAAACACTCCTGTGTATCCTGGTTCCTCCCTTACCCTCTTTGGAGCAATCCCTCAGAGCTATCTGAGAGGCAGCGTCCCAGGCTTAAGTTCTCAGTTTTGTCCTCCAAATAAAACATAATTCTCAACTTTTAGGTTGTGTATTATTTTTTCAGTTGACAGACTGAATGTCCATGTTCCCTAAAATGCATATGTTAAAGCCCTAACCCTCAAAGTAATGGTATTTGGAGGTGGAGTCTTTGGGAGGTAATTAGGTTTAGGTGAGGTTATGAGAGTAGAGTCCCCCTGATGGACTTAGTATCCTTATACGAAGAGGAAGAGACTGTAACCCCCTCTCTCTCCATGCACCTGCCTGAGGAAAGGCCATGCGAGCACACGGAGAGAAGGCTGCTGCCTACAAGCCAGGAAGAGAGCCCTCACCAGACAGCAAATCTGTCGGCACCTTGACCCTGCACTTCCAGACTCCAGAACTGAGAGGAATAAATGTCTGTTGTTTAAGCCCCCCATTCCATGGTATTTTGTAATAGCAGGCCGAGATGACCAAGACAGAAGGTTTTCCAGAAGAGACGGGACTTCAGCTGAAGGGCCAAGTAGAAAATAACATGAGAAAGTTAAATGGATGGAAACCGAGGTGGGGAGAAAAGAAGGAAGCCATTCCACAGATGGAAAGACAGGAAGAGAAAAATGAAAAAGTGAGGAAGGCAAGCAAGTGGCAACCTCACAATACAGGAGGAAAAAATACATCCTGTTCAACCCTAAGCAAAACACATCAACAATTTCAATTCTCTCCAACAAACCCTGATAGTCAAAAGAGAAAGCCATCATTCCCCGGCAGCACTAGGCAGCTGTCTGACAGGGTGAGGACGTGCTGACTGCTCTGCGGTTCCCTTTTCTCTTTAAATCAATCCATTTTAAAACACGCCTCAAATTGGGGTGATGTCATTTATAGTACTGTGACAGCATCGAGATGGAATCACTAGTTCATAAATATTTACTATCACCTACTGGCAAAGCAGAAAAGAAGGGGAAACTGAAGAAACACTTAAAAGCTTCCCGCATCACGAAAGTGACAGAAGCAAGGCAAAGGCATGGATTCTCAAATACATGAAGGGGTGTTGGGGGCGTTGAAACTCACAGCCTCTATTTCTGTGGCAGCATTGAAAATATTCAAAGCAACCATGATTTGATTACACAGAGTGAGAGAAGAGAAGGGAAAGAAGCGGAGAGGGGCGTGGAGATAAAGGGGAGCAGAAAGGTAAGAGAAAGGGGTGAGCAACACAGAAAAATCTTCTGTTTGTAATTTGCTATTGTAAGAATACAGCAGCAAAAAGAATAAACAAAGAAAAAACAACAATGCGAGGGGTGTGTCGTCACACCTACTCTTCACCTTCTTTTAAGGGAAAAAGCTTCACTTGAAACAGAATTTAAAGTCATCGTTGGTCTCAGAGGCATCTTCCTTGAACATTTCTGTAAGTTCTTCTTACTAAGCATCACCACCTATATCTGAATTCCACAGCGGTAACTTGAGGTCAACTACATTTGCACCCAGTTGGGAAATCAACTGCTAAGCATTTTATATTTTCCTATTTGAATTAAAACGTATTTTCTGAGGAGAAGGCATTAGAAAGAGACTTTTTTCACGCTTATCCTTTTATTTATTAGATGCTCACTAAGTACTGAATGAATGATTATATGAATGTATTGATCATATGAATGATAAATGAATGAATGAGTAGTGAGTGAATGAATGAATGGGTTCCATGGTTCATCCAGGGGCAGCTTGTTAATTGCACACATAAATATGCCCCAGAAGAACCAAAAGATTTTTACTCTAGGGGAAAAGAGTTTCTAAGTCAATCCTTTTTCATTCATTTATTTCAATCATTCATTCTCAATCTTGTTTGAGAAATCAGTATGCCAAACACCAATAAGCACATCATGATCAAATTATTTCATTTCATGACATTTGGTAAGTAACGACACCACACTTTTCCCAGGAGGCTATGAGCTCCACAAAAGAACAGGCCTGAGTTAAGTAACTTTCCCAAAATCATACAACCAAATGGTAATACAGGTGAGATTTGAACACAGGAATCTGATTCCCGGGACCTGAGCTTCCCATGCAGTCTCTCTCTTAGAGGCACTCAGTAAATATCTATTGAACAAAAGATTTACATGAATACATGATCTGAGACTTTAAAACACCTTGAGGAGAGAAATAATACATGTATTTTAAAATGAATCATTATTTGAAAACAATAAAAATAATCCCCAAATAATTAAGAATAATTCTGATTTACCTATAAATGCTCTGTTACAGAAAACATGGAAAGTCTAAAGAAAACAAAAATCCCTGACAGTCTCAATAACCAGCAAAAAGCACTATTAGCACTTGGCATATCTCTTTCTTCTTTTTCCACTGCAACTGCTTGTTTATTTATTTATTTTTTTACATTACTGGAATCTTTTTTTTTTTTTTTTTTCTTTTTGCGGTACGCGTCCCTCTCACTGTTGTGGCCTCTCCCGTTGCGGAGCACAGGCTCCGGACGCGCAGGCTCAGCGGCCATGGCTCAAGGGCCCAGCCGCTCCACAGCATGTGGGATCTTCCCGGACCGGGGCACGAACCGTGTCCCCTGCATCGGCAGGCAGACTCACAACCACTGCGCCACCAGGGAAGCCCTGAAATCATATTTTTTTTTAATTAAAATGGCAATATAGTTTAATAATCCAACCCCCATCTGTTTTGGCTGATAAATATAATCTGTGTAATATGATAACTGAGAAATAATTTACGGCACCTAAGGTAACGGTCTAAAACCCAGCAAAGACTTTATGCACAAATATCCTCATCGTCATGCTATCTGTAAAAAGAAAAAGAAATGCCCCCAAAATGGGGAGCTGCAAAATAAAGTATCAATACAATGCAACATTAGGCATTGTATTATCATATAAAGTAATTCTTTTAAGTCACCATACACTGAAACAATTTCTAACGCTAGTTAACATTTACATGTAAGTGGCTTATGTTTATGTGTACTTGCATCTATTTGTACTGCAAATACTGTATTTCTGTTCTTATACATTTGTCCTAAAGAAAATAAATAGCAGGTAACATTATATGAAAAGCAGAATTGCCTGACAGAAGTACCTGCCACTTGCACAAAGCACAGTTGGACAGAAATTGGGGGGTGGAGGCAGGGGTGGGGGGCACGTACCCTGAAGAATCACAACGTCTGGGACAGAGTTTCTTCCACTTT
>NW_006782612.1:371232-423249 GCF_000442215.2 Lipotes vexillifer | reverse complement strand
AATATGGAAAAACTTTTTTTTTTTTTTTTTTTAATTTACAAGGAAATCAGAATCTGGAAAGGCTTGGGATAAAATGCCAGTCAGGCCCAGCAGGGTAATCGTTGTGCGAGGCTGGTTACGAATGTGCCCACCTGAGTGGGGACCACAAGCACTAAAGGTGATAGAAAAGTTGCCTGTGTATGTCTTTTGAGGTATTCTTTCTTTGTCCTTTTTTCATTAATATAGAGATGGAAGCAATTTCACTAAAACAGAAAAACAAAATGTCCCAATTATGTTCCATTTGTAAGGCCATAGGTTTCTTGGAAATAAATGATGGAAACAAATGAAATACATTTCTTCAATCTAAATGGTAATTCGCCATGACAGCACAAATTCTACATAACACCGTGCCCAGTGCAAGTGGATGTCCAAGTAGATTCTAACACAGCAGCCTGCCTGGAAATTGCCCGAAGGAGTCCTGAAAATTGGAAGCCCTGACTCTGGGCTGGTTCGCAAAGCTCAGTCAAACCAAAGCAGCCCTTTGGTGGGGAAAGCATACTCACGGGCGTAACTTTACAAAGAAGACTTTATAATAAGTAATGGATTCGACATTAGCCATGGAGACTAGCTGGTGAGGCCACTCTTCAGCCTTCTCATTTTCTCATTTGTTTTGTGATGCTAATTAGTTAATTTTTTATTTTATTTTTGGCCGTGACACGTGGCATGCAGGGATCTTAGTTCCCCGACCAGGGATCGAACCCGCACCCCCTGCAATGGAAGCGCAGAGTCTTAACCACTGGACCACCAGGGAAGTCCCTATGATGCTGATTAGTGAGACAATATATCATCATCCAGAATCCAGCCAGGTCAGTTGAGACCTGATGTCTGTATAAGTCAGAAATCAGAAACCACTTACTTACCATCCAGGGGATGGAGGTGCTGAGAAGCCAAAGGGGCACATGAGGAGTTCCAAAGACTAGCCAGTGGGGAAAGCCGCTCCCACACCTGAGCTGGGGAGAGCCCAGGGACCAAGGTCAACTGACAGAAGCTGGCACCATCGTCGGCCAGCCCATGAGAAGCTGGACCCAGGAAGGACACACAGCTGCAGCTAAAGGAACCACCCCAGGTAAAGTGGAAGAGAGAGAATTACCCTGGTCTCTCCCTTCCACCTACCCTCCAACCTCCCGACAGTGCCTCCCAATGGCCAATGTCAGCTGGAAGCCAACTGAAAGAGCCTGGGAAATGGAGCCTGCAGGGTCCGGGCCCTCCAACGCAGAGAGCAGAGGAGGGACAGCATGTGCCCCAGAGAGGGGCATCTGAGGGCAAGCAGGCCCAGGACCCTTGCACTGCATCACTGTATCACCATTCTCAACCCTAAGAAATCGCTTTCGCGTAATCTGCTTTGGTGTGGTGCCATCAGCCAATACCAAGAGAATGAAAAGCACCATCATCATTAGTAATAGTAGCAGTAATGACAAAATGGTCTTAACATTGCCCATCATTACATAACCAGTAAGTACCCTCTCTTGATGACTCTGAAGAGAATTTTTTCCACTGTGCTCAGTTATCAAAATGACTTGTACGTCCTTTAGTAATTAGGTAGGTTTGGGCTTAGGGACACTGGATGGTAAAACTGCTCGTCTTCCTACGTTGCCCTGTCAATCACAGCTGCACTGTGACTCCACCTCAAGTCCTTCTCCACTGTTTCTCCTTTTTCTTTTCTCTTATTTTTAATATTTGCTATTTTGCATTACCGTAAGCTGACAAATCATTTACAGAGCAAGCAGGAAAGAAATACATACATATACACACACATACATACACTCGTAGAAGTGTAGGTGCATAATTTTGAGGGCGGGCTAATGACAACCATATATAACAAATCCAAGGGATGAGCTTTGGTCTCCTGCCAAATTGTGTCGGAAGGCTGACTATCACCTCTTCATCTGTCAGGTGTGTTGCAACTATTTATTCTGTTTTTATTTATTTTTTAATATAGTAAATATTTATGCTTTACTTTGTTGACCTAGCCAATATAGACGTTAATGTTTATGTAGCTAAATCTATCAGTTGTTTGTGGTTTCTGTCCCTGATTGCATGCTTAGAGAGCCTTTTCTAAACTTAAGATCAGAAAAGTATCAATTTCTATTTCCTCCTGGTTGTTTTGTGTGTGTGTGTGTTTTTTATACATTTTTATTGGAGTATAATTGCTTTACAATGCTGTGTTAGTTTCTGTTGCACAACAAAGTGAATCAGCTGTATGCATACATATATCCCCATTTCCCCTCCCTCTTGCATCTCCCTCCCACCCTCCCTATCCCACCCCTCTAGGTGGTCACAAAGCACTGAGCTGATCTCCCTGTGTTATGCGGCTGCTTCCCACTAGCTATCTATTTTACATTTGGTAGTGTATATATATGTCAATGCTACTCTCACTTGTCCCAGCTTACCTTCCCCCTCCCCGTGTCCTTAAGTCCATTCTCTATGTCTGCGTCTTTATTCCTGTCCTGCCCCTAGGTGCTTCAGAATCATTTTTTTAAGATTCCATATATATGCATTAGTGTACAGTATTTGTTTTTCTCTTTCTGACTTACTTCACTCTGTATGACAGATTCTAGGTCCATCCACCTCACTACAAATAACTCAATTTTGTTTCTTTTTATAGATGAGTAAATTAAAAAAAAAACATGTAAAGCATAATAATAATAGTAGTAGTAGTAGATAATAAGAATAATTACAAACATACAAGCAAACATCATCATCATCATCGTAATACTAAACAATTATATGGAACCTGGTTTGTGGCAGTTACTGTTCTAAATTATAATTCTAAACAGTAAATAATGCAATAACATTTAATTCTCTACCCTAAATAGCTACTATTTACCATCCCATTTTACAGGTGAGAAAATAGAGACATATTTTCTCAGAGAGAAGTGAGGTAACTTGAGCAAAGTCACAGAGCCAGAAAGTGGCAGAGCCAGGATCTGAACCCATGTAGGCTGGCTCTAGACTCTCGGTGCTCAAACACAATGCCATGCTGCCTCTGGGATGGATTTTGATGTACAGTGCAAGACAAAGATCTAAAAAGTACTTTTTTTCTCTCCTGAGTAGCCAGCTAACAATCCTAACGACATTATTGAACCATCCTCATTTCCCACAGTTAGTGACGTCAACTTTATCATATATATTCTTCTTTTCCTTGACTTCACCACGCACGAGACGACTCGGCCTTGTTATTCCCATCGTGCACTTCCAGATTCGGTACGGAGGACAACTCAGCAGGTAATCTATCAAAATCCCACAACTGGAGACTTCTGCTCCATCGGCCCTTGGTGAGGTCCACTCAGACAGCAGGATCCTCAAGACAAAAGCGAACACTCCTAACAACACTGAAGATTAGAATTCCAGCCAACTATCACTCTCTCATTAGGATTCCTCTAATTATTGTAAGATTCAGGGAACTGAAAAGACAATCACAATCAGCAGCTGATACCACTTATAACTGAGAAGTGGCTGGCCTGAAAATTGTGACAAACAAGCCATAAAAGCCCAGTTATTGCAAGAATAAATATTAACGGGACAAATAAAAGAAAGATAGCAATGATTACCAACATTATCTTTTGTGGTAAGTCTATGGGTAAATTTTTTATTCTATTTTTTCTAGGCTGTTCAAATTTCTATAATTAGCACTCATTACTATTACTTAAGTAAAAAATCATTATTAAAACACTCCACAAGGACTGAATAGTGCTAGTAAATCCAGATCCCGGGTATTCTGTTGCATCCTTCCTCTGTAAACAAATGTGCTTTTGACCCTACTCTGCTGGGCATGGGGATAGAGAACAAAAAAATGTTTAGTCTCCTCTGTAGTAATTTGATTTTTTAAGCTGGAAAATATAGTCATGAATATTTTGTGAATAAATGTTAATTTTTTAATGTTTATACGTGTACAAAATGGAGAGTGAACATGATGTGTCACAGCCAGGATTTCAAGGGGAAGTCATCAAAGGGCAGCTTGATGCCCTTTCCACCTTCCTGGCCCTCCCTTCTCCACCGCTCAGCCTCTGCTACTCACCCTCCACCTGTTCTTATTCACCTGGGGTCAGAGCCAAAGAGGGGAGGTGGCTGCCCTGCCTGTCCTCTCTGAGCCTGATAGGGACGCAGTAACGAAGGGACCACCTCCTCCAGTGGCCGTTGTAGCTTTTATTCACCTTCCCTAAATAACTCTTACAGAGGAACGTCTCCATTGATAAACATTCTGGTCCTGGCTGCCACTAGAATTTCTTGAGATGTGGCAGCGTGTAAGATCACAGTTCTAAACCAATAACGAAAAAACCTTCACAGAAAGCCTTCGAAGTGGCCATCCAATGCTGGAGAACTCAAAACCTTCTAAAGGAGCCCATACCACTTTGGAAAAGTCTAATGGAAGGAAGGGAAGGCGGGAGGGCGGGAAGGTAGGAAGGTAGGGAGGGTGAGTAGAAGGAAGAAAACAAAACAAAAAACTTCCTAACACTGAGCTCCACAACTCATGCTTATAATTTCTCTTTATTGGTTCTCCCAGTTCATTGCTTTAGGGCAGAACTAATCCCTTCTCCACATGACAGGCCTTGAAATGTTTGATTTAATATCCTCAGATATTAAATTACGGCAATTTTCCTTATAATGTGTTGTGGCTCTATCTTCATTATTTTTTCTTGTTTTCATACTTATCGACCTGAGGATACACAGAATGAACCATCTGGGGTCTTCTAGGAAATCTGGTTATGAGAATTAGATGCCCAGACAATGCCAATCTTGTCTTATTTATCCACTCAGAGTACATAAGAAAAAAGGCAAAAGAATGGGGCAGAGAGGGTGGCTCATTGTTTTTTTCTATGTCTATTTCTAAAGAAAAGGTTTAAGGATTGGACAGAAGCCCCGGCCTCATGCCTGAGAGATCTTCACTTAACTCCTTCTGTGTCTAGCCCAAGGAAAGTAAGGGGCGTAGCACAGCACGTGGATATGAACATGGACTTGGAGACAGAATCTGGATTCTGCCATGTAACAGTGACCTGAGGCAAGACACTTACCCTTTCTGGAATCCATTTCTTACCTATAAAATGGAAATGATAAACTCTACCTGATAGGATTGCTCTGAGGAATCAAATGAAATAACACATAGAGGGTTCACAATATGTCTCAGTAACCAGTAGTTATTATTTCTTAAAGAAGATCTGCGTGGGGATCTGGCTTACCATCTTATTCTCTTCTAGTCTACATACAAATCATCTTTACCAGGGTGTGAGAAAATTTGGAAATAGATTTTTATGTAGCAGAAATAGGCAGAAGATATGCTGCTTCCAACACAAAACTTTATTATAGCTAAAAAAAAAAAATGCTATTAAACAGATGACATCCACAGACTCATTTTAAAAAATCAAAAGGAAGGAGAGGAAAGGAGCCGCATGGCAGATGAATTTCCAAATTTCCAGGTTTCCAAACTGCGTGGAGATGAACCACCTCGCTCCTGGGCTGCCCCCTTCCTCGCAGGACCGTAGTCCCAGCCCCGTCAGTTACAGGTTTGCCCACCAGTGCCCTCTCCTCCTTGTGCAGATGCTAAGCATGGAATCCACTGGACAGGACAGTCCTCTGCTGTAAACTAACCCACTGACATTCTGGCTTCTACGCCTCATTCCCTTGTGAGCTTGATTAGTACAAGTCAGCGGCAAAGAATTCTGAGATACTGACCAAGGTCCCCAAAGGCAGGAACATCACTGTTTTGGTTTTCTCCTGAAAACCAGAATTTAGCACAGTGCCACATACACTGCAGAATGCAGTGAACAGCTGTTGAACAGAAGAGAGGAAAAAAGAAAGGGAGAGATAGAGAGACAGAGAGATAAAGGAAAAAGAAAGGATGAAGGGAAGGAAGAAGAGAGGAATGGAAGGAGAAATAATCAATCAATCAATCAATCGAGTAATGCCAGTGAATCCTCTTGGCAACTGGCCCTAGAGCCCTCTCTTGACAAATTCCAAGGGCTTAACATTAGAAACAGGCACAGTAACTGTGCCAGCTCTGCAGGCTCTGCTATGAGTGACAAGAGATACAACTATATCCAGTAATAAATGGCAGAGATTGAGCTGAGATCAGTTGCTGACACTGCCATGTGGAACCAGGGAAGCCTGCATTTTTTTAGGTGATGCCTTTCAAGTAACCCTCAACTCTTTCCTGGAGAAAATCACATCCACCACTGCAAAGTCAGAAAGACATCAAGGATAACCCAGTGCGGATCATTAGGGAAATGAAAATCAAAACCACCATGAGGTAGCACCTCACGCCCGTTAGAATGGCTATTACCAAAAAGGCAAGAAATCACAAGTGTTAGAGAAGATGTGGAAAAAAAGGAACCCTCCTATGCTGTCGGTGGGAATGTAACTGGTGTAGCCACTATGGAGAACGGTATGAAGATTCCTCAAAAAATTAAGAATAGAACTATCAAATGACCCAGCTATTCCACTTCTGGCTATTTAGCCAAAGAATATGAAAACATTGTTTCAAAAAGATATATACACTCCTATGTCCATCACAGCATTATTTAAAACAGTCAAGATATAAAAGCAGCCTAAGTGCCCATTGGTGGATGAATGGATAAAGAAGATGTGGTGTATAGAGACAATGGAACACTACTCAACCATAAAAAAGATGAAATCTTACTATTTGAGACAACATGGATGGACCTTGAGGGCATTATGCTAAGTGAAATAAGTCAGACGGAGAAAGACAAATGTTGTATGATTTCACTGATATGAGGAATATAAAAAACAAGCAAACAAACAAACAAAACCAAAATAAGTGAACAAAGCAAACACAGTAGCAATAGAAAATACGGGAGGAGATGGGGGTGGTGAGATGCATAAACAGGTCAACTGTATGGTGACAGATGGAAAATAAAATTTTGGTGGTGAGCACGCTGTAATACATACAGAAGTAGAGATGCAATGTTGTACACGTGAAATTTATATTATGATATAAACCAATGTTATCTCAGTAAAAAAATATAAGAATAAATAAAATACATTTTTAAAATTTTTTAAAAGAATAACCCAGTGTGCCTGTGCTTATTAGAGCTGGTTCCACTGTCTGCTGAACTGGCAGTCAATAAATAAGCAAGAAGAGCTTGTGGTTTTTCCACCATCTCCCCAAGCAAAGAATAGGTGCTAAAACAAGCCCTTCCCACAAAAAACAAGGGCTGAGCAGTTAGGGTTGCCAGACTTAGCAAATAAAAACACCTGCAATATTTGGGGCATAGGTACACAAAAAATGTTCATAAACATCTTTAGTTTACTGGTTCTATCTTACCAATGATTTACCCAATTCAAATTTTAAGCAAAAAATACTTTAAATATTTATGAAGTTATTTCACATAATAAGCCCGTTATGTGTCATCGTATATAAAATATTTTATGACATTTTATGGATTTTTTAAAAATATGCTTCCAAATTTCTTTACTGTCTGGCTTAATAGAAGACAGTTGGATTCTCACATCTACTTCTGCGCTCAATCTGTAGAGATATTAGCCTCTGGAAAACTCTACGGTACGCTTGTAAGAGAATGAGAGTGATAAAAGCAAAATAAAAGCAAAAACAACAGCTTAGCGTTATTTCGAAAATAACGTTGGTCTCACAAAGCCCCTGAGAAAGTCTTAGGTTCTGCCAAAGTCCCTGGACCACGCGCTTTGAGAACTGAGACTCCAAGATACCCAGGGACAAATGGAAACTATGAAACACCCAGCAGAGGCTGTGTTGGTGTCCACTGCTCTGTCTAGCTGGTCTACGGTGTGCAGTGACTCATGAGTCAGTGTCTACGACAGGACAGACAGAAATGCCCTTTCTCCCCTGGAACATTGGTCCCCACAGAAACACAGCCAGGTCCTCTTCACCACCTGTGGGCTTTGCTTTCCCTTCCAGCACCATTCTTCAGAGAATCGTGTTCTTCAGCCTCAAAGTAGGAATGGGGGACAGCTTCGCTCCCAAGCCACCAACTCCTAAGTTGTTTCTTAATATAATATACAGCAAGTGTAGGCTGTCTTCTCCTAATTGTAGCGGTGGCTACAATTGTGGGGGTGTACTGTCTTGACTTACATTCAGTGAATAGTCGGTAGGTGCTGAGATCTTAGAAGATAACGTAATAGCCTACAATTTAAGAAATGCCTGGTCCAGAACTCTTCCTACCAAAGGAGCAAACACTGCGTGATGAGTGCAATAACATTTGTCAATGGTTATACTCCCAGAAAAATTCTTTAAGGGATAAAGAAATAATCAAAATCAATGAGGGAAGACATGTTTTATATTGATAGCCGAATCTGAAGTAATGACGTTAATACCTACACCTAAATTTAACTCTGGATTCCTCTGTCACCAAACCCTTCAAGTAAATTACACATAAAGAAAAAGAAGCGCAAGGGACCAAAAAAGTGTACACAATGTAAGCCCGGTCCCTCAGTGACAAAAAAGTTTATGCAAAAAACCAGCCTAATGTGAACCTCCAAAAAGTTCAGCTGACTTTTTTTGTGCATACCCTTTTGCAGATTCTCATCAGAGCACTGCTCCAATTCTATGTAAATAAAATACCCTCCTAGACTTCGTTCTCACTGTGGAAGAAACATTTCATTATAAGACCTTTCTACTTAATGTTTATGTCTTTCTCTTCCTAGAGTTGGAGGCCAGAGGAAAGATGAAAAGAATGTAACACATATAAACAGTAAAGGCTCTCTACTATATGCATGAATTCCCCCCAGGGAGATGTTGCAAAAACAAAAGGGTTTGTATTCCAATAAGTGTGTGAAACACTGCCTCCTATAATTCCTTCTTTTTTTGTTAAATTAATTTTTATTGGGATATAGTTGCTTTACAATGTTGTGTTAGTTTCTTGCTGTACGGCAAAGTGAATCCGTCATACATATACACATATCAACTCTTTCAGATTTCCTTCCCATTTCGGTCACCACAGAGCACTGAGTAGAGTTCCCTGTGCTATATAGTAGGTGATCATTAGTTATCTATTTTATACATAGTAGGGTAAATATGTCAGACCCAATCTCCCAATTCATCCCACCGCCCCCCCTTCCCCTGTTGGTAATCACAAAACAACTCCTTCTTAGAGGCTTACTATATACAATTGTGAAATAAAGGCCCTGGAAAAAGCAGAAACTTTAACTGGTTATTTCCCAGACTATTTTATCTTGGACCTCCCCGCTTTTTGCAAAAGCCACATAGCTGTCCGAACTATATATCCTTCAGTATCAAACCTGGGCTGCCAAATCCCAGGGTTGTCCTGTGTGATGCCCTGAGTGGATGGACCAGACCTGCACCTGGGTTTGTTTTCCCTCAGCCAGTGACCTAAGGAGCCTGAGATAGTCACCCTCCCAATATTATCTATTATTACCTATGCTATTATCTGAGTATGGGAAGTTGCAAGATAAATGCAGTAATGATGATGCTGACAAGGCTCTGAGAACTCTGGAATAGTTGCGCTTGTTCTCAAAGGGGAGTCCCACACCAAAGGTCCTCCACCGCAAAATCAGTTTATGCTAAGGTACCTCACCATGTAGGTATGAGTCTACACTTGAACCTCAACATGAAATTTGGGCCTTCCTGTACCTCAAAAAACTAAAAACAGAACTACCATATGACTCAGCAATCCCACTCCTGGGCATATTCTGGGAGAAAACCATAATTCAAAAAGATACTTGCACCCCAATATTCATTGCAGCACTATTTACAATAGCCAGGACATGGAAGCAACATAAATGTCCATCAACAGAGGAATGGATAAAGAAGATGTGGTACATATATACAATGGAATATTACTCAGCCATGAAAAGAATGAAATAGTGTCATTTGCAGAGATGTGGATAGACCTGGAGACTGTCGTACAGAGTGAAGTAAGTCAGAAAGAGAAAAACAAATGCCGTGTAATATCACTTATATGTGGAATCTAGAAAAATGGTACAGATGAACTTATTTGCAAAGCAGAAATAGAGACACAGATGTAGAGAACAAACTTATGGATACCAAGGAGGGAAAGGAAGGTGGGATGAACTGGGAGATTGGGATTGACATATAATGTATAAAACAGATAACTAATGAGAACCTACTGTATAGCACAGGGAACTCTACTCAATGCTGTGTGGTGACCTATATGGAAATCCACAAAAGAGGGGATATATGTATAGCTGATTCACTTTGCTGTACAGCAGAAACTAACACAACATTGTAAAGCAACTATACGCCAATAAAAATTAATTTTCAGGGCTTCCCTGGTGGCGCAGTGGTTGAGAGTCCGCCTGCCGATGCAGGGGACACGGGTTCGTGCCCCGGTCTGGGAAGATCCCACATGCCGCGGAGCGGCTGGGCCCGTGAGCCATGGCCGCTGGGCCTGCGCGTCCGGAGCCCGTGCTCCGCAATGGGAGAGGCCACGACAGTGAGAGGCCCGCGTACCGCAAAAAAAAAAAAAAAGTCCTCAAGGACTGAGTCACGGGGAAAGCCAAATGAAGAAAATATTTCAAGGGTAAGGTAATGATAAACTGTGTCACATGGTTCTGAGAGGTCGTGTAAGGTGATGACGGAGAACTAACCGACCACTGAATTAAACATGTGGAGGTAACGGATGACCTTGACAAGAGCAGTGTAGGTGGCATGGTCAGGTAGAAAGCCTGACTGGAGCGGGTTCAAGAAAGACGAAGAGAAATGAAAAACACACAGATCAGCAGCTACCAACGTGTGGTCCACACACTCCTGGTGGGGGGGTCCTCCACACCTCTCTATGGGTCCGCAGAATCAAAAATATCTTCACCCTTATTCTCTCATGAGGGTATATTCAAGTTTGCCAGAGACTCCATGACGTGTGATGACATCTGTGCTCTGACAGCTAAAGGAATATGTGCCTGTGTATTGTTATGCTTTTAATTTTTCTGCTTCAATTTCTAATATGGGAAATATCAATGAATATAATCCAAATCAACCACAACTCTTTGGGGTCATCAATTGTTTTTAAGAGCACAAAATGGTACTGAGACTAAAAAGTTTGAGAACCACAGATATAAATAGGTATATTGATAGATAGAGGGATAGACAGATAAATAGATGGACAGATGGTAGACACACAGATAGATATGTACTGAAAGTGGGAATGAATGAGTATCCCATGCTGCATTTTCTCCTAGTTCCACTGTCTGACATTGTAAGTCACCCACATGCGATTCTTAAACAACTAATCAGCCATCAGCTTGAGAGGACATATAGTGGCCCTAGGAGGTGGCACATGACAAAGCTTTAGCCCAAAAGGACATGTTGAAGGAGACACAGGGCATAGTCAAAAGCAGAGTCGGTGCAATCTGTGACTGTCTGAAAGGCTCTATTCTGAAAACAATCTTATTTATTCAGGATCTGATATTAAAATGCAAATGATTATCCCACACTCAAGCACAATTTGGCACATGGATTCAAACTTCTCTTTATCTTCATTATATTTTTGTCTAAGGGGAAACTTAGCTTAGAATGTTCCTGCATACATAATAGTAAACAGTGCATTGGCAATCTCGTGGTTTATTACTGATGGGAATAGAGAATTCTTTTCATAAAATGTCCAAGTTAAAAGAATCACCACTGTCCTATTTCTTCATTCTTAAAGATGATATTCATCAGAGCTCCCCTTCACTCAAAGCATCCAAGAGCCCAAGATGACATTTCTGTATCCCAGCAGAGTAAAAAGAATATAGACTTGGGAGTGCCACAGACATGGGCTCCACCACGTCCTAGCTGAATGACTCTGGCAAGTTACTTAACTTCTCTGAGATTTAATTCCCCTTCTATAAAACAGAGATTCAGAAGTTCATGAAGGTCAGAAGAAGCAAGCTTTCCAAAGTACCTAATATAGAGACTAGCAAATGGTAGATATTAAGTAAATGGTAGATTTTTGTTTTAGTATGTCAGTAAAGAGCACAAGATGTACCTTTAAAACGGCTGAAATTATAATATCAGGACACACTTATAATAAGCAAAAAAATATACAATAAAGGATTTAAGGGGAAACACATACGTGAATATTCATAGTGAAGCTTCCTGTATTCTTTGAGGATGAGGCTATATTCTATCAGGTCCTTACTCATTCAATACACATTTATTGAGTCCTACAATATGCCAGGCACTGGGGTAGACACTGGGAGTACTGAACAGGATAAATCAGACCCCCTGCGCCCTGGGAAGCTCATGGTCTAATAGGGAAACAACCTTCAACACAACTGCAGTACAAGAGGGATATGGCTTTGAGGGCCATGCACCAGGCGCCACAGAGGCAGAGACGACGGAGCCAGGGGTGCCCGCGCTGCTTGCTGCCCACTAAGCCCTGCAGCCTTCTCTAAATGAGGAACTGTAATAGGGAAGAACAAACCTGACTCCATATTGGATCTGTTTCTTTTCTCCGTACTTGAACCTTTCTATTCTATTACTTTGTCTTCAAGTTAAGAATATCGCCTACAGCGGTGAAATACACAGGATAGCTCATTCTCAAGGCTCTGACCTTTAAAGGGTATGACGCTTTTCCATTCATATACAGGTTAAAAAGTTGCAGAACAGAGAATAACATTTGTCTTGCTGGAGGTTTACAGGATCATAGTGACCTGACCTACATGGAAAGCTGCAAGAACAAAGGATTCTGACACCAAGAAGTTGGCAACAACCAACCACACCTTTTCCCCTTTTAGCATGAAAAGAAACCTGAATTCTAACTCTGCTAAGATGGCTCTTTGGGACACTAGTCCATCTTCTCGGTCTGCTGACTTTCCAAATAAAGTCACTATTCCTTGCCCCAATAACTCGTCTCTTGATTTATTGGCCTGTTGTGCAGTGCGCAGTACGAACTTGGACTCGGTAACACCTGCTGCCCACTAGGTCCTGCAGTCTTCTTTAAACGAGTAACAACTCTTGAAAGTTGTCCCTAAAGCACTCCCTCTCCCACCATCACCACTGCCACACCTCTCAGCTCGCTAAGTTCTGCTCTATCATGACAAAGTTAGGGATTGTCATTGTGTTTTGAGGGTTTAGGATTTGAGCCTCATCTGCCTGGAATCTGTGAAAAATGAATGATTTGGTTACGACCAATTTATTTTCATATGTGCATTTGTTTTCAAAGATCCTTAAGATCATTAAAGGCCCGTTCGGCTTTATTTATTTGGTGTGTTTCAACCCATTGTAGTCATTATCCTTTCCAAGTTCTTATTGTGATGTCTCAGGTCACTTTTTTTTTTTTTTTTTAAAGCCTTCCCAGATGGATAACTGGGTTAGCCAATCACCTGAGATAGCTACAACAGCCCAAGGAGCAGTGGGCTGCAGAAGAACTGGTCTGCAGTCACAGTATCCTTTAAGCCTAGGCAGAGAGGAGCCAGCTCCCAGCTCCCAGCACATTCGCACGAACCTAAGCCCCACAGTCAGAGCTCGCACTTACTGTGTGTCCCTGGAACGTTTTGACCTTTTGCAGTACGCGGGCCTCTCACTGTTGTGGCCTCTCCCATTGCGGAGCACAGGCTCCGGACGCGCAGGCCCAGCGGCCATGGCTCATGGCCCCAGCCGCTCCGCGGCATGTGGGATCTTCCCGGACCAGGGCACGAACCCGTGTCCCCTGAATCGGCAGGCGGACTCACAACCACTGCGCCACCAGGGAAGCCCTCAGGTCACTCTTTTGACCTGAGGGAGCTCTTTTGAGTTGGCATCTGTTTCCTTTGAAAGTGACCCAAAGTCTTAGATACCTTCCTTCCTTTAGAGGATGACAAGATATTCCAGACTCATCTTGTACATTTCCTGCCCACACTGGAATCAGCTATTTCTCCAAGGAGCCCTGGCAGTAAGAAATTTCAGGAGGAAATGGTTCCTTTTAGTAAGATATGGGTCACTATTGCATGGATGTCACTGCTTCTGAGCCTCTTCATTACACAGCAGTAGATCCCTCCAGATGTGGTCATACTCATAAGATGTCTCTGCAGGCAGGTGAGTCGTTTACTAATACCTAGTACCTTCCTTTTCAGACAACACCATCCATGAGGGACTCTCCCCTGGAGGCAGTTATTCTGCCAAAGATTACAGTTCCTCTTAGAGAGAGTCTCTTCCTTCTCTGGTGGGTAATTCTTGGTATTCAACCATGAACTATGCTGTGGGGTACAAGAGGGAAAGGACCCCCTAGGGATTTGGAAGGCCAGGTTTGTGATGAGAGAACTGGGAAATTGACATTCATGGGCAGGAAGCTTCCTGGAAATTTTCTCTCTGAACACTCTCGGGTGCACGGTCTGATTCCACTGTTGCTTCAGCAGAGACCAGAGCAGATGAAGCTGCGTCCTCACGACTTCTACCTAAATAAAGTGGCCATTACGTAAAGATCTGGGCTTGAATCCAGTGTGCAAGGGCATATGTGCATTTTTTTGCCAAATAGCCCCCAGGTCTACATTTTCCCTCACGTGCCTCAGGTTTCAGAAGGACATTTCCTTTCCTTTCCAGGTAAGATTCACAAAATATTCATCTTGGAATTCTCCATGACAACCAGGGAAGAGGGCAGTTTCCAACTCTGGGAAGCAGCAAGCTACATGATCAAACACTCAAGACTCCTAAGTGAACAATTCATAATCACAATAATAACAATAACAACTCACACAATTATTTATTGGGTGCCAGTTTAGGTGAGGAGCTGTTATTTTATTTCCTTTCACAACAGGGCTATGGGATAGATACCACTGTTATTCCCATTTTATAATGAGGAATCTGAGAATTTGTGAGGCCACGTGGCTCACAGCTAATAAGAGGTAGTCCAGAGATTTAAACCCAGGGCTGTCTGACTCCAACCTCCAGGCCCTAAACCATTACTCTTTGGGAAGGAGTGAACAAACATCTTGCTTCCAGTTGGCATGACAAGAGGGTAGGGGATATAAGTTGACTGCTAGCTTTTAGCTGGAGGGGAGGAGAGACGAATAAGCCTTGCTGACTACAGCAGAGCACTCGTGGAGCTCTTACAAAGATGAGGATGCAGCTTGATGGTGAAAGCAAGCCCTGAGGCCATCTGTGGTACCAGGTCCTGCAGACACACACCTGGCTTAAGAAAAATACATTCTTTTGACACATAAGAATACTTGAAGAAACAGTGTGACAAATGCACTGTATACTAGGTTTGGGTGTTGTTTTATACATCACAAACTCAAATTCAGCCCAAGCTTTTAACACATGGGTATATTAAAAGAGCCCCACCATCCACTGTGTCAGTGGAATTTTCCTGTCTACTCTAACAGGCTATTTAAATACAGTGAGGGCTATTTCTGAACATCCTTCATCATTTAAGTGCCATATACAGCAGAATGTCTAAATCTCAATAATGCTTCAGTACTGATTATTTCTCCTGATGGGAAAATTAAATATAAATGTATGCTTAACTATGGAATCTAGCCACCCAGAGAATTTCACTTACATAATCCTTAAACCAGAGGACAGTGAGACTGCAGCTGTCCTGAGAGATTTTTTCCTAAGCTTCCTCTGCTTGCACTGAGATAACATTCTCACATTTTTTTGTTTTTTTTTAAATTGAAGTGTAGTTAATTTACAATGTTGTGTTAGCTTCAAGTGTACAGTAAATTGATTGTTATACACACACACATATATATGTGTGTGTATATATATATATTCTTTTTCAGATTCTTTTCCATTATGGGTTATTATAAGACACTGAGTAGAGTTTCCTGTGCTATACAGTAGGTCCTTATTGTTTACCTATTTTATATACAGTAATCTGTATATGTTAATCCCAAACTCCTAATTTATCCCTCCCCTGCACCTTCCCTTCTGGTAACAATAAGTTTGGTTTCTACGTCAGTCTATTTCCATTAGATAAATAAGTTCATTTGTGTCATATTTTAGATTGCACATGTAAGTGATATCATATGATATTTGTCTTCCTCTGCCTGACTTACTTCACTTAACATGATAATCTCCTGGTCCTTCCATGTTTCATTTGAAATTAGCTTTCATCTTTTTTTGCCCTATTAAATCATCTCATCCTACAAATAATGACATAATACATTAAACAACACTTAGAAGACAGCTGTATGAAATCCAGACATGGGACTAAAACATGCCTATTACTTCCAAATACAGGAAGACAACTATCCCAGAATTTTCAAAATGTGGAACTTTTTTATTATGGAAAATTTCTAACATACACATAAGTAGACATAACAGTATAATAAGCCCTCACATACCCACCACCCAGCTCTGCCATTCTTGGGTCATGTGTCCATGCCATTCTCACCAGAATTTTTTAAAAGGGCATTCTTTGAGCAAAACAAACCTTACATTAGAATACCAGTGGGGGGAATTCCCTGGCCGTCCAGTGATTAGGACTCCGCACTTTCACTGCCAGGGGCCCTGGTTCAATCCCTGGTCGGGGAACTAAGATCCCACAAGCCGTGTGGTGCGGCCCCCCCCCCCCGCAAAAACACCAGTGGGGACTGAAGTGAAGTGATAGTATCAGACTTCGGTCTTGTGGTATCAGTCATGGGGTATCTCAAATCAAGAGCATCTGCTCAATTTCAAAACTACTCTAGATAGTAACTCACGCTTGCAACAAATCAAGATATGAAAGTGCTAATTGCTAGTGAGTCAGCTCTAAGGAATACAGATGGATCTTTTCTTGTACATTTACCACATTCATGTGAAAATACACAGCCCAAGATGGAAGGAGTGGTCTAGAGCCAATGCCGTGTACAAGATGAAAGCACGTGACCCAAACCAGGAAAATAGACAGCCTACGTTCTACCACACCAGAGTTAACACCATAGGTCCCAAATTTTGCTTATCATCGTCATTATCCTTGCCATTATCATTTACTGCCGACCTACTCTACCCTACATCCTGTGCTAAGCACTTCAGCATCTCTTTAATGTCCAAAATAAGCACTTTAATCATCAATTTGCAGATGGAGAAATGAAGGCTTAGAGAGATTAGATTTCTTTTTCAGCAGAGTCTCGATTATAAACCAGGGCCTCCTGACTTCAAAGTCGGCATTCTTTTCCTGTAACACACTTTGGTCCCAAATACTGACCCAAATATCATCAATTAATATAAACAAACACACACACATACACAAATAAAATCCCCACCTATTCTGAATCTCCGGCATGTTAATGGATGGAATGATCAGTACCTGTGTAATATCTGGTTAAAATCTGAGTCTATGAGGAGGCCCTTTACCAACTTTCTACCTTTTTTATGGTAGAAAAAAGGGACTGAATAAATCAAGGAGCTGAAACCACACCAGTCTGTTCACCACGCTCCATCACACTTCAGACCACCTTACCTTTTAGGAAGCAACTCTGGGTGCCTATGTTTCCTAAAGCAGGTGGCCCACGAGGTTTGGCAGTTGTGACTGTTTAGTGCTACCAAAGAACAATGTTGACATCAACCTGGAAGTGCTTACCCTGAGGAGGTGTTTCCAGCGGCAATTGTCAGCTTAAACTTCCTGAGTTATCAGTGGTGTTTAAGTCCAGGTAATAAAAGACCTTCTGATACTTAAATAATATTTTGTACTGAAACCAACTGAAAAGGGATTTGGGGAGACTCTGACAGTTAACTAATGAATGTTTGCAAAAGAGAAAGCACTACGTTATGACCCGAGACAGTCACTGGGGGCTGGCAAATGCAAAGTCCTCTGAGCTTAATTCTTTGAACAAAATATTTAATTAATGATTTTCTTAAACAGTGAATGAAACCTTCAAATGGCACCAAAAAGTGGTACAGGGATGACCCTGCTCTGATGTACTGAAACATCGGATCATATATATGTGTCAATGTCTTTGGTCCATTCCAGAAGAAAATCTTCCTAATTATTGTGACTGCCAACTGTGCTCATTCTCTAAGCCCTAGATTGTAATACTTACTCAATATTAAGCCCCTATATAGTCCTGAGTAATCAGCTAGGCTTCTCAGTTTCAAAATTCTGAACTTCAAAGCAGCTTATTAAATACTGTAAATTATCATTTTCCATACTACTTTCCATCTTATTTCAAAGTCTTTTCCCCAACTTTAGGTCTGCACTCCTCTCTCAATCACTTACACATAATGGAGTTCCTTATTATCTTCAATCTTTTCTATTGAATTTAATTTCTCTAGATATAAAAAAAGCAAAACAACTCCAGTATATGTTCAATCATTACCCTGCTGTACCTCCCTTGATGAACTGATCTGGGTAAGCAAAGGGCAGTACGATTTATGATTTTCTAAATGTCTACTCTATGTTACACATATGTAATGCCACCACATCAAAGTAGACCTGTCAAAATGTAAAACTCATTTTCTTTGCCAATTAGTATGCCTAACTCACATTCCTGACTTTATTCTGTGCCTAATCAACTCTCTAATAATGGGGGTTAATATTGGATTAATTGTTATGGGTATTTATTATTTTTATAATCAGAAAAAAAAACCAGATACGTATTCAGAAAACCTGGAAGTGGCTTTAATTCTAAAGACCATTATTTCTTTACCACCAAACCACCAGTATAAAGAACTCTTGTGATACTATATTTAAGACATATTTTACTGAGATTATGGCTGCCATTGTTAAAATGTAATTGAAGACTTTCATGGGCATCTGGAGTTCAAATACCAGTTGCAAACAACTCTGACAGAGTGTTGAAATGCTCTGGGAAACTGTGTCGGAGAATTCAAAAGGAGGCTCCATTGGGAACAAAGATACTGAGGTCAAAGATGCACGTGAAAAACTAAAAAACTGTTTCATAAAATAGGAGTAGAAAAAGCTATAGGTATCTAAGGTAGGATATGATTTTATATGAGATTTCTAAATATATGCTACTAAATTAATACATTAATTTTATTTTATATTTTAACATCTTTATTGGAGTATAATTGCTTTACAATGGTGTGTTAGTTTCTGCTTTATAACAAAGTGAATCACCTATATGTATACACATATCCCCATATCTCCTCCCTCTTGCGTCTCCCTCCTACCCTCCCTATACCACCCCTCTAGGTGGTCACAAAGCACCAAGCAAGCTGATCTCCCTGTGCTATGCGGCTGCTTCCCACTAGCTATCTATTTTACATTTGCTAGTGTATATAAGTCCATGCTGCTCTCTCACTTCGTCCCAGCTTACCCTTCCCACTCCCTGTGTCCTTAAGTCCATTCTCTATGTCTGCGTCTTTGTTCCTGTCATGCCCCTAGGTTCTTCAGAGCCGTTTTCTTTTTTAGGACCTAGAGACTGTCATACAGAGTGAAGTAAGTCAGAGAAAAATAGATACCGTATGCTAACACATATATATGGAATCTAAAAAAATAAAACAAAATAAATTTAAAAAATAATAATAATACATTAATTTTATAAGTTGACATTCAACAATTTCAACTACAGCCTTATAAGTTCATACAGAGCGAAAAAAATTTTTGAGAGTGAATCTTCTCACTGGTTGCCTTATATTCAGGAGAACATGATAAATATCATTATTACGTTTTAGGGAGGGTAAAACATACCACAAAGCTATTTACTGATAGAAGAGGGGCCAACACCCAGGTTGATCTGTATCCAAAGCCCAGGGTGGTCTTTCCACCAACCACAAGAGCTCTTCCAAAAAGAAGTCCCATGATTTTTTTCTCTCTTGAGAGTACAGCTAAGTTATCAGGTCTCCTCTGACTTCCACCACACCCTCTAGTTCCCTAAAGCTAAGGCAGTTTCCAAGTAAAAATAATCCCAACCAAGAAAGAGAATAACATACAAATCTTGAAAGCCCCAAACCTCCCTCTGTCAACTCTGCTTTCCTAAGTTTGAAAGGGTCCCCAAAGTGGGAAAATACTGCAGAGATCCCTGAATCTTCATCATCCCCCCTTCTCTGCCCACAACAAGCTCACAGCCAAACTGCTGGCAATCCCACCGTTGTACTCAGTGTGCCTCCACCACCACCTCCTGTTCACAGCTCTGACACTGACATCCTTCTGAAGCCTCTCCCTCCATTCAACTTTCTCTGAGGCCTCTCCCTGCAGACATGATCCTTCCCCCCCTCATGAACTACAGCACCTTCTCAGCCATGTTTGAGTGGAAAGAGAAATGAACTTGAGGTCTAATGACCTTGGGGTCTAACAACCTTGATTCAAACTCAGTTTCTCCCACTGCAAGATGCCCAGTTACTTAAGCTCCCTGCATCTAACTGCGCTCATCCATGAAGTGAGACCAGTAATCTCTACATCACAGCTGAATAAATAAGGGCACGTGCTTTAACTTACCCTAAGGATGGTGTCTGGCATATTCTAGGTCCCCGATGACTGTTAAAGCAGCATCTCTTTTCTTGTACTTACTTAACTTCTCTTATAGCTGCTTATGAATCTGCATGCTGTCTCTCCAACTGAATTGCAAGTTATTGAAGTGCAGACATCATTTTAATACTTCTCTTTGTATCTTATAAAACACTTGGCACACAGTAGGGACACAAGAAATATGCCGGCTAAATGATATAAATGAAAGGCTTTCGAGAGGAAAGAAACCATAAAACAGCTTAATGATCAGTCAAACATTTAATTATTTTTGTACTTAAGGACCTGTTTCACTCTAGTGAAACAGAAACTCTTCTTTCAGTGTAGGACATATTCACTAAATTGCTTTGACATTCTTTAAAAAAAAAAAAAAAAAAGCTCCAGGAGCTGCCAGGACACTCTGAAGGAATGTGTGTTCTGAGGGAACAAACCCTGTAGAATTAACCAAGGCTACATTCACAGCACCAAGGGATACAGACAGTGCTCCTGCGTGGCTCCTATTTTTAATCAAATACAAATGTTAAAGGACCTATAATTTTCCCTCTATTGCTTTCCGTTCTGTCATAGGAGCTAACTGCCTCTCTAAAAATAGCAGGTGTTAATTTGCTGCTTTACTCCATAGCTTGGCTTTGGAAAGAAGAGGAGGACAGGTGCTCCTATTTGGTAACATGTTTTCATTAGCTTTTTTTTTAAGAAGATGTTGGGGGTAGGAGTTTATTAACTTATTTATTTATTTTTGCTGTGTTGGGTCTTGGTTTCTGTGCGAGGGCTTTCTCTAGTTGTGGCAAGCGGGGACCACTCTTCATCACGGTGCGCGGGCCTCTCACTATCGCAGCCTCTCTTGTTGAGGAGCACAGGCTCCAGAGGCGCAGGCTCAGTATTTGTGGCTCACGGGCCTAGTTGCTCCGCGGCATGTGGGATCCTCCCAGACCAGGCCTCGAACCCGTGTCCCCTGAATTAGCAGGCAGATTCTCAACCACTGTGCCACCAGGGAAGCCCCTTCATTAGCTTGTGTTTCTTGGTCAACAAACAAGTGTGGGGCACCCGCTAAGTGCCAAGTACTGACCTTGACACTGGGGATACAGATGTGAACACACAGTCCAAAGTCCCTGCCCAAAGCTTACATGGAACTGGGGAAAGAAATAATAATAAGATGAGTAAGTAAAGTAGGGAGTGCGTTGGACAGCTGGAATGCTTAAGATGCAATAAGGTTAAAAAGTAAATAAAAGAAAAAATAAAACATATTTGCAGAAAATAAATAAGTAAAACACATATGCATAAAAAGAGATGCAATAAGCAAACAAAGAGGAGAGAAATGAAGTAGAGAGAGCCGGGGCATGGCGGGGTAAGAAATAATGTCAGAGAGACAAGGAGGAAGGAGTCAGATCAGGAGGGCCTGTGGGACACGGAGAGAGCGGTGGCTTTGACCACAGTGACATGAGTGCCACTGGAAGGTTCTGAGCAGAGGCCTGCCTCGCTCTGACCTTAGCACTCTGGTGGTCTTGAGGAGAACAGGTGGTAGGGGTCTGGGTCAGAAGCAGGAAGCCAAGTTGGGAGGCCAGTCCAATCACCAGGTAACAGATGATGGCCGTCTGGATCAGAGAGAGAAGTGAGGACTCCCCAGTTCCAGGTTCGTTCTGAAAGCAGAGCTGACATGATTTATTGATGGACTGGATGTGGGGCAAGAAAGAGCGGAGTCTAGGATGACAAAGTTTCTGCCAGGTCTGTACACAAGATACATGTATGATCCCAGTGAATTCCAAGCTCCTTCCAATACCTCTTCCGCCATGTCCCCAAAACACCTTCCCCAACACACCATCTCCTCTTAAGCCCGTGAACTAGCTCCCTGGGGGACAGTAACCCATGTATCCTGCTTGTCTACTTCATAACAGACACTGTGCTCTGTGTGCACATAATCCACACTAAAAACTTGTGCGGTGGTGATTATTATCCCATCTTATGTTTTTGTTTTCTTTTATTATTTTTTTATTGAAATATAGTTGATTTACAATGTGTTAATTACTGCTCTACAGCAAAGTGATTCAGTTATCCATATATATATATTCTTTTTTTATACTCTTTTCCATTATGGTTTGTCATAGAATATTGAGCATAGTTCCCTGTGCTATACCGTAAGACCTTGTTGTTTATCCATTCTATATATAAAAGCTTACGTCTGCTAACCTCAACCTCCCGCTCCATCCCCCCCAACCCCCTCCCCCTTGGCAACCACCAGTCTGTTTTATATGCCTGTGATTCTGTTTCTGTTTCACAGATAGGTTCATCTGTGTCATATTTTAGATTCCACATACGAGTGATCTCATATGGTATCTGTCTTTCTCTTTCTGACTTACTTCACTTAGTATGATAATTTCTAGGTCCATTCATGTTGCTGCAAATGGCATTATTTCATTCTTTTTTATGGCTAAGTAGTATTCCATTGTATATATGTACCACAGCTTCTTTATCCATTCATCTGTCATATCCCATCTTACGTTAGAGACCTGAGGCTCAGCAGAGGTAGGTGATCTGCCTAAAGCTGGACCCAGAAAAGAGAGAGCATGTCTAAAGGGGGAAGGGGGACATCTATTCTGCTCCAGGAGTTTGCTGCCTGGAGGAAATTCCATCCCAGTATTGCTACATCTTCATATTTCTCTAGGGAAATCTGAAATCCCGATTATTATGTGGGTTCTCCTGATATTTAAATGTATAGTTTTTAAAAAAACCAGCACTTGTAAAACTATATTTTGTGACCTCCAAAAACTTACATTGCTTCCATTCAACCCTACCCAACTCAAACTTTAATAACAGATAGAAGAAATAATTACCAAACGTATGTCTAAGATTTTGTGTCTATAGCATTCTAAAAACAAGCAAACAAAACAAAACAAAACAACAAAAAACCAACATTTACATGGGCTAAATAAACACACCTTCCTACCAAATTTCACCTAAGGGCAGTCCATCCTAGCAAGATGGAAAAGGCCATGTTGCTAATTCTAAATTATTCCTAGATTTTGTTTATCAGCAATATTTTTTGAAATGATCATCCTAGGTGATGTAGAGAAAATGAAAGAATCTAAGAAACGCTTCAAAGAAATTTAAGGCAGGGATGAGATATAAGTTAAAAAAAAAAAAAGAAAGAATTTTAAGACTGACTACAGGCCCTCCGAATTGGAGTAGGTTACATACCAAATGTACAAGAGAGGAAGGACACAGATGGCCTTTTGCTCTCCAGGAGAGACACTTGCCAAGTGAAACTGGGGCAAGGTGTCTGCTAGCAGCCAGTGCTCTGTGACCACAGAGGGATGCGGGAGCAGGTCTCCAGTTATGCCTTTGACCTGTTAACTCTGAATTCCACTCTCTAGTGGAAGCGGAGTGCTCCCCAGGGCTCCCCAACACGTGTCTCTCTTCCCTCCCCTCCATGCACTGCCTCTGCTTCCTGCTTTCCCCTCAGAAGTAGGCAGAGAGGTGGGAACAGGCATGTGGTCTGTGCTGGGGTCCAGAGTGGGAAGTGCTAGGAAAGATCAAGGTCATGTTAAAAATGGGTTGTACGACATATATACAATGGAATACCACTCAGCCATAGAAAAAAATGAAATAATGCCATTTGCAGCAACATGGATGGACCTAGAGATTATCATACTAAGTGAAGAAAACCAGAAAGAGAAAGACAAATAATTACCATATGATGTCACTTATATGTGGAATCTAAAATATGACATGAATGAACTTACCTATGAAACAGAAACAGACTCACAGACATAGAGAACAGACTTGTGGTTGCCAAGGGGGAGAGGGCTGGGGGAGGGATGCATGGGGAGGTTGGGATTAGCAGATGCACTGTTATATACAGAATGGATAAACAACAAGGTCCTACTGTATAGCACAGGAAACTATATTCAATATCCTGTGATAAACCATAATGGAAAATATGAAAAAGAATGTATACATATGTACAACTGAATCACTTTGCTGTACAGTAGAAATTAACGCACACTGTAAGTCAACTATACTCCAATAAAATTTTTTTAAAAAAAGGGTTGTACGAAAAGAGGGTGTCTGGGGTCTGCGCTGGCGAACTCAGCAGCCAACAGAGCCGTCCCCGATGCGGTTCTCTTGCAGATGGAAAGGATATGAGAATGGCCAGCGAAGCCCAAATACAGAGCAGAGGCTAAGAAGAGCAAGAATCCTCCCCCATAAAAATCAGGGCATCCAGAAAAGCCCAACTTGAACTTGGACATGAGTAAGTACAAGAAAGATGTGCAAGGTCTGAAAACTGCTGGGAAGGAGGAGGGGCTGTTTGCCTGTGTGAGAGAAGAAAAGAGTGTAGAGAGGCCAGAGCTTGTTCACAAGCCTCCGCCTTCCGGGAGCCGTCAGTGAGGGCCTCGTGCAGCCTGTTGCCTCCATTCCAGCTCCAGGTGGGAGCACCCAGGCCTGGCCCTTTAGACACAAGGAAAGAGCCCAGGGACTTTAGACCATCAGAAAAAGAGACTCCAGGCAGGAAGTGTGGGCAGCAGGAGGGGGACGTGTCGAGACACTACCAAGAGGTGGGGGGACACGCCGAGGAGTGAAGAGGGTCACCACTCACACCAGATCTGAAGTTGGCACACGACGTTATAAACACGCTCAGAAGTGTGCCCCCTGTTGTGACTTTCAACTTTCACGCTGCAGTCAAACGTGATCAAATAAAACCGCTGATGGGAAGGGAAAGACAAAAAAAGAATGGGAGTCCAATCGTCCTCCTTCTACCTTTACTTTCTCAAATCAGAAACCTAAAATTGCCCTTGACCATCCCTCTTGCCCACTCCCACATACCAAATCCCATCCATCTCCCTCCCAATGACCCCTCAGTCCTGTCCACCCCTCTCCAGCCCCCTGCCATTCCCGCTGGGCAGATGGCCTCCATCCCCCATCCCCTCACCTGTGCATCTCTCTGCTTCAAGTCCTTCTTACCCCTCCAACCCATTCTCTACACCACAGTCAAACGACCCTCTAACCACTCAGATTCAATCACATTTCTCTGCTGTTTCAACAGCTTCCCACTGTCTTTAGGATAAAGTCCAATGCCGCCTGACCCAGGGCAAGAATGCAACGTATAGTCATTGAATAAGTGAAAAAGTCGATTTTAGAGCACCTCTATCTATGCTACTCCTTTTTTAGTCTTCGTGTAAACCTCTGAGCTGAATATTAAAAGGCATATATAGGGCTTCCCTGGTGGCGCAGTGGTTGACAGTCCGCCTGCCGATGCAGGGGACACGGGTTCGTGCCCCGGTCTGGGAAGATCCCACACGCCGCGGAGTGGCTGGGCCCGTGAGCCATGGCAGCTGAGCCTGCGCGTCCGGAGCCTGTGCTCCGCAACGGGAGAGGCCACAACAGCGAGAGACCCACGTACCGCAAAAAAAAAAAAAAAACCAACAAACAAAATAAAAGGCATATATAGTTCTTTGTTGACATTACTATAAAATGAAAAGGCAGAATAAATAATATCCATTTCATGAGTTTTGATACCATAATTACTTAATAAAAGCTTCGGATTCACAGTCAATTCTTTTGCTTATTTGTGAAACTGTATGACGTATGCAATCACAGGAATTCATAGATTGATGTATATTATTGCTTTTCCATTTAATAGGAATTTCATCATCATGAAAGTTATGTTAAGTAAGAGGGCTATTATTACTGAGTATTTGCCATATAAAAGGAATAGGAGAAAAGCTATAATGAATCACGAAGTTCAGCAGATCATGCGTGTTACCTAGATGGGTTTGAATGGGTTTGAATCAGCTCTACAGTTAGGAGTTTAAGGTAAAAATATATACAAATGTATAGTCATTTATGAATATTCTAATTCAAGAGAGACGCTTTGGAGTAATTCTTTGTCTAGGATTTCTTAAACAGAATTAAATATACATTTCTCATGCTGACGTTAGTTATCTTTAAAAATTTTTTTCCATTAAAATTAAAATAGATTTTTATAACCTTCCACAAGCAGAGGCAGAAATTACTCCTACCAAACACTCAGAATACAAACAAAAGGCAACATTAATGTCTGATAAGCTAAACTCGTCTTAATAACATCCACCTACCCAAACTCAACAGAACACAATAGAACATGCTGTGAGCTGTCATATGATTTGAAAATATCTTTCTCTCTTAATCTTATTTATGGTAAATTTTATTCTTGGTTTGTTTTCAATAGAGTGAAATCTGTCAATCTTTTCTGGTATGGTGTCTGCCTTTGCACCTGGCTCAGAAAGACTCCCCTACCCTCAGTCTCCCTATGTATTTATCTGTGTTCTCTTAAAACACCTGTTTCATTTTTCTCTTCTGTACATTAATCCTCATTCTAGCTGTGAACTTATTTTTGTATATAGTGCATAAAATAAATACCATGGGTTTTTTTTTCCAAAATGAGCTGTTGGCTCAAATAGACTTGTTGAATGATTCTCAACGTATCTTTGGCTTTGTATCTCAACTTTCTATAATTTTCCACTGATTCGTCTAATTATGTTTGTAACATCTTAATTCTGATAAGACAAAGTCCATTTCCTTTCACTAAAATTTTGTCAGTGCTCAAGTAGTTATTTGTATTTGCAATATTTTAATATCTGATAAGACAAGCCCCAGTTCTTTTCCCCAAAATTTTCTGAGTTATAGGTTAGTACTTTACATTTTTTCAGCCCTATATCTGTGGTTCCACCCTCTTTCTCTTTAGTTTCTTGATGTGTATTCCAGCATTTTTTCTTGATTCGTCATCCCAGAGTTACACTTATTTTATTGGTATTTTCCAAGAATTATCTTACTTTAATATAACAATTTTACTGTATATTTCATTGCCTTATTCCTGGATTTCTGTTTTTAACCATATTATTCCTTTCTCTTCCTGTCCTTAAATTATATTTCCTGGCTTCTTGAGTAGAAGCTCATTTTATTTAATTTTATCCTTTCCTATTTAATACAAAAGCATTTAAAGCAATTGCTTTATCTCATGACTTTTGGAGTGCAATGTGTCACGGCCCTTGATTTCTACATAGTGATTTCTACATTTCTACATGTAGCTTTTATTTCCTCTATTTGCTTTAAATTACTTAACAGAATCCCTTGTAATTCTTCAAGTAGTTGAATTGTGATAAAACTTTTCAATTATTCTCTAATTCTTTGAGCTGTAGAGAGAATGTGGTCTGTGTGATTCCTGCTTTTAGCAATGTAGTAAGATGATCTTTATAGCTTACTGTATAGTATTATCAGTGTAAATATTCTCGAAGTACTGGAAAAGGACATATATTCTTAATTTATAGGACACAAGAAATCACCCGTGTCCTCCCATTTATTTTTTTTATTTTTTTATTTTTTTGCGGTACGCGGGCCTCTCACTGTTGTGGCCTCTCCCGTTGCGGAGCACAGGCTCCGGACGCGCAGAGCTCCGGACGCGCAGGCTCAGCGGCCATGGCTCACGGGCCCAGCCGCTCCGCGGCAAATGGGATCTTCCCAGACCGGGGTACGAACCCGTGTCCCCTGCAGCGGCAGGCGGACTCTCAATCACTGCACCACCAGGGAAGCCCTCCCATTTATATATGAATATATAGCTATACAAATTGATATGATCATACATATAAAATTATATAGTCTGCAGTATGTACTTTTACTTAATATTTTATCATTAATATTAAATAGATTTGAAATATTTTAAGCTTTGTAGATATTATTTTAATGGTATTTTAATTTAATCCATAATAAATGGATCTCACATAAATTAGTTAATAAAACTCCTATTCTCCAACACTATTTATTCCCATATTTTACTATTATAAAACATTTCCCCATCCAAATAAAAAAAAAATTCCCCATCCAAAGCATTATTATAAAAAATATCTTTAAAAAATATATATCTTTATAGCTTTTAATTTTCTTATTGTATATTCCTGCTAATAGAATTACTGAATCGAAGACTGTAGACATTTTTAAGGACTGCATTCCCAACCAGTAACTCAGAAGAGTGACTGGGACCTCATTAAGAGGTAATGAGTTGCTTTTATTTATTTATTTATCTTTGAGAGTCTAATAATAACTAAGACATAAAATTGCAATTTAAATGCATTTCTTTTACTACCAACTAATCTGACCTTTCTCATATCTTTCGAAATCATTTTTATTGCTTCTCTTAAGAACTATCTAAGCCAGCCATTGGTCCATTCCCCTGCTAGACTATGAACACTTTAATTGACTTATGAGACCTTTTGATATAGTAGGAAAATAACTCACATTATGTTCCAAATGATGTATTTTAGTTCTTTGCTTTTTAATATTGCTTAATATATTTCAAACAAACTTACACTTTAAACCTGTATGCAATAAAAACTATGTTAGTGTTCTGTTGCTTTTATGCTTAGAAAATTTATTCTCATCACAGACTCAGTTATATACTCACCTTTAATTTTTATACTCTTATCTGATACTTTTTTAATCCATCTGAAAAATGTTTTTGTTTATGGCATAAGGTGAAAACTCATACAATTCATGATTTCCCCAATTAGCTGCTTTTTCTATGACCCATTATTTCTTTCTTTCTTTTTTTTTTTGCGGTACGCGGGCCTCTCACTGTTGTGGCCTCTCCCATTGCGAAACACAGGCTCCGGACACGCAGGCTCAGCGGCCATGGCTCGCCCGGGGCAGGAACCCGTGTCCCCTGCATCGGCAGGCGGACTGTCAACCACTGCGCCACCAGGGAAGCCCTTATGACCCATTATTGATGAATATTCCTTTCATGTATTTTTGGAGTGAGAGCTTCCCTTTGTCAAACTGATGCTTCCTTGATGGGTCTGCCTTCTTCTGAGGTTTGTGTTCTAATCTAATCCGTGTATAGATTCTTGAACAAGAGCCCCATTGTTTTAATTATTTTACCTTTATAGTACATTATATATGAAGAGGGTTAGTCCTCTGGTGGCACAAAATAATCAAAAATACTCATATGTACTTTCATCTGATTACCTGTTGCTAGAATATTTTTATTTTTTTAACACCTTTATTGGGGTAGAATATTTTTAAATTGAGATTAAGTCGGGAAGTGCTGCCATCCTTAAAATACTCAGTCTTTCTAAAAGAACAGAGTACATCTCTCCATGCATTCAGACATTTTTACACCATAACTTACAGCTACAGCTCTCAGTATACAATATCCTTTTAAATAACTGCCACTCTTTGCTTAGTAGGGTTGTCCAGAGTTTATATTGTGTTGTTGTCATGGAACAATTTTTTCTTATCATGTCTTGTAAATATTGATGATATTTAAGAAAATAGTAATTTTTCTTTGTCTCTTATGTACTAATGTACTAAATTTATTACTAAATGATTTAAATAACTGCATGAGTTTTAGATGAATATTTAAATTTTTCTTTGTATCTGTTAGTCATGTCACACTCATGTTGTAATATTACTTCCATTTCATGACTCTTTGAATTAGCCAGAAATTCCAAATCAACATCAAATAATATTGTTAATTGGAGATCTTTCTAATATTCCTGATTTTAAATAGAACAACTATGATGTTCATCATAAGATTAATATTAATATTTTTTGTCATGAGAAAAAAGGAGGTTTTTTGTTTGTTTTTTTTCTTTGCGGTAGGCGGGCCTCTCTGTGGTCTCTAAATTCCAAATCAACATCAAATAATATTGTTAATTGGAGATCTTTCTAATATTCCTGATTTTAAATAGAACAACTATGATGTTCATCATAAGATTAATATTAATATTTTTTGTCATGAGAAAAAAGGAGGTTTTTTGTTTGTTTTTTTTCTTTGCGGTAGGCGGGCCTCTCACTGCTGTGGTCTCTCCCGTTGCGGAGCACAGGCTCCGGACGCGCAGGCCCAGTGGCCATGGCTCACGGGCCCAGCCGTTCTGCGGCATGTGGGATCCTCCCAGACCAGGGCACGAACCTGCATCCCCTGCATCAGCAGGAGGACTCCCAACCACTGCGCCACCAGGAAAGCCCCAAAAAGGAGGTCTTAATCAGGAATGGGTGGTGAGTTTTATCATAAACTTTTATACATCTATTGAAATTATTACCTATTGATTGGCTACATTTTTAGGTTGAACTACAGGAAAATGCAAATCTTCCAACATTTTTAAACTAGAAAACATGGTAGTTTCCTATGGTTCAACCTAACATACCGAAAGATATGCTAAACATTAAACCACGCCTGCACTTAAGAGACAAGTCTTACCTGGTTGGAGGATAATTCCTTTAATGCACTTCGAAATTCAGTTTGTCCACGATTTTATATGGGGCTTTTGTATCTACACTCATCAGTGAGCTTGGGCTAAATAAACGTTCTTGATTCAACCTTGTTACAAGACAATTCGAATAAAATATTAAGACATTATTATGAAGTGACAAGTACCACCACAGACAAACATCACCCAAGCGGGCACTGAGCCAAAGATACAGCATCCAACCTGTTTCCTTCATCATGTTTCCCTCTCTGACTCCCCTGGCTCTCTCCTTCCTTTATCAGGACCCCTGATTACATTGGACCCACCCGGAGAGTCCAAGATAATCTCCCCATCTCAAGATCCTTCACTTAATCACATCCATGAAGCTCCTTTTGCCAGGCTAGGTAAGATATTTACAGGTTCCAGAACTTAGGATGTGAACATCTTGAGGACATATTACTCTGCTTACTACAATCTCCAAGACGTTGATGTGATGTACTATGACACACTGAGAACACTGCATCACTTCTGCAGTATTCCTGCCAAATTCACTGAATCACAAGGAAACAGGCATGCCAAAACTGAGGGACATTCTACAAAATAAGTGGCCTAGATTCTTCAAAACTGCCAATATCCTGATACAAAGAAAGAAAGGCTGAGGACTGCTTGAGACCAAAGGAGACTAAAAAGATGTGCTGCTATAAGGACACAACTGGTGAAAACTGAATCAGGTCTATAGATTAGATAATAGCACTGTATCAATCTCCTGATTTTTAATATTGCCTCACTTTGCAACTTTTCCATAAATCTGATATAATGTCAAAATAAAAAAGTTAAAATAAGGCAGAAAAATATGACGTTTAAAAAAATATCACGGGACTTCCCTGGCGGTCCAGTGGTTAAGACTCTGCCTTCCAATGCAGGGGGTGCAGGTTCGATACCTGGTCGGGGAGCTAAGATTCCCACATGCCTCGTGGCCAAGAAAGCCAAAACATAAAACAGAAGAAATACTGTAGCAAATTCAACAGAGACTTTAAAAATGGTCCAGGTCAAAAACAATCTTTAAAAAATCACGTTAAAAAACATAATTCTCATTTCTCAGAATTCCAAAGCAAAAGAAAAGCTACTCAAACTAGTCTTGAAATTCTTTTCTATTTTCCCAACCTCCTTTGTACTTCACCATGGGAGTCAGATTCTTTCAGTGCCTAAACCATTTTGGCAATACGCTAGGCACAAGTTACAGCTACAAATGTACATGTCTCCATGGTAGCCTAAAACAAGTATAGTGGTTAAGCCCCTTGACTTAAAGCCACCAGGAGAAGAGGACTTCCCTGGTGGGCCAGTGGTTAAGACTCCGTGCTTCCACTGCAGGGGGCACAGGTTCCATCCCTGGTCCCCCTGGTCGGGGAAGTTCCAAATGCCGCGAGGCACAGCCGAAAAAATTAAAAGCCACCAGGAGAAGAACCCGGTCACTTATGTGACACCACCCTGAGGCCCCCAGACTATTCCTAGGCTCCACAGTGGAGAGTGCTACCAAATACAAATCCAGCTGAGTTGTACTCAGGCCCTGCTCTCATCCTGGAAAACAAAAACAAGAAAAAAGATACAGGTTTTGACAAATCTCACAACATATGTGAGTGTGCAATGCATGAAAAGTAATATCTTTTCGGCGGACAAAGGACAGAGCATACGGGACTTAGGTTATATGGCAGGAAAAAATTAGCTCGATGTGAGAATTACATCCTGTGTTGATTAAGAGGATCAGAGGAATTAAGATGATTTGAGGGAATTTCCAGAGAACTTCAAAACTCGGCAAATAAGTGCAACTGCACCTGTCCGGAATGAGCCAACGTGTCATTTATGAAGACCACGGCTGGTAGATGAAATTTCAAGTGTTGGACCTCATTCACCGGTGCAGTGAAACCTTTCTAAACAGAGGGGAGATATTTGCACTGTCCCTAACACACTGAAACAACCTATAGTAAACAGACCTACAAAACAAAGAATAAGCACACATCCGGTGCAGCCGAATTTGAACTCTCAAGGCCTGAGAGGCAAAGGTGGGGAGCAATGGACAGACCACACGCAGAAGCACCAGGGTGTGCGTGCCCCAAGAAGTCCCAGAGAAACAGGGTCTTCCATTGGTGAGGCTGGGCACCCTCCCAGGTGGTCTGCAGCAAATGTCCCCAGGAATCAGCCCTCCTCCTTGAGGCACCAAGAAGCCTCAAGAAGACGGTAGAATCTGAGACAAATGACGGCAAGACAGAAATTGCAACAAGAGCAAAGGATGAGGTATAAACCCTCCAACTCCAAAGACCCAAAGCCTCTGCTGCTTCTGCGCACCCACCATGTCTGTGTACCAGCTACGACTGTGTACAAGGGAGCATTCTGGGTGTGGGATGGAGAAAGTCACCTCATTTTCTCCATTTAAAACTCCCCTGTAACTAATATCCAAAGCAGAACATCCAAGACACTAAAATAGTTAAATGTACATTGGGTTATATACTAATGATACAGATCCAATTTTTGAGAGCAGAGTGTTTTTATGCAATGTTTCAGGCTAACATCGAAGAGGCTGCTGTGGTCCAAAGCAGGAGTGTGAGAAAGCCGTTCCAGAAGACATCGGGGCCTCCAGGGAAACAAAGAGTTACAGACAGATAGAGGAAAGGAGGCAATAGAGAGAAACCGGGAGGGTTTGTTTCCGTTATTGGGGAATGGTCTAACGTCGGCTAAGTCATCCGTTTCCATGACTGCACAATCAAATGAAAGCGAAGGGGGTCTGGATGCTCCAAGCAGGAACACAAGGAACTCACACAATTTTCCTGGTAATGGATTTAATTTTAATTGCATAGACCACTGAAGTTACTAAAAATAGGATCTAAGGCTTCCAATATCCAGTCCTTGTGGGACTAATTCCTGATGTTACAAACACTGACTTTATTAAAAGTTTATTAAAAGTTCCCTGGTGGCGTAGGGGTTAAGAATCCGCCTGCCAATGCAGGGGACACAGGTTCGAGCCCTGGTCCGGGAAGATCCCACATGCCACGGAGCAGCTAAGCCTGTGCGCCACAACTACTGAGCCTGCACTCTAGAGTCCGTGAGCCACAACTACTCAGCCCCGCGTGCCTAGAGCCTGTGCTCCGAAACGAGAAGCCACCGCAATGAGAAGCCCTCGCACCACAAAAGAGTAGCCCCCTCTCACCACAACTAGAGAAAAGCCCGTGCGCAGCAACCAAGACCCAACGCAGCCAAAAATAAATAAATAAATAAATAAAATTACCCCAAAAAATCCATTTATAAAGCATTATGAAGATGGCTTGAAAGACAGAGCTTTCTTTTTTTTTTCCCCGTTGGTGAAAACTCAGATATAAGTCAGGGAGTTGTGTGTGTGTGTCTATTCGTCAAATCCCTGGGGTCAGAGCTTCTATGGGGGGTTCGCTTGCATGAGGCACGCGCTTTGATGGAGTTCAGGACTGTGGAGGCGTCTGACCATGAATCTGGGGGCCAGCTCTCCTCTATGCTGCCTCCCGGTCCCTGCCAGCTGTTCTGACTATCCTCCACTTTCTCTCTCAGAATCCTTGGCGTCCTCATCTGTAAGAACAGGGGTCTCCCAATCCCGTGGTGAAAATTAAATGAGATAAAATCCCTCTCTTGCCCCCTTCCTCAACCTGTCCTTCACTGAGTAGCTCCCCACCTTCCTAATACACCGATCTTGGTCTAGGCTTCTTCAGCTCTCTAGCAAAGGCTTTTATCCTGATCAGCAACTCCAAGAGCCCCCAGACTTAAAAGAAGAAAGGCTGAGAGTCTAATCTTTGTCATGTATCTCCCCAATCCCTCCAATATACTGACGTCACTAATTGTCACTACTGACACCTATGATCAATACTGACATCAATCCGAAGAAACAGAGGCCAGGGCCTCATGGGGAGATAAATCAGGGTGGAAGGCCGGGTTACCAGATGCTGTCATCAGGAGATTCAAGTCCTGTGCTTGCCTCTCTCCTATGTGTGACAAAAATGCTTCAGCAGCTCATCATTTTAAGCACTATTCACAATAGTAAAGATGTGGAAACAACCTAAATGTCCCTAAAGGGATGAAAAGGATAAAGAAAATGTGGTACATCCATACAGTGGAATATTAGCCTTAGAAAAAGAAGGAAATACTGTCATATGATCAACATGGATGAACCTTAAGGACACGATGCTAAGTGAAATAAGCTAGTCACAGAAGGACAAAATGCCGCCTGTGAGGTATCTAAATAGATACATAGAATCAAAGAGTGCAATGGTGGTTGCCAGGGGCTGGCAGAGAGGGGGAAATAGGCAGTTGCTAATCAACAGGGATAAAGTTTCAGTTAAACAAGATGAATAAATTCTAGAGATCCACCTGTACAACACTGCACCTGTAGTCAACAGTACTGTACTGTATACTTAAAAATTTGTTAAGAGGGCTTCCCTGGTGGCGCAGTGGTTGAGAGTCCGCCTGCCGATGCAGGGGACACGGGTTTGTGTCCCGGTCTGGGGAAGATCCCACCCGCCGTGGAGCGGCTGGGCCCGTAAGCCATGGCCGCTGAGCCTGAGCGTCCGGAGCCTGTGCTCCGCAATGGGAGAGGCCACAACAGTGAGAGGCCCACGTACCGCAAAAAAAAAAAAAATAAAATAAAAATTTGTTAAGAGGGTAGATCTCATATTGTGTTCTTAAATAAAATATTTTTTAATGTTTAAATGAGGTGAACATCTCTTATCTGAACCCCAGGATCATATGTGTTCTACAAAATTCGGATTATCTAAATCCTATATACAGCTCTGATTCCTAAACCTCCAGTTCCCACTGTGGAAGGCAGAGCCACAATAGGAAACATTCTTTCGACTTCCGTACCCTGCCTGGTGCAGTAACTCTGCAACTGTTATTTGCAGCAGCTCAGAGAAATGAAACCAGCGGCTGAATTCTACCCACCTGCTACGGGTTGTCTCACCTAAATTTGCCCGCTTAGATTAGCTCATCTTTTCTATAGGTGTATCAAATATATTTCCTATGCACTGGGCTGGAACAGAGGTTTAATTCATTCCTTATTTCATAAATGTCAATAGTAACAGTTAGAGGGACTTCCCTGGTGGTACAGTGCTTGACAATCTGCCTTCCAATGTGCGGGAGCCGGGTTCGATCCCTGGTCAGGGAACTAAGATCCCACATGCCATGGGGCAACTAAGCCCACGTGCCGCAACTACTGAGCCCGCGTGCTCTGGAGCCCATAAGCTGCAACTAGAGAGAAGCCCACGTGCCTTAACGAAAGATCACACGTGCCACGACGAAGATCCTGCGTGCCACAACTAAGACCCAATGCAGCCTAATTAATTAAAATATTAATTAAAAATAACAGTTAGTTATTAAAACTAATTATACTGATGAGAGAGCCAAATGACAGGAATAGACAAGCCTGGGTTACTGTAAATGTAATAGATCCAAGACAAGGTCCGTCTACACAACTTCGACAGTAAGCTAAGCCAGTGACTTGGGTCTGAGGATACACCTCCGATTTCCCACTTCCCTTCTAGCTCTCAAGTTTGGGGTCTAAGTTCAATGGAGACCCTAGTAAGACTGTTTTTGTTTTGTACCATTATCACCATGAAAATATCCCTAGCGTTTCAAAGGGGGCTTCAGAGCTTGAACAGAGGGCAGGGTGGATTAAATCTGACCCACGGGATCAAGTTCCTCCCCGCCATCTGAACAGTTTTCTCAAAGAGCCCCACAAGCACTGAGATATAGAGAGCTTTGAGAGAAAAGAAAGAGAGAAAACGTCTTTCCATCTTGGTCTTACCAAAAGTTGGTTCTCTGCATGGACAAGAATCAGGATTTTCAAAAGTGTCCCTGGGTCTGTTCCGCAGTGGCTGAGGATGCAGGCCACACACTCTGCCTGTGAGGTATCCAAGGGCAGACAGATGATGGCAAATGGTTTGTCTTCACCTGTGGCTCTGGCCCCAGTCTTTAGCACACATGCACGTGACCAAAGGAAATATATGTTATGTACCAGGTTTTCTCAGTTTAAACAAGGAGCCTCCCAATTTGGCCCAAATAGATGTGTGGAGTATATACTTAGATCCTCTTTTTGCATCTAAGATCTAAAAAGGATGGAGATTCTCCATCTCATCTAAAGAAGGATTAGAAGCCATATAAACAGAGCGCTGATGTGCCACCTTGAGAAAGACATTAAAATCCAAAGCAAATAAAAATAGCGACCATTTCTATTCTGTGGAGCTCCTACATACTGTGCCAATGTTTACAATATTAGCTCAGATTCTAACTGCAGTCTGAAAAATCAGCATCATTATCTGCATTTGACTGAAGTGGAAGCATAGGTTCAGAGAGACTGGCCCCAAGACCACACAGCTGGGAAGAGAGAAAGTCGGGATTCGAACCCACACCTGACTAATTCCCACATCTCTCCCCGTCATCCTGAACTGCTTCCAAATCCTAACAAAATCTTCCAGCAGTTCTAGCAGCCCAGCTTACCTTTTACCAAAGACACACTTTCTAAAGTATCATTGGCCAGCTCCAAATACCCCTGAGAACAAAGCACCTACCCTTGGCAAACGACCCAATACACGTGGCCCATTTGCATCACAGCTGAAAGGAAAACACCACTCAGGGGGTCAAACCTTAAAGTCATCCACCCATATACTCAGCTGCTGAGGTGGCTGCCTTCCAACTAATGAGAATGAAAATACCTTATGAGGCTTCCAGGGAGGTCTTAACTAAAGAGAACAGTGTTTACAACAGATGGAATCTGGGTGATTCCTGAGTCACCAAGCACCTACTCATTACCTCCTGTTCTCTCCACCATGTCTGAGGCACCTTCCATAAATCACTGTCTACTTTCACAGGATGCATCCTCAGATGGTAGGTGCAAAACTTAATGGAAAAAAAAAGATGAAATGAATGTGTGTTCTTAAGTTGAACAGTATGAAACTGATGATATTTGACAAGTTTGGATTCAGAAAAAAATGGTTTCAAACAGTCCAGACTAAACCTTAGGATGGAGGTTTAGCTGTAGGAATGAAAGCTGGAAAACACAGCAGCTTCTGCAGAGACAGAATTCTCTTGCCCTGTCCGGCCACTGTTCTCCTGTAGCCCGGAGGCTGTGACAACTCCACAGCGTGGTGGACCCAGGCTCCACCACCAAATTGTCTTGCCACGCTCAACACTTGAAATGGCGTGACATCCACGGTCCTAGGTCTCAGCTCCACCTCCCACCATTACATCCACGTTCCAGACAGTGGGGATTAAGAGGGGGCAGTGGAACCCAAACCCCTAGGCTTACAATCAAGACCCAGAAGTTTTACACATGAGCCCTTCTGCTCACCTCCCTCTGGTCAGAGCTAACTGCCGTGGCCACATCTAGCTGCAAATGAGGTTGGGAGATGCTATCTTTAGCTGGATAGCCGTGAAAAAGGAAGAACTGATACTATGGGCAACCTGAAATTGTCTACCATGTGACAAAAGAAGGAAGAGGAATCATCAGCGAATGCTAGAGCGTTTCTATGATGGATCATAAAAAATTTGTGGACTTGAGAGGCTTTGGAAAAGCATCTGGAGAGATGGAAATGGAGTTATTCAAGTGAGCTAAAATTAACAGGAAATCAGCATTGTTAGCCTATGCAGATGTAGAACACACGCCGGTTCACTGGATGGCTTGGGGAAAATCTGCCCTTTGTATTTAGAAAGCCGCCTTTGTCAATATGGTAGAGCACACACATCCACGCTCCGCTCTCTTCCCCATCTGTGAGGTCATATTTAGTGGCACATCTTTCTCTTACTTCTCCTGGTGCTCAACTTTAGGGTGAGCGGTAAAGATTTTACAGGATGTTCATCTTGTAAGAAATGAAATGAACTTGGATAACTGGTAATTCTCTATGGTGTTTCCAAACCCATCTTTTGAGCCACTAAGACCCGAAGTTACTAGTACCTCCTTTCCAGATCCCATAAGCCTGTGAGCACCATGTTTATTAAAGCAGTTTGAGCTGCTAAGATAAAACTACCACGTAACCAAAAACAGGTGACTGTCACATGGGTTTGCCCCACTTTAAGAAAAGCCAGTATGTAAAATCCAAAAGTTGAGACAATAACTGAGAGGTCCCAGGGGTACAGATATGATGACACATAAAGCAATGAATGACTCATAAAGGAATGAAACCAGTTCAGGGACCAGACTACATGGAATTTCTCCCCAGCCCGGGGTCACGACTTGAGACCTGACATTTTTTCAACTCAACACTGCAGAGGAACATCATCAGAACTGATGAAAAGAACACTGCACTCTGCCAAGTTCTCAGTCATTTCAGAGAACGTGGGCTCTCTGGAAGCAGACTTCCGAGATCAAATCCCAATGCCACCCTTAACTGGCTAAGTAACTTCAAGCAAACTGCTCAACCTTGTCCTTTCTGTGCTTCGGTCTCCTCATCTGTAAAACAGGGATAATAAGAACACCTACTTCATAGGTTTACTATGAGGGTTAAATGAGCCAATATAGGCAAATTGTTCATAATAGTACTTAATGGATAGAAAACATCCAATTCTTCTTTTTTTAATGGCAAATTTCACTTTTTAAAATGTTTTTAGTTTTATACAATTTTTAAAGGTTACTTCCCATTTACAGTTATTACAAAATATTGGCTCTATTTCCCAGAAAACACCCAATTCTTAATGCAAACTAGACGGGGCGCAAGAATGAAGATGCCTCAAATGACAATTTTCCATAATCTTTCATTTCGCTCCTTAGTATATCAAATGCTAAAGAGGCAAGTGAAGCCCAGGGCAGAGTCCTCGCTCCCACAGTGGAATGAAGAGACCCCTTTCATCCGTGACGGCCTGGCAAGTTCTGTGGCAGGAAGATACAACAAGAGTGCAAAGGAAAGCCTTCCCCTCCACGGACAAGAGAAAAAGAGGTGGGATAAAAATGCATCCCCATTTTCCTCTCTCCTCCCTTTGAAGTAAGGATAATGTCAACGGCAAAAGAGAGCTATGACACTTACACCCCACGGAGCACTCTAGAAAGTTCCCTTTTCAGCCTGCCCTACTTGCCAACCTTGGGCACAGCTACATCTCTGTGGCTGTGCTAGGTAACCAGGTCAAGGGGAGCCTGAAGTTTAGATTCTTCAATGCCTTGATACTCATGTGGTGAACACATAGTTACTTGGAAGTTTGGCCAAGAAACCCACCAGCTTGGAAAAGGGATATGGCTGCTGAGGCAGTAGCCACGCGGCTCTGTAGAAGGGCTGGGGACCAGTCTAGCCAAATGGCAGAAGAACATACAGGGCCAGAAGAAGCCAAGGTGGGGCAGAGTCAGTTGCAGCACGCCATGCCACTGAGCCTTGCTTAAGCCCAGAGGTGCTCAGATCCTAACTTACTAAACCACATACACCTGCAGAGAAAGCCACCTGTGTGGACCAGAGACCCTGATCCCAGAAGACAGGAGGTAGAATACAGCACATCAAAGAACCCTTGCCACCCTGAGACTCTTTGCACCACAATCCTCCTACCCCTCGCCCCATGCACACAGACGCCAGCTGTACCCTTCCTCTGCACATGTGAGTGGTAGTGTAATGGTCACCACTCCCCGAGTTTAAACACAATATATTGACGGGTTCTTGAGAGAGGAATGTTCCTATGATTATGTGTAAAATATATAACGTCACTTGTTCGTTAAACAAGGAGTCTTATGCTGATACAGCACGGGACAAATACAACCCAGTTTGCAACACCAAACTTATCATTTGAAGACACAGGCTCTCTAAACTCTCACACTTGCTGATGGGAGTGTAAATCTGATATATCACTTTGGAAGACTCTTTAGCCCTTTCTCCTAAAGCTAAATAATGCTTACCCTAAAGAATCAGAAATTCTATTCCGAGGTATTAACCCAAAAGAAATGAGTGGGTTTTGTCCACCGGAAGACATGTATAAGGAATGTGCACAGCAGCTGTATTCATAACAGCCAAAGACCAGCAACAAGTCAAAGGCCTATCAACTGGAGGATGGATAAATAAATTGTAGGAGATTGTACAGGGTAATACTATTCATGAATAAAAAGGAATGAGCTCCTATACACAGCAACATGGATCACTCTCATACATACTGGGATGAGTGAAAGAAGTAAGATTCAAAAGAGCGCACACTGTATGACTCTGTTTATACAAATTTAAAGAACAGGTGAAACTAACCTATGGGAGTAGAATCAGAATAGCGGCTACCTGGTAGGAAGAAGTGAACAGAAGAGAGGAAATATTAACTTTGAAGGGGTCTACTGGGTTCCACAAACGCTCTTCACTCCATCGGAGTGCAAGTAACACAGATTATATGTTATACACGTATATTTGTAAAATTTTGTCAAGCTGTACACCTAAGACTTTTTGCAAGTTAATACATGCATGTCATACCTCATTCTAAAAGCTTCCCCAAAACACACACACACACACACACACACACACACACACATAATGCACACAGATATGTGCATCTTTCAATTTCAGTTTGAGGAAACAGAGTCTTTAGTGATGAGAGGAGGGTCAGCAATGTTACTATGTTACTCCAAACAGGTTGCTCTATACCCAAACTCTACAGCATCTCATCTAATGCACTCCGGAGATAAATGTAGATGTCTCCCTGGTCACCTCTAATAAAGACTCCCTCTTCGTTTACCTGGGCCATCTCTACATACAGATCTCTAGTTACTATGGGATGGGCAACTGGGAAAAGGTAGGCTACAGCGACTACGTTCATGTAAGAAATGTTATTAGTCCTAAACAACAGATTCTTTTTTTTAAGAATTTGTTTATATAAATTAAGAGTTTGGGATTAACATATACACACTACTGTATATAAAATAGATAACCAACAAGGACCTACTGTATAGCACAGGGAGCTATACTCAATATTTTGTAATAACCTATAAGGGAAAAGAATCTGAAAGCGAGTATATATATATATATATATATATATATATATATATGTATCTGAATTTTTGTGCTGTACATCTGAAGCTACCACAACGTTGTAAATCAACTATACATCAATAAAAATAATAATTGTTTTAAACGTGTGATGAGGGGTTTCCCTGGTGGCGCAGTGGTTGAGAGTCCGCCTGCCGATGCAGCGGACACGGGTTCATGCCCCGGTCCGGGAAGATCCCACATGCCGCGGAGTGGCTGGGCCCGTGAGCCATGGCCACTGAGCCTGCGCGTCCGGAGCCTGTGCTCCACAACGGGAGAGGCCGCAACAGTGAGAGGCCCGCGTACCGCAAAACAAAAACAAAAAAAATGTTATATTTACACTATACTGGAGCCTATTAAGTGATCAACAGCATGTGTCTAAAAAAACGATGTACATACCTTAATTTTAAAATCCTTTATTGGGAATTCCCTGGAGGTCCAGTGGTTAGGACTCCACACTTTCAGTGTCAAGGGCCCGGGGTTCAATCCCTGGTCGGGGAACTAAGATCCCACAAGCCACACAGCACGGCCAAATAAAATAAAAAATAAATTTAAAAAATAAAAAAATACTTTATTGCTGAAAAATGCTAACCATCATCTGAGCCATCAGCAAGGCATAATCATTTTGCTGGTAGAGAGTTTGAACTATTGCAAGAATTACCAAAATGTGACACAGAGACATGAAGAGCAAATGCTGTTGGGAAAATGGTGCCAATAGACTTGCTTGATGCAAGGTTGCCACAAACCTTCAATCTGCAGAAAATACATTATACGGGAAGTGAAATAAAGTGAAGCACAATAAAACAAGGTATGCCTGTACTCTCTCGTGATGCTGGGCAGCGGCAGTGAGTACAGCACCCACCCAGCCATGTGATCACGAGGGTGAACAACCAATACACTTACAAGCACTCTGTACCCAGACAACCCTCCTATTTTTCACTTCCAGTACAGTACTCATAAATTACATGAGATATTCGACACTTTATTATAAAATAGGCTTTACATTAGGTGATGTTGCCCAACTGTGGGCTAATGTAAGTGTTCTGAGCATGTTTAAAGTAGCCTAGGCTGGGCTTCCCTGGTGGTGCAGTGGTTGAGAGTCCGCCTGCCGATGCAGGGGACACGGGTTCGTGCCCTGGTCTGGGAGGATCCCACATGCCGCGGAGCAGCTGGGCCCGTGAGCCATGGCCGCTGAGCCTGCGCGTCCAGAGCCTGTGCTCCGCAACGGGAGAGGCCACAACAGTGAGAGGCCCACGTACTGCCAAAAAAAAAAAAAAAAAAAAGTAGCCTAGGCTCAGCTATGATGTTTGGTAGGTTAGGTGTATTTAATACATTTTTTCAACTTAGGGTATTTTTAACTTATGATGGCTTTATCAGGACTTAGCCCCATCATATGTCAAGGAAGATCTGTACTTCAAAATGATTACCACAATAAGTTTAGTTAACATCCATCATGTCACACAGTTAAATAAATTTTTCTTGTTTTGAGGACTTTTAAGATCCACTCTCTTAGCAAGTTTCAAATATAGAGTACAGTCTTGTTAACTATAGTCAGCATACTGTACATTACATCCCCATAACTTATGTATCTTATAACTGGAAGTTTGTACCTTTGACCACATTCACCCAATTCCCCCGCCCTCCATTCCGCAATAAATTTAAAGGACTGAAATCACATAAAGCATGTTATCCAACTACAACTGAATGAAATTAGAAATCATTAACACGGGAAAATTTGAAAATTAATAAACCTGTGCAAACAAAACAACACACTCCTAAATACCCAAGTGATAAAAAAAGAAGTCAAAGGGAAACTGGAAAATATATTAGATAAATGAAAATGGAAACCCAACATACCAACTCTTATGGAATGCAGCTAATGCAACAGAAAACCAATGAAACAAAAAATTGGTTCCTTGAAGAGATTAACAAAAGTGACAAGACTTTAGCTAGACTGACCAAGAAATAGAGAGGACTGAAATTATTAAAATCAGGAATGAAACAGGTGACATTACTACCAACCTTACAGAAATAAAAAGGAATACTACTACATAAAGGAACACTATGAACAAGTATATGCCAACAAATTAAATCAATAAACTAGATGAAATAGAAAATTTCTAGAAAGACACAATCTACAAAAACTGACTCAAAAAGACATAGAGAATCTGTGTGGACCTAAACAAGTTAAGGGATTTTATCAGCAATCAAAAAACTTCCTGCAAATAAAAAACCCAAGCCTAGATTGCTTCACTGATGAATTTTACCAATATTAAGAGAAGAACTAACAACAATTCTTCACAAACTCTTCCAAAAAACAGGAGATGGGTCATTTCCCAATTCACTGTTTGAGGCGATTATTACTCAGATACAAAAAACGACAAAAACATCACAAGAAATGAAAAGTGTAAAACAATATCCATTAAGAATAAAGACACAAGTTCTCAACAAATACCTTAAAAAAATTAAACTTAGGATCTAATAATCCAGGTCCTATCAAATGGGGCTTCTTCCACAAGAGACCAAAACCATCCTCTGAGTTTTGACCACACTCTCTACTAGGCACGTTAAGCAATCTCATTACTATTCACTCTACAGTAAAACATACAAAATCAATGTAATTAAAAACATATCTCCCAAACTCACCCATCTCCTTCTGTCACCCACCAAAAATACACAGCAGTTTTTTGAGACAAATATTTCTACATTTTGTGACTGAGGCATTATAATGGTTTTTACAGAACCAGATTTCACAGACTCCAATCTTCTATGCTGTACAACACTCCTCATAAGGAAGACATTTGGCCCTTGATGAAACATCTCCAATTTGGCCTCCACAAAACTGATTCCTTTGAAATCTAAGTAGGCTACGTTAAGCATAAGGATTTTTTTTTTTTTTATGGCTGTGTTGGGTCTTTGTATCTGTTGTGAGGGCTTTCTCCAGTTGTGGCAAACGGGGGCCACTCTTCATCGCGGTGCGCGGGCCTCTCACTATCGCGGCCTCTCCCGTTGCAGAGCACAGCAGGCTCCAGACGCGCAGGCTCAGTAGCTGTGGCTCACGGGCCCAGTTGCTCCGCGGCATGTAGGGATTTTCCCAGACCAGGGCTCGAACCCGTGTCCCCTGCATCGGCAGGCAGACTCTCAACCACTGCGCCACCAGGGAAGCCCCAAGCATAAGGATATTTTTAAGCATAGTATAGGGCACTGCTTTTCACCCTCTTCTCTCTACTACATTGGAGATAAATTTATAGTCACTGGGTGGAAGAAAGCCTTACTCCCCAAATTATAACCCTGGAGTGGACCTAGGAGCTCATACCCACCACAGAATCTCAACCAAATGCCCTTCTCTAAAGCAATGTGCTTTGCAGATTCATTAAACCTTTGAATTACCAGAGGAATTTATTAAAATGCATATTCCCAAGTCTTAATAAGAGATTCTGGTAAGTTTTAAAATAGGCCCAGGAATCTGCATTCTTAACTCACCCACTCCCCAAATGTTCCTGACTATTGAGAAAACACTACCCTGGAGGTACCTGATTTCTAGATTCACTCCCTATGCTTAACAGGAGCAACCACAGGCCAATACAGGTACCCAGGAGAACCCTCTCCTGACCATGTTTCATAATGCTAGTGGTCCCCATGGTCACACGCATTTCCTAGAGGGGTGGGAAGAAAAATATGGACAATCGTTTTCCTAGAGACTCAGAGAAGAATCCACTGAACAGGGAGCAGGTTGGAAGTTGATTTTTTGCTATAGAAACACGTAGGTTAAAGAGGCAGGATTTCTTGTACAGATGCCTCAAATATTGAGGAATAACAGGGCATGTGAAAGGTATCATCACACTGTTATAGGCTGTGCTACCACAAAATGGGAGATCCTTCCAAGGCTTGGGCCATCTATGCTACTCAACTGTTAGCAACCATTACTAGGTAGAGGAAGAGACTGCCTGCTACAAAAGATTCTCTTCCAAATTTAAGATTCTTCCCAAGCTGAAAATCATCTCAGATTATTCCTAAATTCAAGACCACAGCCTGCAAAATAATCTAGTCAATGTCTACAACATAATTAAATCAAGTTGCTGCCAGCCTTAACCATGTGTGTTCTCTCTCTTCTCTCTCTCTCATTAAAAGTTGGGAAAAAAAAAAAAAAAGTTGGGAATCCAAGTGCATTCAAACCTTTTAAAGACAAACTAATGTTTCCAGATGTGTGGCATTTAAGAATTTTATAAGGGCTTTCATATTTATTTTGAGTTTCTGATGGTTTACGATAAGAGACCTTACAAATCCATAAAAGCAGATTGGGCTGGAGTTTACTGCTGTTATACAAAGGGATCTTTGTATGACAGATAATTCAGAGGGCAAGTCAGCTCTGAACCAGTGTCCTGCCTCTGTATCAAGGAGGAACTCTGACCTAGAAGGACCCTTCAACATGTGAGAGTAAAAATCTGATCACACAAAAGAGGGACCGCGACTACAGAAGGACCATCCCAGTTAGGGTCCACTTTGCCACTCTGATAAATATGCAATGCAAATGGTAGAAGAGATCATTTATAAAGCCAACGCTAGCAGTCGATTCTCGTTATCTCTTGTATATTCTACAGCTCTTTTCTTTTTCTTTTTCTTTTTTTTTACAGCTCTTATTTTTATCTTAGTTAATTGAATAAGGGCAAAGAATATGATGTTTAGAATGCTTACTGACTCCTAAAATCCCCACGCTCTTACCCTACTCCCCTTGCCTGGACAGCTACAACTCATCCTTAGGATCTTAGCTTAAAATCTACCTGCTTCAGATAGGTATATGCAATCCTCTCACTCTAGGTGAGTTCCCTAGTTACATTTACAAATGGTTTTTTTCTCCTCACAGAATTTTTAATTATGATTTTTCATTAATGATGATTTAGTTATTAGTATATTCAAAGATTTCTCTCTCTACCACCTCCTGCTGGTCTTTGTTGAATGCTATATTACAAGTGCCTAGCAAGTGCCTTTTGGGCCTTAGATTCTTTTTTTTTTTAATTTTTATTGGAGTATAGTTGATTCACAATGTTGTGTTAATTTCAGGCATACAGCAAAGTGAATCAATTATACATATACATATATCCACTCTTTTTTTAGATTCTTTTCCCATATAGGTCATTACAGAGTATTGAGTAGAGTTCCCTGGGCTATAGAGTAGGTCCTTATTAGTTATCTATTTAATACATAATAATGTGTATATGTCAATCCCAATCTCCCAATTTATCTCTCCCCCCGCCGGTAACCATACATAGAGTCTACATCTGTGACTCTATTTGTTTTGTAAAGAAGTTCATTTGTACCATATTTTTACATTCCACATATAAGTGATATAATATGGTATTTGTCTTTCTCTGACTTACTTCACTCAGTATGACAACCTCTAGGTCCATCCATATTGCTGCAAATGGCATTATTTCATTTTTTATGGCTGAGTAATATTCCACTGAATATATGTACCACATCTTCTGTATCTATTCCTCTGTTAATGGACATTTAGGTTGGTTCCATGTCCTGGCTATTGTAAATAGTGCTGCAATGAACGTTGGGTGCATGTGTCTTTTAGATTCTTAATAAATGATTCTAAATGAATAACTGAATTTTACCAGGTTGATTTCACAATCGAATATATTAACTATGAGAATATGTAACTTTAGCATCCTTTTACTCAACAAGTGTCAGGTGCCGTAACAAAAGTACATTTATTCATACGTCCATGTGTATTTTATTAAATCATCATAGGCACTTTAAGGTAGAAAAAATGTGTATATATGTGTGTGTACATATATATATGTACACATATATTTTTTTTTCAGGTTCTTCCCACTTATGAACTAAACTTTCAACTAAAGAACTATATGAGAATAAGATGAAAATGACCAAAATCATGGTTTTCTGATTTTCGTACATCTAAGTAGCTTCAGGGTAATCAAAATTTATATATAAGTATATTACGCATAGCAAATATTTCAAAACTAAGATCTTTTTCATGGCTTTATCCAGCATTATTCCTAATAAGAGATTTACTCAATATATATTCAGGAAATATATCTACTAAAGCACTACACTTAAATTTAGACTTACTTTGAATCGGTAAGAATGAAGTTTCAGCTTCACTTATTAAAAGTTGGCCTGTGGATGTGTTCTCAGGAAAACGTGATTACTCTCATGTTAATTTTGCACAATGCTGTGTATGTAGTCTTATTATATATGTTCATCAGTGAATTCCTCAAACTCTGTGATGATGGCAGCTTCATTATGTAAATGTTAGCCATTATAGAGAATATCTGGAAAATTATATCTGCAACATAAGAAATCTTTATATCTGTTATCCCTTCATACAAGCCCACAGGTTCAGTTATTTCCTCGGGAGTTCTACTCAGACAGCCCCTAATTTAAGTGGCTAGAAAAATAAAAAATTGTGTTTGAAGAGTCAAGTGGAAATTCCCAGACCTTAAAAAGTCAGAACATATTTTTTTAAATACTCTTTGCCTTCTCGACTCATCCCCTCACAAAGTGCTTCACAACATTTTTTTGAAACTTAATCACACACACACACACACACACACACACACATACACACCCTTAAATGGACCGATGGCCCAAAATAAAGTCAGCTTACAAGAAAGGATGCTGGAGGTCCTCTAAGGTAGTATTCCCAAACTGCAGGCTGGAAATCAATTTAGTATGTCCCCTTAGCATGTTATTAAAAACAGAACAGAGTGGAGTGGCATAGAATGGAATGGATAATCAGTGTTTGCTGATAATGAATTTCCTAACTTAGAAACCCTGGCATGATGGGAAATCTTGGAGCAAGAAGCTGTGTATATATGTGAAAGTATATTTGGAAATAATAAGCCCACTGATAAAGAGCTCACATATTTGGAGCTCAGGCATTCTGTGACACAGTGGCCACAGTTGAGTATAATCCCAGAGAGAAAGGCTTCCTGGCCCTGCCCTCACTGTGAGACCCATCAGTGGGGCCACCATGTTCCTGACACACTGCAGTGCTCATCCTGGGGGACAAGAGTGACATCTGAATGCTGGACTCCCTTTTAGAACCCTTTTCCATAAGGCCATAGTAAAAACCACAGACTTCTTTAGAGAAGGGACCCTCCCCATAGGATTTCTGAACTTATCACAAGACGGAGACCCCAGGGAGGAGTAAGAGATTCTCATGATACACTGGATGTGATGTTGAAACCATTTAATTAGAGTATTTTTTTAAATGGGACCTAATTTTATACCTCTAGTAAAGTGGACCATATTATTTATACAAGTGTTTCAGGTATTTTAAGTTGTATCGGTCCACAGACAAGCTGACTTTTAAAGTATGATTTATGGAACACACACACACACACACACACACACACACACAATATGCTATGTTGTAAAGCATAATGATAACTCTTACTAATATTAAAATCTCAATCCCTACAGTTCTAATTCCCTATTCCTGGAGAAAGAAGGATGCATGGGTATATGCATGTTTGTGTGTAAAAAAAAAATGAAGAAAGAAACTTTACTGTCAAGAATGTCCTCAGAATTATTTTTAGTTTTGTCAGCTCCTAATACAGCCAGAGAAAATTATCTTAGTAGATGAGAAGGTATAAGCTTGTGCGATGTAGAAGCGGACAACAACAAAGTCTTCTGATGATCTTAAAAGGGGAAACCCTGGATGTGTCTCAGAGACTCAGTCTCCAAAGTGTCCTCAAATGTAAACATGGTCATACAAGCTACTCTTCCACAGACAAGGCACTGGGATCCATGGAAAGTGTCTCCTGGTCAGAGCAGGGTATTCCTTCTCCCATTCAATCTGCATAAATAAATAAACACAGGCACGTACACATCAGCACATGCACACACAAACACCATCCACATGTCTCCCTCTGAGAACAAACCAAGATGTGGGCACCAGCAAGGCAACAATTTTTTTTAAAAAAACCCATAAATGTCACACAATTAGGCATAGAAGGAGACTACACTCTTTTTCTTGCTACATCACACAATCAGCGTGGGGTTGAACCACAGGACTTTACCAATATTTGACTGTCTGACTTACAAAAATAACAATTTTGTACAATTCAACCTAATATTGATGGAGTTCCCACCATCCTCAGAACTCATAAGGTTAATTTTATTTGATATACTACCTTCACAAAATGACAATTCAAATGACAGTGATACATAGTGACACCTATATGATAATTTCACAAAAGTCAGAGAGAAAGAATAATGTGGAAGGATGCTTTCAGACAATGTGTTTGCAGGGTTGGGAAGTAAACTAGCAAGAACATACAAAGTCAAATAATACATCATCACTGAGTACATACAATTCACAAGACATCTGGTCCTTGTCTTCAAGCACCTACAATTTACTCGGGAAGTTATAGTGCAAGAAAAAAATCGCACCTATTAATTTACAGTAATTACTCAGGGCAGATAAACTGGCACAAAGAATATCAAACAGTGCATGTCTTTAGAGTTTAAATAGCATAACTCTCTTATTAAAACAAAAAAAAAGAAATCTAATGCTGAAAAAGGCTAGTATTATACCAAAGGCTTCCCTGCTCACTAGAGTCACATTGAAAAAGAAATGTTTAGGGGTTCCCTGGTGGCGCAGAGGTTGAGAGTCCGCCTGCTGATGCAGGGGACGCGGGTTCGTGCCCCGGTCCGGGAAGATCCCACATGCCGCAGAGCGGCTGGGCCCGTGAGCCATGGTTGCTAAGCCTGCGCGTCCGGAGCCTGTGCTCCGCAACGGGAGAGGCCACAGCAGTGAGAGGCCCGCGTACCGCAAAAAAAAGGAAAAAAAAAAAAAGTTTAAATCTTAAAAAATGTTTGAAGTGCTCCACCAATTTAAATATTGCATAGAGGTCAAGGAGGGTTAAGACCAAATAAATGTCACTGGATTGCACAAATGAATAAAGGTGGACAAAAAAATCCCAAAGGGATTAAATATTTAAGTAAAAAGGGCCTCTGGATAAACAGGCAGACTGACTGTATGTGTTTATATCTGTCTCCTCCCAAAACCCAACAAAAAACAACAGCAAAGGAATAAAAAGGTATGAACATACATGGATAAAAAGAGGAGAGGCACTACTAGTGGATGAGTTCAATACATTTTACAGAAGCAGAAAAGTAGATAAAAGAATGGAAACAACTTAGCAGAATAGAGAAAACTCTTTTTTTTTTTTTTTTTTTTTTTTTTTTTGAGAAAAGCTACTTTTTAAAAGTGCCTGTAGAGGCAACCAATGAAAAAGCAGTCAATTCTCACGGCACAGTCACACACACAAACACACTCCAGCTTCAAACCTGGTTCTGCCAAGTACTACAGAAAGTGAGGATAACGAACAACAATGACAATGCGGGACAGTCATTAGCTGTGCCTTCAAGTCCCTTCCTCGACCCCAACATTGGCAAGGAAAGACCCAGGATGACAGCTATGTAGCAGGCCTAGAAAAAAAAAATCAGCCCAGATTACAGCAAAAGGGCAGAGGCTCCAAACAGAGGGGAGTTGTGGGTGGTGTCCTCACTGGAGAATATAATTGCATTACCTGATACATCGAACCTTTGATAATGATATTGACAGGCATCTGATAGAGCTGATGAAGCAAGAACAAACAATTCTAAATAGTTCATAAAAAAATAAGCAAACAGAAATAAAGGCTATTATTAACTCTAGGGAAACAAAAAGCTGTATGGAAAACCTAATCTTCAGATAAGACTTCATTAAAATTTTAAACACACAAAGGGCACCATTAAGAAAGTAAAAAGGCAAGCCACCTTCTAGGAGAAAATATTTGCAAATTGTCTATCTGACAAAGGATTCATATCCTGAATATATAAAGAACTACATACCAAGAAGAGAACAACAAGCAACCCAAATAAAACACATAGGCAAAAAATTTAACAGACACTTTGCAAAAGAAGATACCAAAATAACCAACAAGTATTATACAAGAAAAGATGTTCATCAGGGAAATGATGGTAAAGGAATTAAAAAGGTATGAACACAAACAAGACAAAGAACAAAAGAGACATGAGGGATGACAGATATCTGGTTTATAAAGGTATGAACACAAACAAGACAAAGAACAAATGAGACATGAGGGATGACAGATATCTAGACAGATATCTAGATATCCCTATAACTTGATACGGGTGGTAGCTATATGGAAGTCCATATCCATAAAAATCCACCGAGCTGAATATTAAGATTTGTATACTTTAGTCAACAAACATTATACTTTTTCTGATGTTATCAAGTAAGCTTTTGTAAATTTTTTAATTTTATATTGGAGTATTGTTGATTAACAATGTTGTGTTAGCTTCAGGTGTACAGCAAAGTTATTCCGTTATACATATTCACGTATCTATTCTTTTTCTATACTTTAATTTTTTTTTTTTTTGCGGTACGCGGGCCTCTCACTGTTGTAGCCTCTCCCGTTGCGGAGCACAGGCTCCGGACGCGCAAGCTCAGCGCCCGTGGCC